>NW_020664498.1:7290446-7358557 GCF_002925995.2 Terrapene triunguis
GGGGGGGGGGGGGCGGCCGGAGGCTTTTTTGCCTAGGGCGGCAAAAAAGCCAGAGCCGGCCCTGACGGCAGGGATCTGAAGTAGGATAACGTAGTAATTCTGGGGACTTTGACAAGGGCAACTCCTGTGTATGGGGGAAGCACGGCAGAGAACATGGCAGTATCTGCAGGGAAACAGGACTAATGGACATGGCAGGATGGCATCTCTGGCAGAGCAGAGGCAGGGCTGACAGCTCAGTAATGCAGGAAAGGAAATCTGTAGGGTGAACATAAGAATGGCCATAATGGGTCAAGACCAATGTTCCATCTAACCCAGTATCCTGTCTTCCAACAGTGGCCAGTGCCAGATGCTTCCAAGAGAATAAATAAAACAGGGCAATCATCAAGTGATCCATTCCCTGTCATCCAGTCCCAGCAACTGGCAGTCAGAGGCTTAGGGTACCCAGAGCATGGGGTTGCATCCCTGACCATTTTGGCTAATAGCCATTGATGGGCCTATCATCTATGAATTTACCTAATTCTTTTTTGAACCTAGTTACAATTTTGGCCTTCAAAACATCACCTGGCAATGAGTTCCACAAGTTGACTGTTGTGTGAAGTTCGTTTTAAGCCTGTTGCCTATTAACAATTTCATTGGGTGCCCCCGGTTTTTGTGTTATGTGAAGGGGTAAATAAAACTTCCTTATTTACTTTCTCCAAACCAGTCATGATTTTATAGACCTCTATCATATCCCCCCTTAGTCATCTCTTTTCCAAGTTGAACAACCCCAGTCTTTTTAATCTCTCCTCACGTGGACACTGTTCCATACCCCCAATCATTTTTGTTGTCCTTCTCTGTACCTTTTCCATTTCTAATATTTTTTTTTTTTTTTGAGGTGGAGCGAGCAGAACTGTATGCAGTATTCAAGGTGTGGGCGTACCATGGATTAATATAGTGGCATTATGATAGTTACTGTTTTATTATCTACCCCTTTCCTAATGGTTCCTAATATTGTTAGCTTTTTTGACTGTCACTCCACATTGTGTTGATGTTTTCAGCTGGTAATTGCTAATTTAAACCCCATCATTTTGGATGTATAGTTAGGATTATGTTTTCCAATATGATTACTTTGTGTTCATCACCAATGAATTTTATCTGCCATTTTGTTGCTCTGTCATCCAGTTTTGTGAGATCCCTTTGGAACTCTTTGCAGTCTGCTTTGGATTTTACTATCTTGAGTATTTTGTATCACCTGCAAACTGTTTACCCTTTTTTCCAGCTCATTTATGAATATGTTGAATAGCACTGGTACCAGTACAGATCCCCGGGGGACTCTGCTATTTACCCCTCTCCATTCTGTAAAGTGACCATTAATTCCTACCCTTTATTATCTGTCTTTTAACCAGTTACTGGTCCATGAGAGGACCTTCCCTCTTATCCCATGATTGCTTAATTTACTTAAGAGCTTTCTGAAAGTCCAACTACATTATATCCACTGGATCCCCCTTGTGCACATGCTTGTTGACCCCCTCAAAGAATTCTAGTAGATTAGTGAGGCATGATTTCCCTTTACAAAAGCCAAGTTGACTCTTCCTCAACAAATCGTGTTCATCTATGTGTTTGATAATTCTTCTTTTTTACTATAGTTTCAACCAACTTGCCAGGTACTGAAGTTAGGCTTACTGACCTGTAATTATCAGGATCACTTCTGAAGTCTTTTTTTAAAAATTGGCATTACATTAGCTATCATCCTGTCATCTGGTACAGAAGTTGATTTAAGTGATAGGTTACATACCACAGTTAGTAGTTCTACAATTTCATATTTGAGTTCCTTCAGAACTCGTGGGTGGATTCCATCTGGTCCTGGTGACTTATTACTGTTTAATTTATCAATTTATTCCAATACCTCCTCTATTCATATCTCAGTCTGGGACAGTTTCTAAGATTTGTCACCTAAGAAGACTGGCTCAGGTGCGGGAATGTTCCTCACATCCTCCACTGTGAAGACTTATGCAAAGAATTCATTTAGCGTCTCTGCAATGACCTTGTCTTTTTTGAGTGCTCCTTTAGTACCTTGATCATCCAGGGGCCCCCACTGATTGTTTGGCAGGCTTCCTGCTTCTAATAGACTTAATTTTTTTGCTATTAGTTTTTGAGTCTTTTGCTAGTTGCTCTTCAAATTCTTTTTTGGCCTGCCTAATTATACTTTTACACTTGACTTGCCATATTTTATGCTCCCTTTCTATTTCCCTCAGTAGGATTTGACTTTCAATTTTTAAAGGATGCTATTTGCCTCCAACCATCTCTTTTACTCTGTTGCTTAACCATGCTGGCATTTTTTTGGTCCTCTTCCTATTTTTTTTTTTTATTTCGGGTACACATTCATTTGTGCCTTTATTTTGGTGTTTTTGAAAAGTTTCCATTCAACTTGCAGGCATTTCAGTCTTGTGACTGTTCCTTTTAATTTCCATTTAACTAGTTTCTTCATTTTTGTGTAGTTCCCCGCTCTGAAGTTTAAATGCAACTGTGGTGGGTTTCTTTGGTACTCTTCCCCCTCCACCCCTCCCCTCCCCAAGGATGTTAAATATAATTACATTATGGTTACTATTACCGAGTTCAGCTATAGCCACCCCTTGGAACAGATTGTGTGCTCCATTTAGGACTAAATCAAGAATTGCCTCTCCCCTTGTGGGTTCCAGAACTAGCTGCTTTAAGCAGCTGTCATTAATGGATTGGGCTAAGCCTTGGAGGATCTCAAAGGTAAAGACATGCAGTCTGTGTTTGATGTGGTAGGAAAGGGGAGGTGGCAATGAAATGAGGATGGCCTTAGCAGCCAGGCTGCATTTGTCCAGGTCACAGAGGACGGGAATGGAGGGAAAGACAGACTATGTGAGTTACCCAAGTCACAGAGGGAGTCTGTGGTGCAGCAGGGAACTGAACTTGGGTCTCCTGAACCCAATTCTGGGGCCCTGACATCCCAGTGACAGCAATTGCTCATAGCCAGACATGCTACTTAGTGGGCAGTGAAGTACCTGAAGTGTGAGAAATGCCTGAGCCTTTTTGAAAGCTCCTCAGCCTGTGTCTATGTCCTTTCAATATCCCCTGGAAATGAGGAGGAGAAGCTTGTACTGTGCAATCAGCCAGCTCCTTGCAGGCCCCCAGCAAGTGTGTGCAGAACCTTTGCAATCAGGCACTTTGCTAGGAACCAGATCAAAGGCCCAGCAAAGTCAATGGAAAGACTTGCACTGACTTCAGTGGGCTTTGGATCAGGCCCAACATTCCTACAAATTAAACTACAACACAGAGGAACAGGGTGATTTCCTACCCAGTGATGGGGCTTCATTGCGGCAGCAACTTTCGGTTCATGGTCGTATTCCAAAGTGACATTGGCGTCTCCGCAGGTCCCACGCTTCATTCTCAGGTGATCCGTTCGGTACACCGCGTGCTCCCCCTTATCATCACCTCCCAACGGCTCAATTAAATAGACTGTCTGATCGGCCCAGAAAAATCCACTGCAAAGAGATGGGGGCAACATGAATCGGGGTCCAGTATCCGATCAGAGAAAGGGTTTCACACACATTTGCAGAGGAAACACAAGGTGGGAGAGGTAATATCTTTTATTGGACTAACTTCTGTTTGTGAGAGAGACAAGCTTTCGAGCTTACACAGAGCTCTTCTTCAGGTCTGGGAAACTAACTCAAAGGGTCACTGCTAAATACAAGGTTTAAAGAGATTGTTTAGCATAAGCAGTGACATAGACTGACCCACTGTGCTTGAGCGGCTGGGTGCTGTCTGGCTGCAGTGTTGGGTGGGAGCATCACATTACAAGCAGAACGCAGTCATTTTTTCACCTGGCTAGAGCCCCTCTTTCAGCCAGGGAACAGCACACTCCTCACATGTACCTGGGGGCAGAGGTGAAAGTAAGCCGGTACGGTCTGGTACGGCGTACCGGCAAGAGCTGATACGCCGTGCCGGACTGGACTGGCTTCTCTGGCGGCGCTTTAAAGGGCCCGGGGCTCCCCGCAGTGCCAGGAGCACTGGGCCCTTTAAATCCCTGCCCAAGCCCGGCTGCCGGAGCCCCTGGCCCTTTAATTGGCCCCTGAGCCCCGGGACTCCCAGCCGCCCCTGCAGCTGGTAGCTCTGGGGTGATTTAAAGGCCCTGGGGCTCCCAGCCACAGCCGGACCCCAGGGCCTTTAAATCTTGAAAGGCCCCCCTCTTCCAGTTGAGGCCACACCCCACTCAGGACGCCGGTGTACTGGTAAGTCCTTTAAGTTACTTTCACCCCTGCCTGGAGGTTAATAGTTCATGCGTATATGTGTAATCAGGACTTCAGCAGGCCACGTACAGGCCATGGCAGCCTGGCCCTTGGCAAGATCATGGACAGGCTATGTCAGCCTGGTCCTTGAAAGGTCATGTATATCAATTTGGGATCTTTTCAAAAGGAAAATCTAAACAGAATTCCCTGCTCTGAATTCAGGGCCAGCCTGGGCTCTGAATGACTTTTTCCCCATGTCAAATACCATTTAGGGAAGAAGAAGCAAACTTGGCCTTGCCAAATTGAGCCAGGATCTGTCCCTGTAATGCGGAGAAGAGGTGAGGCAGGGCAGGGTGGTCCCTAATAAATACCCAGATTCTGTCTCTGTAGCCTGGAGAAGAGGCAGCGCAGGGCAGTCCCTAATAAATACCCAGGTCCTGTCACTGTAGCACAGGTGACCAGTAGGGAAGGACAGGATAGTTCCTACTTTGAACCTCAGTGCCAATGGTTCTTTGTCCCTTAAATTCCTTTACAGAGTTACCAAGTATAGAGGCCAATAATAAAACCATAGGGCCTGACCCCACAATCCTACCTTCCTGCTGCTCCCAGACACACTCCCTGCCACCAATGAGAGGGTGACTGCACAATGGGGCTGTCTCCGAAGAGGCTCTGGGGGCATACTTTGGAGGTGAAGTGAGTGACTTGGGATTACTTTTCCCTTGGGAAAATAGGAAGATGAGCTTCTCTCCAGAGCCTGTCAGCCCTGTGCTGCCAAGCTACATCCCAGAGAGCAGGGAGCTTGTGGCAATCATGTGTGGCACTTGATTGTTTTGCAGACTGAAAGTGAAAGGAGGTCTGTTTTCACTGCACGTTGGAGGATTTTTTTAATTTAAACAGGATTTTTTGATTTTGTTATTTTAAATTGTAATACATTTTTCTTTCTAAAACTAAACTTGTTTAAAATGAAATTTAAATGTAATACAAAATATGTTAAGGCTAAACTTAGTAGAATCTCTAAAACATTTAAATAAAAAATAAATATACTGAATCCCTGAGCCTCTATCAAAACTGAGTTAAAGGCTGCTTTTCTGTAAAAAGAAAGAATCAGGGGAAAAACATCTACCTTTCGAGGTCAATCATTATAAATAAGGCACAATAGGTCATGTATTAAGGGATGCATCGTGGATAGTTCTCTGAAAACATTCACTCACTATGTAGCGGCGGTCAAAAAAGCGAACAGAATGTTATGAACCATTAGGAAAAGGATAGATAATAAGACAGAAAATATCAGAATGCCTCTATATAAATCCATGGTACGCCCATACTTTGAATATTGCGTGCTGTTCTGGTCACCCCATCTCAAAAACAAACATATTAGAAATGGACAGGCTACAGAGAAGGTGCTCACTGCATTCACGCAAGTAACCAGAGGGGCGGGTTCAGAAGCTCCTCAGCCAGGGCTCGAGGCACTTGTGGCCCCTCAGTGCTAAGGTTCCCCCCTACTACCGCCAGGCTACAGAGTGTGAGAGTGTCTCTTCCACTCTCTCCTGGTCTCCAAACAAATGCAATGACATAGATTGACCCACTGCGCTTGAGCGGCTGGGTGCTGTCTGGCTGCAGTGTAGGGTGGGAGCTTCACATTACAGGGAGAACACAGTCATTTTTTCACATGGCTGGAGCCCCTCTCACAGCCAGGGAATAGCACACTTCTCACAAGTCCCTGGAGGTTACCAGTTCATGCATATATGTGTAATCAGGATTTCAGCAGGCCACGTACATGCCATGGTAGCCTGGCCCTTGGCAAGGCCATGGACAGGCCATGGCAGTCTGGCCCTTTCTGGCTCTGGGATCAGAGTGTGGTAAAGCAGCTAGAGACACTACAGTACTCAAGCGTAGCCACCTGCAGGGACTGAACGTGGGAAAAGCCTGAGCTGCGGCCACTTGAACTAAAGGAAAATGCATATTAGCATGGAGGCAGTAGCAGCCTCACAACCCTGTGGCTGTCTAGTGTAAATGGTGAAATCTCTGTAACTGCAGGTCACTAAACCATGATATGAGAGTAACTCAGTAACTCAGCCAGAGGTTAGGGGCCTGTTACAGGAGTGGGTGGGTGAGGTTTTGTGGCCTGCGATGTGCAGAAGGTCAGACTAGGTGATCACGATGGTCCTTTCTGACCTTAAAGTCTATGAGTCTATTTCCGGCTCTGCCTGTGGAAAATTCACCCAGCCTCTCAGTTACATTCTCTGTAAAATAGGTAAAGGATACCTGCTACCTCTAAGGTAGGCACATGAGTTGTGAAGAACACAGAAATAACAGAGCAGTGTGTGTGCAGCAAGGAGGGTCTCTCTTCTTCTCCCCTGCCTCAAGGGGGACACTTTACCATTTATACACAACACGAGAGAGGGACTGAAACCAAAGGATGGAATCCAAACCTCTGTGAATGTGGTGGTGTGGGAGGCTCCGGTCTGACTCACAGCAGCATCTATGGCTCTGATTCCACAGAGAATCCTCAAATAGCAGAACCTGTTTCCTGGATCCAGTCAGATGGGGCCCACCTCGTGGCAGACCTACGAGAATGGCTGATCTTATGGGGTTTCCCAATTTGAGCCGTGATCTCATGAGAACAGCTCATTGAACTGCAGCCCCATCCAATCCAAACCTAAACCTGAGCCAGGTTTATCTCAACCCCACCCCTGCACCTTTTGTGATGGGGCAAGGCCAGATGGCTACAGTAAAGTAGTGAGGAACAGGTATGTTAGCCCCAGGCTAAACAAATCCCTGGTACCATGGTAACCAAATGGCAGTTGCTCCAAGTTGATCAAGACACCTGGGGCCAATTAAGATCCTTCTAGAAGGCAGTGGAGATAGCTAGATTGATTGGAACACCTGAAGCCAATCAAGGACTGGCTGGAACTAGTTAAAAGCCTCCCAGTTAGTCAGTGCTGTGTGGGTGCCAGGAGCTATAGGAGGGAGACTGTACTGTTGGAGGAATGAAGTAGTATGAATCCATATCAGGTGCAAGGAAGGAGACCCTGAGGTAATTGTGAAGAAGATATTGAGTGGGGGCTGCTGTGGGGAAGTAGCCCAGGGAATTGTACATGTCCTATTTCCAAAAAAGTCAGCTTCCATAGCTGCTAATTTTAGGGTCCCTGGGCTGGAGCCCGGAGTAGAGGGTGGGCCCGGGCTCCCCCCTCCCCTCCCTGATTAATCACTGATACTGGGAGACAACAGAGACTGTGTGAGGGAGGGTTGTTTCTCCTCACCTCCCTTGCTGGCTTATGATGAAAATGGCTCAGTAGACTGTGACCCTTGCCTCTAGAGAGAGAAGGCTATGTGGAGGGTCACAGTGAGCTTCTGAGGTTAGCAAAATCCGTCAGGAAACGCAGGACCCACGGAGTCAAGGACAGAACTTCGTCACACTTTGTCTGACATTATTCCAGATCCAGAGCCAAAGCTCATCTCCTTGGGCCATCTCGGGTTCAACTACATATATATGCAAGAAGGCATGACTAAGAGCCATCTACGGCCCCCATGGGAAGAGAGGACAATAGAAAGGTGGGGAAAGGGCAATGCCCTGGCATTGCCCATCACTCTTCACCACAGGGAAAATGCCCGTTCCGGGGTGCTGGTCACAGGAAATCCAAGCATGTTCTTGTCAGAGATCAAAGTCACTAATAGGGGAGTTATGCGGCAACTGGAGAGATTTGACAGGTTTCAGAGTAGCAGCCATGTTAGTCTGTATCCGCAAAAAGAACAGGAGTACTTATGGCACCTTAGAATAACAAATTTATTTGAGCATAAACTTTCGTGGGCTACAGCCCACTTCATCGGATGCATAGAATGGAACACACAGAAGATATTTATACATAGAGAGAACATGAAAGGGTGGAAGTAGCCATACCAACTGTAAGAGGCCAATCAATTGAGATGAGCTGTTATCAGCAGGAGGAAAAAAAAAAACCTTTGAAGTCATAATGGAGATGACCTATAGAAGGTGTGAGGATATCGATTTCCCCATGTTAAGTATCCTCACACCTTCTATAGATCATCTCGATTATCACTTCAAAGGTGTTTTTGTTTTTTTTTCCTCCTGCTGATGATAGCTCATTTCAATTGATTGGCCTCTTACAGTTGGTATGGCTACTTCCACCTTTTCATGTTCTCTCTATGTATAAATATCTTGTGTTCTATTCTATGCATCCGAAGAAGTGGGCTGTAGCCTACGAAAGCTTATGCTCAAATAAATTTGTTAGTCTCTAAGGTGCCACAAGTACTCCTGTTCTTTTTGGAGAGATTTGAGTACAGTAAATCACAGATCCGGACAGCATCATCCAAGGACTCTGGAGGGAGAAAAGTGTATCGCAAAGACAGATCCATCCCCTGGAGATGGAGCACGACACGCATGACTGTGTCAGCCCCAGAGCAGTAAGCCTCATCTCAGCACCAGGCCAGCTGAGGAGAAGGTCTGATTAAGGACAAAGCAGGATAACTGGAACTTTATCGGGTCTAATGAGGGAAAACAGATCTTCTCTGCCCTATGAGAATTGCCTGCAGATAAGCTATTCACTGGTCAGCTGCAATCTCAAAAGATGTTACATAAGATGCTTCACATGATACTGTTACCATAATATCTAACTAACTGTGCTACCTCAGGTGGGGAAGGGGCTAAAAGCAGGAAGCCTCCAGGGCTGTTATGTGATAATGAAGGGCACAGTGAAAACGGTCCCTCCTTTGCCCTTGATGAAAGGGCAGCACATATAGAGCTAACGAGTGAAACAGTTACTGCACACCACGAAGTGTGAGAGTCCCATGGCCTCAGGGGCCAGAGAGGCCATTGGTGCATTGAGTGGAGTCTAAAAGAGCTGGGTAATTCCTTGACCACTCACGTGATTTGTTCTCAGAGAAGCTAAGACAATGATGAGGGGAATCATGCTTTCGGGTGGAAGCTAAATCACTGCACATGGCAGGAAGAAATTCCTTCTGGGCTGTGCTCCATGACCACCATGGCACAGTTAGAAAGGGGAATGATGAACCTGAACCTCTGCAGCATCCATATTGACCTGAAATGGTGGCAGAAAACTGGACTAGATCACCAGCACAACTGGTTCAATCCAGTATGGAAGGGAGGTGCAGACTAGATGCACCCAGGGGTCCAATCAGATAGGACTGTGAGGTGGGCCACCTGGTGGTATGTACCTGTAGAGTGATAAAATGGAGCAAGTCCTACATTCGTCACTAAGATTAAAATTAAATAAACATGAAACTACACAAACTATTAGCAAAATGTAGCCTGGGGTAAGGCTGCTGATCCAATGTTAGAAACAATTAATTATCACAGAAACTGATCTAAGGGGACAAAATCATTACAGTTCTGTTACTTTCTGGAGATTCTTAATTTCTTGTGTGGGGAAGATCTTCCTGGGTTCATTCTGCTAAGGACGATATGAGTGGGGTGGTGAGCTGGCTTAGTCATAACATTACCACTTTAATTCTGGTCTCCAAAGCACCCAGATGGCAGCAGCACATGCACCAGGGAAGGAAGCCGCTATCACTAACAATGATTTAACTCCTGAATGACTAATTCAGCGAGCAACAATCACTCCCTGTTTTAGTTTATTCACAATTTCCTCTAAGAATATATTGGATTTCCCCTCCCTCCGCAAAGGACTTATTTTACTTGTTCTCTCTGAGCTGACACTGAAAAAGCGGGAGAGACATTTCAAAGCCACTTGGTGTGTGTTTGCTCTTTGTACCTTTTAATATCAGATGCCAAAGACAGCCTTTATGGCTTATCAGCCCAGGCATAAACTCTAGATTTTGCACTGCAAGGATCAGGGTCTCATTAGAGTTGTTCTGAGAAAGATGGACAGACATAATTGATGCTGTTAACAGACAATCTGGGCTTTTCACATCGAAGAGCCATTTAGCAAAGACTACAAAGCAGATTTGACAGCTACGAGTTAAAGGGAACTGTCCTTCCCAGCAACAGCAGAGAAACAAATCTGCAGCTCTATCATTCAAGGATATTGAATGAATTTAAGATTCGATATACAGCATAACTGGCAGTATCACCAATTCTTAAGTACTGATATTAGCTATATTGTGAGAAAAATATCTCCACTGAAGTCAATGGGTCAGACTCAGAGGTAGTGTGTAAGGATATGTAAGCTAGCCCTGCCTAGAATCTAACTCTCTTAAACACACTTATCCACACATAAGGGAGCCTAAATTTCTGTAATTTACACACCAAGGAGCAGCAGGAAGGTGTACGGAGAGTTTTCGTTCCATAAGGGGGTGATTGCTGTTGCTTTTCTTGCTATGCTCCTCCCTTCTGGGAAAGTCACAGCCACGCTGAGAACTGATGTGTAAGGAGGGCAGAAGCGGGGGTGAGTCGAGGCAGGGAGACTAAAGGTATGTTTGTACAGTCCACGGACACATGCCTCCCAGCCCAAGTCGACACACTTAGGCTAGTGAGGCTCATGCTAGTGCATTAAAAATAGCTGCGTAGACAGCGCTTTGAAGTTACGGCTCAGGTTGGAGCTCAGGTACTGAAACCTGCCTGCCTTCCCTAGGCTTCAGAGCCTCAAAGCACTGTCTGCACCGTTATTTTTAGAGTGCTAATGTGAGCCCCGCTACTCCTAGTATGTTGACTGGGGCTGGGAGGCTCACTTCTGTGGTTGTGTAGACACATGCTATGGGGCTCTTGCCAGGTGTGCATGCGAGCTGAGGTGCTGGGGGAAGGCCTAAATTACACTGGTTTATACTTTGGCCCATTATCTTTTCTTGTATAATTGTCCTTTCCCACCATAAAGGGAAATAATCTCAAACTCCCAAGGAAATGACTGGTGGGAGCAGAAGCTGAAAGCTGGGACATGAGCAGAAGCAGATTATCTGTGGGAGCAAACCATCTGGGCAGAGTTTGAAATGTCAGAAAGCCAGAACACAGAGAATGTACAGTCTAGGGGGAAACCAGGAGCTTTCACTGTGATAACAGGAGAAGTACATGTGTGCCAGGAGAGATCAAGAATGTCTAATTTCAGCACTGAGTTTTGTGGGTTGTCAGTAGATGTGCACAGAGATCTTCCAGCCCTGGGATTGTTAGCTGTCTGTTACCATACACGTCTGTGGTCTCCTGGGCTTAGTGAGGGATAAGTGAAAGCAATGTCTCAGTAGGAATCATCAGTGTAGAAGTGAAGGGATGGTAACATGTAGCATATCTGGGGTAGTTTGTGTGGAGCAGGTTCAGTGTTTGAGTGCAGGTCGGGTGTAGGTAGCTCCTGTTCCCTACGCTTGACCTAAACCCAAATTTTGCGTTAGCAAATAGATGTTAGACTGGGTTCTACAGGGCTCGTGTGCTCTGTCCCCAGAGTGTTCCGGAGCAGGTGAGTGCTAGTATGTGTGCTCGCATCATGCTGAGGTATGGCACAAAGAGGGCAGAGTTAAGGTTGCATTGTGGGGTTGGCGTGGACTTTAACTCTGTAGTTTCTGGTTTTCAGAGGTTTGAGTGTAGTTGAACGTGACATTCTGGAAGGGCACAAGATATCACTGGGCAACTTTAATGCTGCCTTAATGAAGGCTTTGGCTTGCTTTAAAAAAATAAAAAATAAAAAAAAATCTCAGCACACCCATATTCCAGAGCCCAATGCACTCCCTCCAAACTCTACTGGAATCTCTATTCCTTCTCTTAAATAAACTCATTTGTTTTACTACAAGTGCTCACAAGGGCTGTGTGTGATACAGGAGCGGTGGTTTAAGGTAAAATTGGGGTACACTGCTCCTTTCGGAGCAAAGGATCTGGGATTTCTGAGAGTAGCCAGTGTCGGGGATTGGATATCACAGGGGAATGTTTCAAGGGAACTCGGGGACTGGGGTACACCTGTTGTGAACCTGCTGGGCAAAGACAGGAGGGCTGGTGCAGCCCAGAGGAGAGTACTTGAGCAGCTGACAGGCTGGTGGTGTTAGGAAGCTGACACCCAGCCCCCCCAGGACAGACTCTCTCTCTCTCTCTAAAGACAGGGAATAACAAGGTGATTCAGCCCTTGGTAACCCGGAAAACCATCAAACCGTGCATCAAGCAAGTCCGTGTGATGAGGTGACCAGCAGCTGAAGCCAGGGCTGGAGACGCGACTGTGCGCCCCTGCCCTACAGCTGGGGCTGGATGGCTGGAAGCAGCCCCCGCCCTGCGGTTTGAGGGGGACGGAGGGGCACTGGAGCTGGCTGTGAGCCCCTGTCCTGGAGCTGCAGTGGGGACTGTGATGCAGACAGGCCGTGTGCCCCAGCCCCGCAGCAGGGGTCGCATTGGGGGGCCGTGTGCCTCCCTCGCTGTGTCCAGGGCCATGTGCCCCCCCTCCACTCCCGCTGCAGTCGGGGCTTGGCAGGGGCTGCAGCTGTGGCCGCACATCCCTGTCCCACAGCTGCGGCCAGCTCCAGAGAGGGGGCTGTGCGACCCCCTCGCTGTGCCCCAACCCCTTCGGCTTCTGCTGGGGGCTGCAGCGGGGACTATGCTGCAGCCGGGGCTGTCCATCACAGCCCCATGGCTTCCGTT
Source organism: Terrapene triunguis (assembly GCF_002925995.2). Lineage (NCBI taxonomy): Eukaryota > Metazoa > Chordata > Testudines > Emydidae > Terrapene > Terrapene triunguis. The sequence goes on from NW_020664498.1 coordinate 7,303,227, forward strand.
GGGAACTGCAGCTGGGACCGCATGCCCCTGCCGGCGGCTGCAGCGGAGGCCATGTGTCCTCCGCGGCATCCCAGGGCTGCCGCCGGAGGTTGGTGCGGGTCTGCAGCCAGGGCCATGCAGCCAGGGCCATGCACCCCGTCCCACAGCTGCGGCCAACTCCGGAGTGGGGGTTGTGCACCCCCCGCTGCAGCCACTGGAACCTGGGCTGTGGGTCCTCTCCTCCCCCAGACTCCATTCCTCCCCCCTATTTAGCCCTGACCCAGGTTATTTTTTAGTAAAGTCACAGACAGGACACAGGCTCCATGAATTTTTGTTTATTGGCCGTGACCTGTCTGTGACTTTTACTAAAAATAACTGTGACAAAATCTTAGCCTTATTTATAACTTACAAAGCAAAGAACATTAGCTAGAGCTGTGGGCCCTGGAGAAGTTCCATCTCAGAAAGGAATGGGAAAGGTAATCTGCCTGCACTGTCCTGACATCCTTGGGTGCGGGGATGAGAAGGAGATGACAGGCAGAGAAGAACCATCGATCTTGTGCGAGGCCTGATCCTGTACAATTGCTCTGAGCACGCTTACAGGGTCAGGCCCCAGTGGTGAGACAGACAGGTAAATGTCTAGTTTGAGAATCCTGCTTTGTGGCCTCTGGGGCTTCAACTTGAGCTAGGGCTCTGAGCAGCTCATTCACTGTGGGGTGATGTCAGTATTTAGGGGGCTTTGCACATGCTCATTGTAAGAAACATAGGTTCCTCCTATGCTCTTGGAAAGTATGCAGTGTAGTAGTAGTTGTGTTGGTCCCAGGATATTACAGAACTTGGTCCAGTAAAAGATATTACCTCACCCACCTTGGAAAGTAGACAGCTATGAAGGGTTATGATAAAAGAATATAAAATAATGAATGGTCTAGAGAAGGTAGATTGGGAACATCTGTTCTCCTTGCCTCATAACACAACAAGGGACATTAAATGAAATTGAAAGGTGGCAAGTTCAAAACTGATAAAAGGAAACGCTTCTACTCAACATGTAATTAGATGGGGGAACTCATTGACAAAGTATATTGCTGAGGGCAAGAATTTAGCAAAATTCAGAGACGTTGATATGAATAACAAGAATATCCAGAGTTGTTAATTTTTTTGTAAGACAATAAATCTCCTGCTTCAGGGCTTAAACCAATCTCTAGCTATTAGGAACTGGATAACACTTCTGCTGGAAGGGAAGAGCTGCGAGTTCAGACCACCCGGGATTGCCTAAAGAAGCCTCCCATGATCATCTGCAGGCAGAACCAGCAAGAGTTGGTCCTCCATCACCTGGAAGGGCTGGGAGCAGGAGGAGGCCAATCAGGGCACAGCAGGCCAGATAAAAAAGGCTGGTTGCTTCTGCTAGAGGCCAGTTCTGGGTGAAGATGGAATGAGAACCAAGGGGGAGGGGTGGGGGCTTGACGGAGAGCTGACCTGGCTGAGGGGGCTAGACCATGGAAGAGGCAGACCATTGTGAAACCAGGGCAGGAGGGGGCACTCTGGTGGTGAGAGCACCATAACATAGGGATTATATTCTGGATCCATTGGGGAGAACTACCAAGCTTTGTCGAGGAACTAAAACTAGGGGTAGGGTGTGGGGCAATTACTGTACACATCTGGGCAGTGCACACCTCCAGAGAAGTACCACCCCTGGGCAGAACTGCACAGACTGGTTTGGAATGGGTTCCAGAGGCCCACGAGACAAAGAATGGGCTTTTGGTATAATGGGCCAGCCTGAACTGTGTGAGCTTAATTTTGATGCAAAAACTGACATGAGACTGTAACCAAGAAAGCAAACCCTGTTGGAAGGAATGGAACCTACCAGGGTCTTCCTGTGGAAGACAAGAGACCCCTCTGGTAAGCTGGCACACGTGTGGACAGTGCATTGTTTTAGGATATATGTTTTTTCTGTAATGGTTTTGTCCTAAATAAACTAACTGTGCTCTGAGAAAGCTGGCTGGTCACTGGTAACCCTGTCATAGACCCTGGGAGAGAGCAGAACAGCTTGCGCGGGACTAAAGACAGACCTGCTGGGATAAGCATCGCGAACTGCAAACCTAAATCCTCAGTCTGGAAGAAGAAGGGTGAGGGTCCTCCCACCCACAGAGAGGTGACAGCAGGAGGCCTGAGACCTGAGCAGGCCACAGAGGGGGTAGAGGTGCAGTTAATCCCAGAACTGGAACATTAGCCACTGTCAGAGAGAGAAGCCTGGACTAGATGAACAGCAGGGTCTCACCCAGTCCAGCAATTTCTAGGTTACTAGGGGTCATAGAAACGTTGCATTTTTTACACTCTTGTGAAAGGTGAGAACTTCCTTGTTTCTTTGGCTACTTTACTTTTTTTTATTTTAGAGTGAATAAATGTGAAAGATATTCAGATAAAAAGACAATTAAGAGGGTTTGTTTCTTGGCAAATTTAAGGACCTAGCCTATGTAAGTGCTAGATAAACAGGGTTTATCAGAAAAGCTTAAATCTGAGAAACCAACTACTAGCACCTGAAGAAATCAGGACACCAAGCCCCAGAAAAACCGGATTCAGCTTCAATGAACCCATTGCTAGGAAAAGAGAGGAAAACAGTAATCTCTCTATTATTTATCAGCCAATTAAATAGTAAGAATGAGCATTTTTTTGCATAATTAATTATGCTTCTGCCTGCCATCAACCAGGCCGGCAGTCCCCCTACACAAGTGTCTCTGGCAGAGGTAGCAGGTCACCTGCAAAGCTTTCCCTGCCAGCTTGCTGAAGTGCTGCCAGACAGCAGAATGGGCCCTGTCCTGCTGCATCCGCTGCCACTCTCCCTCCCCCTTCTTCTCTCTCACAGACATCACCCCTTCCATCTCCTCCTCTCCTTGAGCCTCCTTCATTCCCCTCTCCAGGTAAGACAGCTGACACTCCATTTTGGATTCCTGTCCAATCTGGAAATCGAAACATTTCCCTTTTCAAAGATTGAAAGTGAGGGGATGGGAGGAGACAATAATCAAAAAACAATGTTTAAATAAATCAAAACCAAAACCATTAATTTTATTTCCCATGAGGAATGTGAGAATTTTGTATGTATGCCTCAGTTTCCCTCTGTGTTTTGCATTGCTATGCTCTGAGGGTAAAGACAAGGGAGGAGGTGTTTGACTCACTAGCAGCCTGGTTGGAGACCAGAGTCAAACAAACTGGACAAAGTTTACACACACGTGAATGGAGGATCCAGAAGAGACAATGGAAACCCCAGTGGCTGGGACATTCACACCTAGTGACTTACAGCCCAGAGGAAGGAGGTTCCCCCCACCTCTCTGCTGGGAAGCAGAGCAAAGGCCCAGAGCTGGAGAACAAAGGGGAAAGGAGTCAGGTGGCTGTGCTGAGAGCTGAGATACAGGGGCTGTCACCTGGAACTGACAGATAGCGAGACAAGATGGAGGCTACAGCAGCTTTGTTGGGTGGAGCCCTGGGGTTGGCCAGTCTGAACTCTGTCTTAACCTTTGTTTCTTGATGCTAAGACTTGCTGATGCTGAACTCCAGCTGAATACTAATCCCTACTCTGTTTTCAAAAGGCTGCTTGGTGCCACTGCAAATACCTACTGAGCTGCACTGATCCCTGAAGAGGGTCAAAGTCTTTCACCTGGAGTGAATCTGGGGTCTGGTCTATACTACGCGCCTGAATCGGCAGGTAGAAATCGACCTCTCGGGGATCGATTTATCGCGTCCCATCGGGATGCGACAATCGATCCCCGAATCGGCGCTCTAACTCCACCAGGGGAGGTGGTAGTAAGCGCCGCCGACAAAAAGCCGCAGAAGTCGATTTTGCCGCCGTCCTCACAACGGGGTAAGTCGGCTGTGATACGTCGAATGCAGCTACGCTATTCACGTAGCTGAATTTGCGTATCTTAAATCGACTCCCCCCTGTAGTGTAGATGTAGCCGCAGGCCCCTACGCTAGAAAATTAGGTTGGTTTAACTACATTGGTCAGGGGTGTGAAAAATCCACATCTCTGAGCAGCACTGTTAAGCCGACCTAAATCCCCTTGTAGACAGTGTAGTGTAGACCTAGCTACTGCCTCTCGGGGAGGTGAGTTTCCTATGCTAATGGGAGAATCCTGTAGAGATGAGCTGCTGTAGCACGTAGATCTACCCTCAGCTGGACTCGCTGAGCGGAGCTCGAGGTGTTAAGCAGGAGGGCAGGAGCCCAGAGGCTCAGTCTCAGAGGCAGTGAGGCTGTGCAGCCTAACCTGAAGGAAGAGTGAGATTACTCGGGGGTCTGGCACACCGAAGGGTTCCTCCAAGGGACTGTTTAAAAAATGGGGTGTAGCACTGATCCTGTGGATCCATGACAACCCCACCTGCAGGCTCAGGTAGCAGAAGAATATCAGCTTCTGATATGTCATGCTGCCTGGACATATGTGATTCAATCAGTCTCATGGCCACCTAAGACATCTTGTCTTCAGGGCCAAATATTACATGAATCTCTGTCATTGTGCAGAAGGGCAATCACACCAAGTCCAGCAGGATTCTCTGCCTTTGTTTACATTTACATTGATAAAGTGACTTCAAATTAAAGGGTCTGAGCTGTAAAGTTCAGATCTGGAACCAGACCCCCCCATAAATCCTGAGTATCCACATCTGGGGTTTGGTTTAGGCCCATCCCTAATACAAACATTTCCAAAAGTCTCAGATTACACTGCTGGGAAACAGACATGCAAAGCCAGTGGCTCGAGAATATAGCTCAAAGCCCAGTCAGCACTGACTGCAAATAATTCCTGATCAAACACTTCATATACAATCACAATGTCCAGGCCTAATTTCATCTTGGTTCCCCCAAATTCCCCTACAGTTACAAACCGATCGAAAAATCATGTTCCCTTCCTCTCCTGAAATGCTGTGCACTGTAAAACAGCAGCAGTGTTTCACCCCAGAGATGGCTGCATTTCGATGGTTGGAGAAAGTGATTCCTGTATAGATACAGGTTGCAAAGTACTTTAGAATTCTTATTATAATAGCATATAGTGGTCTGTTTTCCAGTATCTCCAACCCCAGTTGTTCAAAAATCATTTAACATTTTTATTAACCACCTGGAAGAAGGGGACTGGACTAGAAGACCTCTCGAGGTCCCTTCCAGTCCTACTATTCTCTGTTCTATGAAAATATAAAATCATCACTGATCAAGTTTGCCGATGACCCAAAGATTGGGGCAGTGGTAAATAATGAGGACGACAGGTCACTGATACAAAGCGATCTAGATCACTTAGTAAACTGGGCACAAGAAAACAATATGCATTTTAATATGGCTAAATGCAAATGTATACATCTGGGAACAAAGAACGTAGGCCTTTCTTACAGGCTGGGGGACTCTATCCTGGGAAACAGTGACTCTGACAAAGATTTGGGAGTTGTGGGGGATAATCAGCTGAACATGAGCTCCCAGTGTGATGCTGTGGCCAGAAGAGCTAAAGTGATCCGGGGATGCAGAAACAGGGGAATCTTGAGTAAGAGTAGAGAGGTTATTTTACCTCTGTATTTGACACTGGTGCAACCACTGCTGGAATACTGTGTCCAGTTCTGGTGCCCACAATTCAAGAAGGATAATGATAAATTGGAGAGGGTTCAGAGAAGAGCCATGAGAATGATTAAAGCAGTGGTCCCCAACCTTTTTTGTCTGGCGGGCGCCAGACGACGAGCTGTGGCGGACGAGCATCCCCCGAAATGCCGCCGACAAGCGGCAATGTCAATAGGCGTTGCCGTCGAAATGCCGCCAAAGAGCAGCGTCATCCAGAGGCGGCGCCACCGAAAATCAGCGGCATTTTGGCGGCGACGCCTCTGGATGCTGCTGCTCGTCGGCGGCATTTCGGCAGATGCTCGTCCGCCCGCCAGTATGCAGGCGCACTTAGACGCCCCAGTAGGCGCCATGGCTCCCGCGGGCACCGCGTTGGGGACCCCTGGATTAAAGGATTAGAAAACCTGTTTTATAGTGATAGACCAAGGAGTTCAATCTATTACTCTTAACAAAGAGGTTAAGGGGTGACTTGATTACAGTCTATAAGTACCTACATGGGGAACAAATATTTAATTATGGGCTTTTCAGTATAGCAGAGAAAGGTGTACCATGAACCAATGGCTGGAAGTTGAAGCTAAACAAATTCGGACTGGAAATATGTCGCACATTTTTAATGGTGAGAATAATTAACCATTGGAACTATTTACCAAGGTCATGATAGATTCTCCATCACTGACAATTTTTAAATCAAGATTGAATGTTTTTCTAAAAAAATCTGATCTAGGAATTATTGTGGGGAAGTTTTATGGCCTGTGTGACACAGGAGGTCAGACTAGATCATCACAGTAGTCCCTTATGGCCTTAGAATCTACAAATCTATAACTCAGGCCAAAAAATCATGAATTTGCCTTTTGGTTTTTGAGCCTTCAGGGGTCACATTTTCAAGCTATTCTCCACAACCAGGAGCAAACTGACTTTTTTCCCTAAATGAAAGGTGAAATTCCTCCCTAAGTTACGTGACTCCAGTGGGTGGGGCTTTATAGAAACACCAAATGAAAAGAGGTTTGCCATAAAAGTCGTGAGAGTTGGCAACACTGGTTTGAAAGTACACCAATATATTGTGGCATCACTGTATTGCACAACATAACTAATAGATCCTTTCGCCAAACCATAGCTACATTGTTCTTCTGACACAGTGACACATTGGGGCTGAGTCTCTATTGACCTGCACAGTGTATAGTCATTTACACCACTGCCAAATGGGTGTAAAACGCTACCAGATCAGAATAGCAGCATTTTATACCCAGTCTGGACTACTGAAAATGGCACAAGTGTGGGGCAAGACACATTCGGGCCCCCTGGTGCTTTTTGCTTTACATGTTTGGGTTCTGATGTTCCCTCCCCTCTGCGTACCCTGTATCAGTTAAAGATCATACCTGAGTCCTCTGCAGGTACTGATGCTTGCCGCTGAATCACTGTGTCCGTGAACATGCCCATGATAAAAGCAGTGATCCTGTAGCAGAGAAAGCAGAAGTCAAAAGCCAATCAGCACCATACTGGGGACACTTAGGGAAGAAGAGAAGTCACTAACAAGGTACAGATCCTGGAAAGCAGAGATCTGTTACAGAGCTTCTTCCAGGCAAAAACAAGCCTTTCCCACCTCATTCATTACCCACGCACAATTTTCAGATCTTTCAAGTAACCCAAGTGCTCCCAACTGTCACCTGAAGAGCACAAGAGTGCGGGAGGTAATATCTTTTATTGGACCAATTTCTGTTGGTGAGAGAGACAAGCTTTTGAGCTACACAGAGCTCTTCAGGTGACCTCAGGTAAGCCTGAAAGCTTGTCTCTGACCAACAGAAGCTGGTCCAATAAAAGATATTACCTCACCCACCCTGTCTAAAAACCTGGGACCAAGACAGCTACAACAACACTGCACACCTGAACAGCAGGCAGTCCCACACCATACATGAGCAATATGCTACAGTGACATGGGTAGCCTTACATTCATGGGCAAATTGGAGGCTTGACTGGATGAGCACAATAAACTCAGCACTGCTCCTGACTGCCTGGTGCCTGAGCACAGAAAATGTAATCAGCACTAATACACACACACAGAAGACCTAGCATTTCAGAATTCTGCACATAATATAATGACAGATCTTCACAATCCCCGGAAAAGCAAGCCAGGGCTGTCCCCATTTTACCAATGGGGAAAATGAGACACAAACTGAGGAAGTAACCTGACCAAAGTCACAGAGTGGGATTAGAAATCAGATGCTCTGAATGCTCTGAACTCCCAGCTGTAAGAGCTGGCTGGCAAGAGGGGAAAACACTGTAAAGGGGCAGGAGTGTTGTCCCCCAGTGTAGGCCCAGGAAGAAAAAGCATCCAGGCACAGTGTGGGCATTATCCCCACAGAAGGCAGGGGGAGAGTTGGGAGGCGGGGTAGGGAATCCAGGAACAGAGCAGGCTGGGGTGTGGTACAGGACGCACAGGAGTGTACAAGGAACCTCGTAGGTGTTGTCCCCCAGAGTAGGCCAGGCCAGGTCAACGCGGGGAGGGAGCATGGGAGCATCCAAGAAACAGTGCAGGTGTTGTCCCCCACAGCAGGTAGAGGTGGAGGAGGGGGCGCAGGAGCTTCCCCTACAGAACTACAGAGGTTCCTCTCTACCTGCTGCTCCACAGGGCAGGTTTGCAGCTACAGCAGGCATGTGGGGCAGGACGGTAAGGCATGGGGTGGGAGGACCCCTGGCCTCGCCACTCTGGGCATTTGCAGAGCTGCTGAAGGAAGGAAGGGAATTCATTCAAATTAGCTGTTCCCCAGTAGCTGCTAGGGAGAGGCAGTGCAGCCTAGAATGGGAGTGTCTGCCGTGCACCGCAAAATGTAGCTGAAGTCTGGAGGGCCTACAGGGGCCATGCTACATCCCAGTTGCCCTGGTCATGGGGAGCTGTGAGTCAGATCCGCAGGCCGAGGACTAGACCCTCCCAACAATTTCATTTGCTGGGGCTAAATCACTGATGGCACTTCCCAGTGAAGGGCTGGGATTGCAGCCCATCATGCAGAGCCCAGGTGGCCTCCTGAGCTGTGTGCCAGGGTTTGCCCAATAACACAGTTAGAGTTTACAGAGCTCTTTGGAAACATTATCTAAAACCATTAGCCCAGAACACCAGCAGGGCAGGGAAGAATAATTAGCCGACATCAGTCCAACCTCATGCTCCTGAGGGCTGCTCTGACCGCTCACCACTGAAAGCAAGTTCGCCGCTAATCTCAGTGGCACCATTTCTATAATGGGAAGCCAACTCATGTACTGAAAAGGAAGCATGGCCTAGCGGTGAGAGGTTACGGTGGGGTGTCAGAAGAACTGGGTTCTGCTCCTGGCTCTGTCAATGAGTTGTACTTGTGCGATTGTGTGCTCTCTGAGCCTTTGTTTCCCTAGCTATGACATGGGGTTGACAATATTATTGCTCTCGCTCTCGGAGGATGTGAGGCATTCCTTCGTGCTTTGAGATCTTTGCCAGAGAAGGGCAAAGTAATGTTATGGTCTAACTCAGCCAGAAGCTACTGGACTCAATACAGGAGTCCCTGGGTGAGGTTCTCTGACCTGTGTTATATGATCCAGTCTGACCTGTAAGTGTCCCTTCCAGCCTTAAGGTCTATGGCTTCTATGAAAGAGCCAATGCCAAATGGCCTGCTCGTGCGGAGGAAGGTGGGTGAATCAGCACCTGGCAGCCTTCAGCCCCTCTCCTACAGACATCATCAGCATCTGCAGCCTTCAGCAAGGACTCGTTGTGGACTTGCCCCCCCATGCGTGCAGTGCTGTACAGAACGCATAGGGCAGGCAGGCACACGGGAGGCAGTAGGGTGACTGCCAACTAGATTGATCTTACATACCCACGGGTGTATGAAGGAGAAGGTGAGTGCCCATTTCTCAAACATGTCATGGATCATATGAGCAGCTCAGTCCATCTCTGCTCACAGAGCCCCAGCCTGTCATCCAGCAGTAAAGAGGAAAGGATCTGAGCCTCCTCAGCTCCATACCTGACCAATAGCATCTCAGGCACCCACAGCATAGCACCGAGCACCAAGGAAATGTGAAGCATCAAACAATATGTCTTGGTTTGCTGTGAAAAGGACTGGGGGAGACACCACAGGTTCTAGTGAATTTGTCTTGAGAGTCCAAAGTCTCAGCGCAATCCCCCAGCCCCAGTACGTCTCCTCTAAGAAACATGCACCAGATCATACAGCACGGCACTTAGAGTCATACCTGAGTGTCTGGCCTCTCAGTGACCTCGGTGCCGTTTTCTGAGTAATAGGTTTCAGTGTAGTGCTCCCCAATCAGTCCCCTGAAAAAAAGAGTCAGATAGTAGCAGTGAGGACTCACAGCGCCACCCACAGTTCCAAGGGACAGAGAACCACATGGTGCAGGAGGAACCAGCATTACCCTGTATCCCTCTGGCCAAATCCTGCTTGTCTGACTCACACCAGTAGGTGACACTGAAGTCAGCAGTACTGATACTGCTCCCAGTGCCAATACGCCATTGAGGAAAGCAAGCTGGAACTGGCACCGCATCACTGCTTGAACTCCCACCAGAAAATCCCATCAATGGTTTCTCATCTTCACACTTCTGATGCATACTATATAGAGGGAGGGGGAGGCAGGGTCCTGAACAGCCTCCATAGAAGAAGCTGTTGGTGCTTCTGTTGGGGGTAGGGTGATCAGATCGCAAAAATAAAATATCGGGACACATGGGGGGGCAGGGCATCCACAGGGCTCACAGCCCCCACCAGAGCCATGGGGGAAGGAGGCGCACAGTCCTAGGAAGCAGCGGGTCAGGGGGCGCATGGCCCCGGCTCCGGCCCCTGCTACAAGCCGTGTGTCGGTCGGGGGCACACAGCCCTGGCTCCAGCCCCCCTGCAAGGGGGGGTTCTCAGGGCTGGGGCAGGGAGCTGGGGCGTGGGAGGAGGTTTGGGGTGCTGACTCCGGGAGGGAGTTTGGGTGCGGGATGGGGTGCAGGCTCCGGGCGTGGCTTACCTCAGGCAGCTCCCTGGAAGTGGCGACAATTCCCTCTGGGTCCTAGGCAGAGGCACAGCCAGGTGGCTGTGCGAGTTGCCTCGCCCGCAGGCGTCACCCCCACAGCTCCCATTGACCGCAGTTCCCGGGCAATAGGAGCTGCGGAGCAGGTGCTCATGGCTGGGGCAGCACACAGAGCCCTCCTGGCCGTCCCTGTGCCTAGGACCCAGAGGGAACTGTCGCCACTTCCAGGGAGCTGCGCAGAGCCAGGTAGGAAGCCTGCCAGCCCTGCGCAAACCGGACGCTGGCAACTTTACAATATTGGGACAAATGGCATCCCGACCGATGTATGATCGGGATGCAGGACAAAGAGTTAAATATGGGGACGTCTAGTCGCCCTAGATGGGGTCATGGAACAGTAGCTGCCATTGATGATCTGTCAGCTGAATGGTTTGTAAGCAGATGCCTGACTCTCTGTCCTGCAGCCAGCGCTTGGGGAGGGTTCACTGTCACCCAGATCATCACCATAATTTACTGCACAACAGGCTGCAAGAAGACAAAGTCCTTCAAATGGAGTAAGAGGGACAGGGCCAGCAGGTGGGCAGGGACTGGTTTCTCCTGCCTAAATGCTGGAGGGGCAGCCAGATGGGGATAGATCCATGGATCACAAAATTTTGTTCCCCTGCCATCAGTCTGCTAACTTGTACATGCAGTTCCCTTGTAATGAGCTCCACAGCGTACAGTAACAGTAGCGGGAGACTGACCCTTTCCTCCTTAAGAATGGGGGTCAAGAGGTAAATGGGTCCAGCAGCTCAGAGCGTCCATAGTATCCCAGTGGAGGCAGCAGTGCAACTGCCAATCACATCTCATACAGAGCTCAAAGCAATTTGAGTAATAGTATCTCCTCCTAAGCTCGATGGGCTGAGGAGATGGTATTTGATGCTAAATAAGAGTTAGACCATTGTGAGGGGGACAGAATAAAAACGTAGGCAGGCCAGGGGCTTGGGTCTGAGGGTGAATAAGAGCTGGGTTTAGGTTCATATCTGATGGTTCTGTGTCAGAAATGGAAAATAAGCCCCTTCTTGTTTTAGATCTGAACCTAAACCATTGCAGGGGCCATTTTCAATCCAGGGATCCAAGTCCCTTTGAAATTCAAAAAGGTTCAGCTAGAGGTCCCAGCTGTTGGCTCTCCTCTAGCTTTATGCCCTGCAATGTTCCATGCACAATCTACACAAAGTGGCCTGGGGAGAAAGCTAGATTTGAAACCTAGAGGCCCAGGGCTTTCAGTAGGGAACCCTGCAACCCACACTAGCCACCGCACACTTACTTGTTCTTTTCCAGTCGGAGAACATAGTCCCTTCCTTCTGCACGGATGCTGTAATGAACGTGATCCGGATACGTGTTCTGCACGGGGTAAAATAACAACAGAAACTTGTCATCATCGGGCTAAAGAGGTATGAAGTAGAAGATTTCTATTCTGTGTGCTGCGCAGACCTCCGAAGACAGTCACATGGGACCTCAGACTCATCTACCCTAGCCCATTCAATGTTCCTCTAGTCATATGTTGATTTTGTTGAAATATTCTATTGACATATTTCTGCCCTGCTTTCAAAGGTGTTGTGCATCTGCAGCTCCCCCAGTTCAGGGTTTGTGTGAGTGCCCAGCACCTCTGGAAACCCGGCTATACATGCTTACTGCCAATTTATCCATTACAGACATAGCACAACAAGTGGAAACCAACAGCCAACTAAGTCAGCACAGAAATAATCTCAGTTTGCAAAACCCAATATGCCTTGGATTACAGAACACTAAAGACAAGTACACTGATATTAAACCAGTGGCTCTCAAACTTTTTTACTGATGATCCCTTTCACATAGCAAGCCTCTGAGTGCGACTCCCCTTATAAATTAAAAACATTTTTTATATATTTAACACCATTATAAATGCTGGAGGCAAAGGGGGATTTGGGGTCGAGGGTGACAGCTCGTGACCCCCCATGTAATAACACTGCAACCCCCTGAGGGGTCCTGACCCCCAGTTTGAGAACTCCTGGATTAAACTAAGACTCAGTGTTCACATCTGGCACAAGGCCACAAGTTGTTGCACAAGGAACTAAAATCTTACTGCTCATCAAAATGCCTTTTTTGGCATTTAATTCATCATTTACTCAAAATCAAGAACCACAGAGTCCCCTGATAACTCACCCCCCTGACTCACTGATATTTCCCCTAGTAAAGTCTTCCTTCTCTTTGACTGATCGCGCACACAGCCTCATTGTGTGAGAATCAACTTCCCTTCCTGTGTGCTCTCAAAAGTAGATTGTCAGGAAATCATACTGAAGCCACTTGGCCTGAAGAAATAAACTCTGCTTCCAGAGTCATTCTTTATTCCTACAAGCTCCTGCAGCGCACAAGACACAGCACCTTTTCACCTAGTAAAACAGATCACTGCCATTAAGTTTCTGGATAGCCCCCCAACTCCCATGTGTGCATAAGCATGGATGGGTGCAGTAAAAGGGACAATAAACAGGCAGCTAGGTCAACTACATGAGTGAACATACTGGACCACATTTCTTGGGAACTCACTTGTGATGCAAACAAGCTGGAAAGCAGCCAAATCTGGCCATCTGAGAAGCCCTCAACAATGGTGTGCCAGACTGCTGGGCCACACCCTCACCTGACCTGGGTGCGGGGAGCACAACAGGGCACAGGGGAGGGGTTATGTGCTCCAGCAATCCCCAGCTGGCGGAGTTTCCAGCAGCCCCACAAGTCAGAGGACATGTATCTAGGAATTAAAGCAAGGGACCGGGAGTTGGGACCAAGAGTCAGGATGCCTGGGTTCTTTTCCTGTCTGTACCAATAACTTGCTGTGTGACCTTGGACAAATCACTACAGCTCACTGACTCAGTTTCCCAATGTGTAAAATGGGGACACCCCCACCTACCAGTGACAAGAATCGTGAGTTTTGGCTGCTGTTGTAAATTGCTTTAAGATCCTCAGCTGAACAGTAATGCTAATGAGCAATTACACCCTTGGAACTGTGGAGGCCTCCCTCTCCGGTTAATGGCAGCTGACCAGGCGACCAAGCGTCTCACAGCAGAGTCGCTGGCTAAGGCTCTTCCCAGATGGAAGCCACGGCTGGCGGAAGTGGTGAGATGAACTCCTTGGGCACCGCAAGGCAAACTCATCAGCTCTTGATTTGCTGGGGTTTGCTCTCAGTTAGGGAGTTTGGCCTCTCCTGTGGGGTGATGGTATAAATTACCACACAACAGTCTGGAATTCCCCCCAGGAAAGGATTGGGGAGCTGCAATCAGATGGGGGCTGGAGTTATACGGAAAGTATTTCTGTACCACAGTCAGAACCAGCTGGGACAGGCAGCATGGTTTTCCTTGTGAGTCAACTGCTCTAATTCCACTGCCTCGTGTTTTTACTTCGGGCTCTTTCTGGGAATGAAAAATCCATTTCTGGTTAAAAAAATAAAAGCCCCTTTGCCTGCTGAGTAAAATGCAGCCAGAGTCACTCTGCGCCCTCAAGTGGGCACCGGCGGCAGCTCTGGGAAGTGAGGGGCTCTTCAGCAAAGTGCTGAAGACTGAGAGATGCTGTCACCTAAACAAACATGATGCCTAAGCTGGAGACGCAGGAACTGTCTACGGGGCTTGATGATAAATTCTTCTTAGATGAACGTTAGTGTCACTTTTGGTGTCTGCCAACAAAATGATGCTTTGTTATTGTTGGCAACTTCGGAGACAGAAACCAATCCTTGGGAAATGCAGATCTGCAGAAAAGCCACTGAAGGCACACGAAGAGAACTCTGATTGCAAGTCAGATGGGAAAGGAAGAGCAGTGATCATCTTTCTGAGAAACCACAAGAAATGCAAGGCCATTTAAAAGGCCTGATAAAGCTTCCCCCAAGCTCCTACTTCCAGAGAGCTTTTCCAGTGTTTCAAATGCAGAAGGTCTGACTCAGAACAGTGGGGGACTGAGCCTGGACTCTGGTTAAACTCCTGCTCACTCCAGTGCCTGCTGAGTGAGTCAGGGCAGGGCCAGGGCTGTAGGACTTGGCCTGAGGTGCAGAAAGAGCAGTTCTGGACAGGCAAAAAACGGGGACAGGCAGGCTCAGGCACTGGGGGCTGGACTCTTGGAATACCTCTCACCCCGGTGAGTCAGCAGGAACTCCAGGAGGTACACCAGTGTCAGCAAGAGGGGAATGACGGCCCAACAGCTACCTGTGCAACAGCAGGTCAGAGTGGTTTGGTCATTTCTTCACCTGCTGTGAAAGGGACAATGGGGCTCTAGAGAGCACACTGGACTAGATCCTCCAGAGCCAGTGCACTGGGAGAGGAGGCAGGGGAGAGGGGAGGTTTACACCATCTTTCTGCCCCCATTATCTGTGGGCAAACCAGCCCTTGGCACAAGTTAAAGCAGTCTCAGGAGCACCCTCACTTGTGCTGGAGGAGAGCAGCCAACATCATTGGAGTGCATGCACCTTAACCCTGCCCCCACCTCCTCTGCCCTCGAGTGCCCCAGCTCATCATCCCTTACACAAAGGATCCTCAGCTGCTGCCTGAAACTCGCTGGTGTGGGTTGTTGTTGTTTTTTTGCAGTGTAGACGTAGCCATAGAGAATCCCCTGCAAGCCACCCCATCTCTTAAAATGAGGGGATCCAGTTCAGGTGCCCCTTCTGACCACAGCTGTAGCAATATGGCCTGGGGAGAGAGGTGACCCCTAAAGCAAATGTTATTTGGGGAGGAGATTCCACCTTTAAGGCAGAAGGAACAGAGCATGTTGATGGCAGGCTGCTTTATATTTAAGGTATCAGGTTTGCAATATTAAAAACAGTCCTGGGGAAATGGCTGAGAGGACAGCATGAGCCAGCTTCACCATTTGTAACCTGGCCATACTAACCATGTGCAGATAGACCACCCCTCCCTGCACCACTACATCCCACCATGCACTGCAGTCTCTCGCTGTATGCATGTCTTACAGATATTTAACAGATGGATGTACTATTACATGTGATCTCCTCCCTTTGGTACCAACACTGAAGAAAGAAAGGAGGAAAGTTGTTCAATGTGCACAACACAGATGGTATCTCTAAATAGCCTGGAGAATGTTTATTTCATGGACAAGTTTAGGTTTCTGGAGCAAAGAAAACAGATGCCTTTGGGAAGAATTTTTGAAGCTATTTTATCTGAAACGGTTTGACTCATAAGTGAACATGCTGTACCAAGAATTTACTAGGCAATTTATATCTCAAAATTGACATGATCCTTAGGCCTTCTGAGGTGCTAATGTTTGTGCTTTTAAGATATGATTCCTGGTGCTTTCTGAATTTTAAAGACTAAATGCAGTGGAGAAACTGCCATTAGGTTATGGTCACAGCTTCAGCCTTGCTGACTCCAACCATTCAAAAACCATGAGCCAAACCCCAACAAAGATAAGACCGGCTTGAAAATCATGAGATTTTTTTCAGAATAATAAAATGTGGATTCTTTTGTATTTGGCTTCTTTTTTATGAGCCTTTTGGGTTCATGTTTTCTTGCTTGTCTCCACAACCACAAGAACTAGTATCTGACTTTTTTTTACAATTGAAAACTGAAATTCTCCCACATTCACATAACTCTGGGTGCTGAGGCTTTATTCTCCCACATTCACATAACTCCGGGTGCTGAGGCTTTGAGAAAACACCAAGTATCACGAGACTTGTGCTAAATTGTGAGAGATGGCAATACTACAGAATGATCTAACATCCTTTCTGCTTCCATTTCGTCACTTCTTCCCTTTATCCCATCAACCGGGGTCGGGTCATCATGTAAGCATCCACCATCCTTGTCTGTCTGCGGTAGCATTAAGGTCCACCTGCTTACCATCTTCTTTGATGCGATCCATCCATCACTTCCTCAGGGTCTCTTTCCTACCAGGCTATCTTCACCAGGTCCCCTTCATTCATCCTCTGCACATATCCGAACTGGCGAAGTCCCGATTCCTGGATTTTGTCAGCCACATCACGGACTTGGACTTCCATCCTAAAACTTTCCTTTTGACGTCTCTCTCTTTGTGTAACTCCTCTTCTGGCACGAAGACATCTCATCTCGAACACCTGTAGGCACTGAACTTGGCCTCTGTTTTGGCCGTGCTTCTGCACCATACAGCATTACAGGGCACATCACTGTTCTCCACAGTTCAGTCTCAGTGGCGGATGTTTGTTATACACAGCTCTTGAGATATTATTCCACACTTTTCCAGCATTCCCCAGTCTGGACTGGGACTCACATTCAAACTCACCATTTTCCATAACCCAGACGCCAAAGTACTTGAACTGGTCCGTCTGGTTTAATTCCACTCCATTAAGTTCTATGTTAAGTTTCCCTGTGGCTCCTCTACTGACCCATGACCTCAGTCTTAGTCAAGCTCCTTTTCATCAGATGCCAGCTTAGCTGATCATAACACTGGTTATTATTTTCTCTAGGTCTTCTTTTGAGGAGGCCCTTATTGCTATGTCATCCACGTATAGCAGCTTCTCCCCTTTTCCCACTGACATCTTCCTGCTGAGGCAGTCCATCAAAATGATAAAGAGCAGCGGGCTGAGGGCCAACCCTGGGTGCAATCCAACTTCTACATCAAAGGGACTTGTTCCACAACATGTTCTGATCTCTGTTTTAGGTGATCTATACTGAGCATTCACCATAGCTGTTAAATCCTTAGAAACGCCATATTTCCTCAGCACTGGTGTGAGTATCCTTCCGTCCACTTTATCATAGGCCGTTTCTAGGTCTATAAGAAGCTATCCTGCTGGTGCTTGAGCTGCTTCTCCATCCCTTGCCAATTTACGAACATGGCATCCCTGCACCTCGTCCTTTCCTAAAGCCACACTGTTCTTGGTCAATGAGGGGTTCCACCATTCTTCTAATTCTAGCATCCAAGATACGTTCCAGTATCTTCATCCCATGTGACAACAGCTTTGTCCCTCGATAGTTCCACATTCCTGGATGCTTCCCTTCTTATGTATTGGTACCAGGATAGACTTGCACCAGTCTTTTCTTGCCATACAGCTTCAACCACTTTGATCCATTTCATGACGCTCTTGCCCAAGACTTTCATCAGATCTGCTGTCACTTCATCAGGTCCCTCTGCCTTATTGGTCTTTGTCTCCTGAATTGTATTTCCACTTCCTCCTCTGTTTTGTCAAGCTCAGGCACCGCATTAGGATCACATGTTGGCAACACCACAAAGGGTGTGCCTCATTTAAGTGACTCTCAAAGTATTGTTTCCACCTCTCCTTCACTTGTTCGGGTGTTACTAGCAGTCTCCTCTGATCACCATTCACAAACGATGTCACATTGCCATCCTCCTTTCTTTTGTGTCTCATTTTTTCAATGCTGCTGAACTTTTTGCCAGCCAGCTGTGGGTCGTTTACAAGCTCAGCGTGCAAATTGTCTAGGGCACTCTCATTGCCCTTCTTCATTGCCCACTTGGCAGCTCACTTTGCTTCTTTGTATTTGCTTTCATTTATGCTTGATGGGTTCATTTCTTTTCTTTATGCACCATTTTCTTGTTTCGGATTGCTATTTGCACTTTGTTGGTCCACTCCCACTCCTCTCCATCTGCATCATCCACAAACCTCTTCCACCACGGCAATCCACATTCTTTAGAGGTGGTTCCACTCCTCTTCAGCTGATGCCAAATTTGTTTCCTGACACAGATTTCATTCTACCACTAGTGATTCTAATTTTGACCTCAAACACAACAAAAGGTTGCTTTGATTGGTCTCTCAAGAGTGCCATCATTTATGATGGCGATGATGCAGAAAGCTCACACTAGCTGGTGTCATTCGTCCCATAAGGGTCTCACTTTAAAGGAACTAAGACTCTGAGTCTGGATCTTTGCTGACTGTGCACTCAAGGTGCCTGCCAGACAGATCAAGAGGGAGAGAATTCCTTTCTCTGAACTACTGTGCATCTCCTGGGGCATTCTCTGTTGATTTCAGTATATGTTTGGAAGGGAGGGATGGCCCAGTGGATAGGGTGCCAATGTGGGACTCTGGAAACCTGAGTTCAATACCTGACTTTGTCATACCCTTCCTGTGTCACACTAAGCAAGTCACTTCACTTCCAAGGGGCTGTGAGAATAAATGCAATAAAGATTATGAAGTGCTCAGATACAATGCTGATTGGGGCCACAGACAGCTACAGTACGCGAGTGTTGTGATCCTGTTTTCTCTGTTCTGCAGCTTTCCATGTGTCTGTCTGTTTACAGAGGCAGTTGCAGTTCTGCAAGGCAGCACTGAGGTAGCCTATTCCACGATGTACATTCTCTCATATTTGGTTATTTTTGCTTAATCTAAAACAAAAGTCAGTCTCTGACTGCTCAGTGCCTGGGAAAGCTGGAACTGTGCATGGCTAATCTGGGGGTTGGCACCAGGCCCTAGTTTAACCACCTCTGAGTCTGGGGTTGTTGGAGCTGGGCTTGTAGTGTCCCCTGATATTTCAGAAGCAACAGATACTTACGACTTGAGCAGAAAGATCTCTCTTCCCAGGAGCTGCAGGCACTCTGTGAGGTGTCACCCTTTCATATTGGGCCACATGCGCGAGTTTCTCCGACGGGCTGGCAAAGACTCCTGTAAAGACATTCAAAGGGTCAGGGATTTCTGCAGAGTTCCCTAGAGGGGTACAGTGCTGCATGATGTTACAGGGTGGTAGAGCAGCTGTGCTCAATAACCCCATTAAGGCTTGTTCCTGATCCCAGAGAGGGGGACAGAGCAAGGCTGGCTTTGTAGCTCCCTGCCCCTCTGTATTACCCTCACAGCTCATTGTTGGCTGATGTTCTGCTGCTTCCTTACAGTATGCACAAAGCATGTAACATCCACCATGAGCCCAAGGCACTAGCAGGCAGCAATGAAATGCCAAAGATGGACTAGCAGCTCCCCTGTCCTGCATTCTGCACTCTTTGGCCACAGAGCCCTTGCCAGATGGTGTCCCCAAGTGAATAAGGACAGGCCAAGCTTTACAAAAGAGAATGAAAATCTTAAACTGAGTGAAAAAATACGTGGAGGCTCCAAGACTACACACGATTATAATAATATTTGTACAAAGTAGGTCTTACAAGGTAACATCTGAAAAATCATAACTTGCTAGTCAACGCTGTCCTGATAAAATGTGTGTGACAACATTGAAAAGTTGTAAGATTCCACTGTATAGTGATTTTAACACATGTTCCAAACCAAGACTGGCAAGCAGGTCTGTCTCAAACAGAGGAATGGGTGCTCTGCTTAATTTGCATATAAGCCATAAATAGAGTAATCAAGCAGGAAGGGAAACGAAGGATACTCAAAGAGGTGAGGAACAGCAGCAGAGAACATCCTTTCCTGTAGACTCTCTGTCTCCTGAATCTCAGCTGGAAATGTTTCCCAAGTGTGGGGGCTGACACTATAAAAATGAGGGACAAACACCCCAAGGTCCCCTCCTCCTCTCCCTCTCTCTCTATACATCGATTCACTGCACGAGAAGGGACAAAGGTAGCAGTCATTAACCAGAAGAAGGGATTCTGGTCTAAGAAGTTTGGCCAGTAAGATGATTGAGAATATGTGGTGAGAAAAACTTTGCTAGTTGTGTTTTATCTTTTCTTGTAACCATTTCTGATTTTTAAGCCTCATTACTTGTACTCACTTAAAATTTCTCTCTTGGTAGTTAATAAACTTGTTTTATTGTTTTATCTAATCCAGTGTGTTTAAATTGAAGTTTAAACTCCAGTTGAGATAACAAGATGTGTGCATATGATTTCTATTAATAAGAGGATGGACTTTATATGAATTTGTTTTGTCCAGGAGAGAGCTGGGCAGTACAGGACATACACTTCTGGGGGAAAATCTAGGGCTGAGGATATGTTGGGGTCACCCTGTAGTATAACTGAGGTGTGGCTGGCTGGCTGCAGCACATACACAGTCATAGCTGGGAGTGATTTGCATGCTGGAGGCTGTTTGTGAACAGGTCAGACTGGAGGCTACAGCAGCAAAGCAGTGGAAAGGGCACCCCAGGTTAGAGGGCAGGGGTGACACAGCTACTTATTAGTCTGTACTCTGGGTATGTCATAAGGTGATTACAGCATAACCTCAGGTTTCATTTTATTTTGTTAAGAAGCCAGTTGCTAGCTTCTTGACTGCAAAGCACAGCTTGAAAATGTGACACCCAAATGTTCGGAAAGCAGAAGGCAAATACACAGGACCCCAAATTTATTATTTTTAAAATATCTCATGATTTCTGGGGCCTGAGTCATGATTTTTTAATGCTTGAGGTTAGCATACTTTTGTTGTGGATTTTGTAGGATGTTTTGCATTTACGCTGAATCAGGCTCTCTGATTCACCAAGAAAGGAAATGTCTGTGGGGGATAGAAAGACAGCAAGCCACTCCACGACTCCTATAGTGCTGCACAGTTCATAACCCATAGTGCTGCCTAAAGCTTCGCACCCTACACTAGAAGGCAAGTTGAGCATCTTCCCTCTTCCCCCCAGCCCCACACACCCATTTTGCAAACAATTTACCTGAGGGACTGCACAAGATAACATCTGGCAGAGCTGAGTATAGAACTCAGAACTTTAACATGACACAGCCAAGACTTCAGCCACACTGCCTTTCACAATAAATGTGCCAGAGATATGTGCTTGGCTAGCTAACAACTAAGCCAACTGCTAAGATCACACTGCTCTACCATCACCAGGAATCCTAACCACCAAGAATCTACTGCTACCTGGCCAGAAGTTGTATAACTCACAGGCATAGTGTGTGTTGTGGCCCCCCTCTAGTGGCTGCTCCATATAAAGGATAACAAACTTACCAGCTGCTACTTTAGCTCAAGTAGTAGAGATGTGGCTGACGATCTGAAAGTCCAGGCTTCCAGCCCTACTGCTGGTCCCCAGGAACAGCATAGTCCATAGGACTGACTGCATATGATGCAATTTATTTTTCCAGTTTTCTTCTTTATAAATTGGTTTGTTTGATTCACACAGTGAGAAAAAGGCCTTATAGACCCTGGCATGCCACTTGATGGCCACTGTTCACACATTTCGGCAGTGTGACCCATGCTGGCATGTTTGACAGCTGTATGAAGCCAACAGTCCCCATGTTAGCTAGCCATGTTGGTTAGTTACCTTGCTGGAGCACTGGGATCCCCGCAGGATGATGAACAGCAAAGGGAGAGCAGACCACATCGTTCTGCTGACGCTAAGCAAGCCTCCCCCACAGTGCATTTCGTGCCTCAGCCAGAACCAAAGCTACTCTTCTCACTACCCCTGCCCATTTGTGAGTCACAATCTCACTGCCAGTGCGGGCTCGGTTCTGGCTGTCATGATGTAGCTACTTTCTCTAAAGCGGCAGCTCATCTGGGCTGGATCAGATGGGTACATGAGAGCCATCTGCTAGCAGTACTTTCTGGTCAAACCACAACAGCAGCCTGTAGATGGTACCTAGATATCCTAGCCTGGCTATCTGGATGAATGACTGGGTGACCCAGAAGACTAGCTGGGCTGACAGATATAAACTCAATCCACTCGCGAGATCATAAGAACTGCCCTTTACGACATGTACTGCCAAGGCAGCTGGGAGTGCAGACTAAGAGTCCTAGAGTTAAACAGCTGGGGGCTGGATGTTCTCTGCAAAGGGCCCACCTGCCCTAGGAAACTGTGGAAAGTCAGACGTGCTTGAGACCATGTGGTTGCTCGCATTTGGCCTGTTCAGAATGCTTGAGAAGCATGCATTACAGAAGATGCGCACACTGTGTCTTGGAGGCAGGTTTGTACTGCGAACCCCTTTTTACGGAGCGGGTACTGAGGCACAAGACTTGCCCAAAGGTGCCCAGCAAGTCAGAGGCAGAATTACGATTAGCACTCAGGAACTCTTCCCTCTCGTACCCGACGCTCACGCATCTAGAATAGACCAGAACTAAAGCATCTTTCATGCTGCTGCTATGCCACCGGGGATGGGGGCTGCACTATGACATGGACACAAACTCCTTCAGCATGGGCCAGGCTTGAATTGATTTGTCCAGCCCTTGTACCATGCGGGCCATGGCTGGTGGTCTTGGGTATACAGCAAATGCCTCACTATGCCTGCTGCACACTGAGCTCAGCCACCTTAATAATCCCATTTCATCCAGCCCAGTCAAGGCAGGCCTACCAGAAATGGGGCTGGATGAGAACTACGTGGCTGAGACACAGCTGAGCTAACACCTGACAGTTGGAAGAAGCAACCAGGAGAAATAGCTATTGCTTGATGGAGCCTGCCCTTTGTCTCCCAGGCTCCTGGGTGCTTCTAGAAGTCAAGGGAACAACACTGGCCCAAAAAACTTTTATCCATCTGCAGCTGGCTAGAAGGCTGTTTTCAATGGCAGAAGCTGAAGCTAGACAGATTCAGACTGGAAATGAGGTATAAATTCATAACACTGAGGGTAACTGATCACTGGAACAACTTACCAAGGTTGTGAGGGATTTGCCATCACTGGCCATTTTTAAACCAAGACTGGATTTTTTTTTAAGATATGTTCTAGTTCAAAAGGAATTATTTGGGGGCAGTTCTCTGGTCTGTGTTATACAAGAAGTCAGACTAGATCAGTGGGTTTCAATCTGTGGTCCACAGACCTTGGCGGGTGGGGGGGAAGAGGACAGACTATGTCTGAAATTTTTAGGGGTCTGCAAATTAAAAAAGCTGAAAACCACTGGACTAGATGATCACAGTGGTCCCTTGAAATCTATGAATTTACTTTCAGGTTCAGGCTCTTGCTACAGGCATCCAAGCTTCTGTTCCCTTGAGGTTGGGTCACTGTGAGGAGCCATATGGAAACTCCAGCTAGTGATGAATGCAGCAGCTTGATTTCTGAGGCCTGCTCTTCACACAAAGCTGCACTAGTTCACCTAATGGGGCGGTTCTAAATGGAACTAGTTAAGGCAGTTGAAAACCCCTGTGTGGGCAATTTAGATTTAATTTAAACCTAGCTTGGACCAATTTAAATTGATTCCTTGTTGGACCAATATGAGCCAGGCTTCTATCTTTTTAAAAGTGTGCAAACAAGAGTTAACTAGGCCAGGGGTGGGCAAACTTTTTGGCCCAAGGGCCACATCTAGGTGGGGAAATTGTATGCAGGGCCATGCAGGGCCTACGGCTGAGGCAGGGAGTATGGGGTGTGGCAGAGAGTGTGGGGTGCAGGAAGGGGCTCAGGGCAGGGGTTTGGGGTGCAGGAGGGATGTGGGGTGCAGGAGGGGGCTCAGGGAAGTTGGTTGGGGTGTAGTAGGGTGCAAGATGCAGCAGGGGCTCAGGGCAGGGGGTGCGAAAGGGGGCTCAGGGCAGGGGGTTGGGGTGCAGGAGGGGTGCATCAGGGGGCTGGGGTGTGGGGTGCAGGAGGGATTTGGGGTGTGGGCTCCGGCCCAGTGCCGCTTACCTCAAGCGGCTCTGGGGTGGCAGGGGCGCGCAGCAGCGCTAAGGCAGGCTCCCTACCTGCCTTGGTCCTGCACCGCTCCCGGAAGTGGCTGGCATGTCCGACAGCGGTTCCTGGGGGTGGGGTGGGGTAGGGCAGGCGGCTGCCCTCGCCTGTGGGTACCACACCCAAAGCTCCCATTGGCCATGGTTCCCCATTCCAAGCCAATGGGAGCTGCGGGGGGCAGTGCCTGCAGATGAGGGCAATGCACGGAGCCCTCTGCCTACTTCCTCCCCCAGGGGCCACAGGGACATGGTGCCAGCCTCTTCCGGGAGTGGCACGGGGCCAGAGCAGGCAGGGAGCCTGCCTTAGTCCTGCAGCGCCACAGGGCTGGCAATCCTGCGGGCCAGACTGAAAGCCCTGATGGGCCAGATCCGGCCCACGGGCTGTAGTTTGCCCTCCCCTGAACTAGGGTGTCTTAAAAAATGGTTTGAGTCAAGTAAGCATAATTTGTGCATGAAGACAAGCCTGTAGCATTGTCTCCCGTAGGGGTCACATTACCACCAATTCATTTCTGAGTGCACTGGAAATTATGCAGCTATTTCACTAAAAAACTGAGGTTTTTAATAGAATAAGTGAGAAAATGTATAATAAACTCAGTGCTCCAGCCCTGTTATTTTGATAGTTAGGTTCATTTATTTTATGCTGTCTACGTAGTTTAAATTTTCAGTATGAGAAAGATTTTTATAGTAACATCTGAGGCCTGATTTACACTAGAAAATTTGATCGGCATAACTACATCGCACAAGGGTGTGAAAAATCCACACCCCTGAGCAGTGCAGTTAAGGCGCTCTAAATCCCTGTGTAGACAGTGCTATGTTGACAGAAGAACTAGCTATGGCCTCTTGGGGAGGTAGATTAACTACAGTGACAGGAGAACCCCTCCCATCGGTGGAGCTGGTGTCTACACTGAAGCACTATAGCTACAGTGTTTTAAGTGTAGATACAAGCCCTTCGAAGTTGGGAAGCAAAGCCAGAGGTTTTGGCAGCTGGGTGAAGCATTTGTGGCTTTAGGTCCTTTGTGGGCAGTTTGGAACAATGGGGTAAATATAAATATAAAGTGTTTCTGAAAAAAATGATCAGCAGTGAAATCATAGACAACTGCTAGCAACCTTTATACGAAAATTCTTGCAATTTTTTTTTATACCTTCCAATGTCACCATTGGTTGTAGCTGGCCTTTGCAAGGTGGCAAGGAGAAAGCCCTCTGGCTAGAAAAGCACCTCTTCTTTGTCCTATGAATGCCGGTCAGTTTTGTTGAAATACACACTTCTGAAAAATCGCCATTTCCCTTCTCTCCCTTGTGCCATTCGGGAAAAGTTTGCCAACTGGCAAAATCCTAACCAAAAAACACCAACACTGGACAGCAACCAGCTCCATACCGGCTTGTTCCCTCTACCCCCAAGCCCAGCACACAGCTCCACAACCCCTTACTCGCTTCCCTGGCGGCATGGGGCAGAAATCCCCCAGCTCCCAGCCCGGCAGGAAAATGAACCAGGCAGAGTCCGACGCCCTGAAAGGTCAGCACATGGCCCCAGGTCCCCATTTCTGAGACCACAGCCTTCCCCCGCCCTGCCCTGCCCTGCCCCACCCCGGCGGCCAGTCCCCCACACGGACCGTCCGCCTTCGGGCACCACATGCCCCGACGCCCCTCGGGAAGCGCAGCCGGAGCCCGTCCAGACGCGCCGCTGCGGCTACAGCCCCAGTTCCCCGACGGAGCCCGCCGCGGCCAGCGAGCGCACTCACCGCGGCGCCCCAGCGCCATGCACAGCGCCAGCAGGGCGAGGGTCCGGGCCATGGCGCGGCTGCCCCGCGCTGAGGTGCGGAGCGGCGTGGTGCGGTGCGTTCCTCCCTGCCAGCCGCCAGCGGCCCCGGCTCCGTCTGACTCAGCCCCGCCTGACTCAGCCTCCCGCCCAGGAAACTGAGGGGGCCGAGCCTACCCCCCAGGGCCCCACCCCCTGCCTGCACACTGCCCCCCTGCCCCATACTGCCCCCGTGCCCCAACTACCCACCCCCGCCCTGCTCATTGCCCCAACTACCCACCCCTGCCCTGCTCACTGACCCCCCCTACTCTGACTACCCACCCCCACCTGCACACTGACCCCCCTGCCCCAAACTACCCACCCCCGCCTGCACACTGACCCCCCTCACCCTGCACACTGACCCCCCTGCCCCAACTACCCACCCCCGCCTGCACACTGACCCCCCCTCACCCTGCACACTGACCCCCCTGCCCCAACTACCCACTCCCACACTGACCCCCCTGCCCCGACTACCCACCCCCACCCTGCACACTGACCCCCCGCCCAGACTACCCACTCCCACACCTGCCCCGCCTAGACTAACCACCCTCTGCCCTACACACTGGCCTGCTGCCCCAACTACCCACCCTCACCCTGCACACTGACTCCCCTCACCCTGCTCACTGACCTCCCTGCCCCGACTACCCACCCCCACCTGCACACTGACCCCCCTCACCCTGCACACTGACCCCCCTGCCCCAACTACCCACCCCCGCCTGCACACTGACCCCCCCTCACCCTGCACACTGACCCCCCTGCCCCAACTACCCACTCCCACACTGACCCCCCTGCCCCGACTACCCACCCCCGCCCTGCACACTGACCCCCAGCCCAGACTACCCACTCCCACACCCACACCTGCCCCGCCTAGACTAACCACCCTCTGCCCTACACACTGGCCTGCTGCCCCCACTACCCACCCTCACCCTGCACACTGACCCCCCCCCCCCCGCCCACCCACCCCCACACTACATGCTGACCCCCAACCCCTCCCTGCCCCACACTGACCCTCCCCTTCCCTGGCACTTGACTCCACCTTGTACACTGATACACCCTCCCCCATCCCTGGCCCCCCACATACACTGACCCCCTCTCCCAGCTCCTCCCCATCCTGTACACTGATACATCCCTGACACAGCCTAGCCCCTCCCTACCCCCACACTGACCATCAAGCCATCGCTCCTCCCAGTCCGCAGCACTGTCCCTATGGCCGGAACAGGGCCTGGGGCAGGAACAGAGGCAGGGATTTGGCAGGAACAAGGATGGTGCAGAGGATATGCCAGAACTATCTCCCTCCCACCATGTCTCACCCTACATTGTCCCCACAGCCCCCTATTGGGGCTCTCTCCAACCCCACCCCTGGCCTGTTTCATTCCCCCTATTAGTACACAGGGGCTCATGCGCAGGTGCTGGTGGATTAATTAGTGTTAGTTCGCAGCTGCATTTCCACCATCACAGGCCAGCTCCTTCTCTAAACCCCCACAATGAAGCATTGAAATCCTGGGTAACTAATGCCCCAAAACTCCATTGTGAAGCTGTCATGGATCAATCCACAGTGCACCAGCGACCCCTATCCCCCTCCAGGGATCTCTGCAGCAAATCCAGCTCAGCCAGAGTCCTGCGGGAGGCATGTGCTGGACCCCTCGGGCGCAGTAGTCTCAGGGAATATGGACAGACACAGGCAGCCTTTGCAAAACAAGGGAACCATAGATCAGTCACCTGGCTACAACAGTTGAACCTCTGTAGATAAGCACACAGAGAGGCAAAGGTTAAATCATCATTCATGCTGGCTAAGCCCAGTATTGCCAATTTCAAGAGATCAAAAATCACAAGTCGGATCCCCAGAAATCATGAGATTTTTTTTTATGAGTGGTTTTTAGGTCTGTCTCTTGATTTTTGCACTCCCCCTGCCCATCCCAGGGTATGTGCTTGTGACAATTAGTGGTGCCCACTCTCCCACATGTGCTGGATAAAGTGATTTTGGCCCCTGCTGCAGGAGCACTCACGCCCACATCTGCCCCTCTCCTGCCCAGCAATTAATCCTCTCCCACAGTTCCCCAACAGTTTTGTCCCCACCCAATGCCCCTCAATTCAGCCCTTCAGCCTCCATCATCACCACCCCAGCAGTTCAGTCCCCCTACCCCATTGACCCCCACCGCCCTCAGTGCACCCTTCCAGCACTCACCCCATCTGCTCAGAACCCACAATCAATACAGCCCTCTCCCCCACTTCAGCTTCCCTGCAGCCCCCAGGCTATAGTTCAGCCCTCCCAGTCTCATCTCTGCTCCTCTTGGGGTTCTTCACCCTCCTCAGGCCCAGAGGGGCTGCAGTGGGGTCCCCTCTCCCACTGCCCAAGCTGTCAGGGGAACCCCAACAGCAGGCATCCCGGTTGCCCATGGCTGGGGCTGACAGCGATTTCTCAGTAAAAGGATTAAGCCTGACTCATGATCTTTCTCAGGATAGAACTCTCAGCCGTGGCTGAAAAAAAAAATTGAGACATTTGAGAGTTCTATTGCGAGATCATGATTCAGGCTTAATTTTACTTAGTAATTACTATCGAGAAATGCGATTTCTGAGAGTTGGCATGTCTGTAAGCCAATGCCAGGAGCCAGCCGAGCTGTGATGGACTCCATCTCTGGTTCCCTCCTAGTCTCTTTGTCCTTAGTCCCAGGGGAGACCTCCTGAGTCCCTCCAAAGGGCAGCTCTTATTCCACCCACCTGACACTTTTCCCTCTTTGTTCTCCAGTTCACTCCACGGCTAGGTGTTGCTTGTTCGGTCACAGGGGGACAGATCTCTCTGTCTTTCTGGATCCTCTGTTGATTTGGGTTTGTTTCAACCAGTTCTTTAATGATCGCATAATTCCCCCCAAAGTTAGGTGACATACATACCTCCTGTCTCCTGCACTCTTCCCACTAGGTAGCAATGCACTGTACAGAGGGACATTGAGGCATTAATTGAAGTCATAAAAATATTACAGAAAATTCCCACGTCATCCCTGAACTGATGCCAGACTCCAAAAATTTGACTCATTTCTAGTTGGAACTTTTCTGACTTCTCCTTCCAGCCATTGGCTCTTGTTCTGTTTTTGTCGGCTAGATTAAAGACCCCTCTGGGATTAGCTGAGGACTAACAAGACTGAATTACTTGTGCTATAACTGATAACCAGGTCAAAGCAAGGTCATTGTGAGGAAGGGTCTCCCTCACATATGCAGTAAAAACAACCATTGTTACAAGCCCCTCGATGTCAGCACAAACAGCTGAGGAATACAGGAGCAAAATATATACAGGAGTTCAGCGTTGGAGGACAAAGCTGCAGGGTGTAGATGCAGAAACAGAGTTCCTGGTTGGGTCTCTTACTATCTCTACAAAGCAAAGTTCTACAACAGATTGATTTGTGACAACAGAACTGTGTGAATAGCAAATGAATTTCAAACCAGACCCTAGAGCTCAGTACAAAGTAGTTTTATAGCAGAGGTACTAAACGGTTCCTGACTGCCCAATGTTAAAATGGCAAATTCAGGTGGGTTCACGTAAGAACACAGAAGGTGCCCATGTGCTGAGCTACTCTGGCAAGTCCATATAAGGAGAAATACCACTTCCAGTCTGAAGAAGAGGAACAGAAAGCCCCGTGACTAGATTAAAGCACAGTCTACAGATTCATCTGATTGGGGAGAGTGTCTGACCTGTCAGCAGGGGAGATCAGTGCCTGCCCTGGGTCAGCGAGGATCAGGGTGGTGCCTCTGGGCTCCAGCACTCCTGCTTCATGCCACTCACTCTGCCCTGTGAGATGCCTAGTAGAAGCTTGTACACGCTGCAGGGACTGATGTACCCCAGCCCGTATTTGCAGTGACACCAAACAAACCCCACTGTTTGAAAAAGGCGATTAATCAGCTGGACACGGCCTTGGGAGGCCTTAGGTTAGCATAGAGAAAGGAAAGTTAAAGCATGGTCCATTCGGATCCAGTCAGAGCAAATCATCAAACAAGCTGTAGTGAACTCCATTTAAGGCTCTGTCTCTCTGACTCTTGTGTCAGTCCCACAAGAGAGCAACCAGCTTCCTCCAGTAGCCCACTCTTTATCCCCTGCTGGTCACGTCTCAGGCCTTTGTTCTCAAGCTGGTCTCTCCTCAGCTTCCCTGCTGAGAGGTGGGGATAACAGCTCCTTCCTCCTGCTTGTTGTTTCCTAGCTGTCAATGTTCCGATTTCTGTTGTCTCTTTGGGATTCTGCATTGACATGGGGTCAATTTCAGCCAGTTCCTTAAGGACCCTGTTCACTGAGGCCAGAAAGCAATGTGACACCCCACCCCCATGTCCTGCACTGCCCCAAGAGCAGACTTAACTATTTTCCTGCTACTGGTAGCAATGCAAAGTGCAGAGGGAAACTGAGGCACACATAGGAGTCATAAAAATATTACAAAAAATTCCCACTTTGTCATACTCTGCCTCTCTCTGTCCCCCCTCCCCCCACAGCCTCTGCCTCACACTCAACTGGCCCTGGCTCCCCCTGAACCCTCAGTCCCTTCCCCATACTGCACTGACCCTGCCCACCCCCATCCCCGAGTTCCTGCCCCTGACTGCATTGCACCTGGCTTCCTCTGAGCCTCAGCCCCTGACTGCACAGACCCTGGCTCCGAGTCCCCAGCCCCTTCCCTTCAGTGCACGATTCCAGTAGCAGCAGGTTGTCTTGGCAGCCGCAATCCACCCAGTGAGAGGTAGGGAGGCCAAAGAGCAGAGGCAGCCACACTCAGGGGATGGGTTGGGGGAGGAGGGGGGAGCAAGGAAGGGCTCCCAGTGAGGGGCTGGAAGGTAACTAGTCTCCAAGCTGGCTCAAGGCCCCAAATTCCCCAAAGCTGGCAGGTTCCAGTGTCTGGATTTGGTTCAGGCCCATCTTGAAATGTCAGGCCCTTTCATCTCCCTCTGCGGCAGCCGGCTGGCTGTCACCTCCTGTACGTGTAAACCCCCGGCCAGCTCAAGGGCTGGAGGGAAGCAGCCCTCTCCGGCGGGGGGCACACCGAGGGGAGCAGAGAATGGCACCGAACCTGCCTGTGCTGGAGGGACACACACAGCCTGTGGGGGCTGGGCTAGAAGTCCAAGGGACCAGCAGGGTGACCGATGGCAGGCTCTAGAGAGCCAGCAGGTGGCTGGACTGTGAGCTGTGTCCGCTGCCCAAGGTGAACACTGGCTGCAGGGTGCTGGGTTAGAGCAGCTGCACAGCTACGGAGTGGCTCCCTGACGTACGGCCCTGAGACTCCATCCCGGTTGGTTCTCTCACCCAGAGAGCAGTGCCCGGCTGCCAGGGATTCGCTCCAGCTGGAAGGGACCCCAGCCCTTCACGCCAACAGCACCCCGGACAAGGCCTGTGGTGAGGCTTAGGGGCATGCATTACGATTAGACTGACCTGCTCTGCAGGCTTCAGTGTGTGTTGCTGTGGGTTTGGTTAACTCCTCGGTTGATTCCTTGGTTTCCTGCCTGTTCCCTTCCTCTTTTCATAGCTCCCCTGGCCGAGCTGGGGGAGCAGTGTCTAGCCTTAGCTGGCTCTCTCTTGTAGCAAGTCATAGAGCAATGGTTCTCAAACTTTTGTACCAGTGCCCCCTTTCATATAGCAAGCCTCTGAGTGCAACCCCCCCTTATAAATTAAAACCAATTTTTTAATATATTTAACACCATTATAAATGCTGGAGGAAAAGCAGGGTTTGCGGTGGAGGCTGACAGCTCGCAACCTCCCATGTAATAACATTGCGACCCCCTGAGGGGTCCCGACCCAGTTTGAGAACCCCTGTCATAGAGGTTCATGCACCTAGCCATCTGCTAGAGGACTGAGAGCAAAGAACCTAGGCCCACTGGTCCTAGGACCGTCACCACACCCTTGAAGAGCAGGAACAAAGGGGTCTACCCCTGGGGGTTGGATTGCCCTGCGGATTGCACAGTACAGCAGAGACCTGTTGCATCTCTATCCTAACTCACTGCAACATGAACCCCCCCACCTCTGGCAAGCAGCTCTCACGGCCTGCAGAACACTGGGCACAAAGCTCGGGGCAGGGGGAGGGGGTTCTGACACGTGCACAGCAACAAACCACACAGAAAGCACCTCAATTTCCTGGCTCTTGCTAGTCATTTCTGCTCTGCAGAGGATGTGAGGAGAGTGAGAGAATGATTTTATCACCAGTGCCTTCCAGGAAGTGAGGCAACCAGAGAGCCCGCCTGTCCTGATCCTTCCAGCTCAGCTCCAGCCAGTACTGCTCCCTATAGTGCACGCTGCAGTGCTTCAAGCAGCAAACTATAATGTCCCGAGCTGTGGGCTTCCAGCTGTGCCTTGGGGAGAAGCTACAGAGCCTTGTACAGCTAGGCCCCTTTGTGCTGCTGGTGGGGAGAGGGCTCCCTGGGGATGAGCAGCAGTGGGGGCCAGGTGCAACACAACAGGCCTGTGCCAAGGGCCTTGCACCATGGAGTCACCATCAGGGCCAGCTCCAGGCACCAGCCCACCAAGCTTGTGCTTGGGGCGGCACCTGGAGGGGGGCGGCGCAGCGCTCCGGCCGCCGGGGAGAGCGGGGCCACGGCCGGGCTCGCCGCCCTCCCCCCGGCGCTCTGGCCGCCCTCCCCCCTGGCGCCCTCCCCCCGGCCGCTGGGGGGAGAGCGGCGAGCCCCAGCTGGGGCTCGCCGCCCTGCCCCCTGCGCTCTGGCTACTGGGGGGAGAGCCGAGCCCCGGCCGGGGCTCGCCGCCCTCCCCCCGGGGCTCCGGCCGCCCCCCCCACCCAGCCTCCTTGCTCCTGCCCTTCCTGTTAGACACACATGTAGAGTCCACAAGATGCCACACTAATAACAGACACATGTTGATCATGTAGCTAAGTGAGCTATGGGCTGAGCCGCGCGAGCTGTGCTCTCACGCACGTGCCCTGAGCCACAACAGCCATGTACTGAGCTGCATGCTAAGTCTGGTGAGCCACGCGAGGAGCCGTGGGCCCTGGGACACGTGACCCATGCACTGAGCCGTGTGCCCTGAGCCACGTGAGCTGTGTGTTGAGCCGCATGCCCCGAGCTATGTGCCCTAAGCCATGTGAGCCATGTGCTGAGCCCCATGCTGAGCAACATGAGCCAGGTGCCCCGCGCTGCTTGAGCTGTGTGCTGGGACATGTGCCCCAAGCCATGTGCGTTGTGTGCTGAGAGAGGTGCCCGAACCGCCTGTGTTGGGTGGCCCACTGTATGCTGAGCCATATGCTGCACCTGCCTTTCTCTTGAACATTAGCGCATCATTAAAGAAACCACCCTATCAGTGTTAAACATCCTGCACTAGGACCAGCAGTTTTTGAAGCCTCATAACTGGAACCAGTCTTGCTTCCCAGGACCCAGCAGGTCCTGATTCTTGGGGACAGTGATTCCTCCAGCTGAACTTCAGCGCTGCCTCCAAGGGTCTTGGTGCCAGAGCTCTCCTCAAAAACTTGCAGGATTTCTGGCACAGAGAGGGAAGTGAGTTCTGGTGCTCAGAAATGGCTCAACATGTTGTTCCCGATTCCCCAGGAAACTTGCCTTTGAATGGAGAATTTCAGTCTGGAAGGGGAGCATTTCTGAAGGCTAGCAGAGGCTGAGAGCAGGGGGCTGGAGCAGAAACATGAGGGTGACTGCAGCACAAAAAGTCCCAGGTTGCACTTAACTTAGGAAATGACCTTTACTATGGTGTAGAGAGCTCCAGTGGAAATACAATACAGATGTTAATCTCCTAGGGCCAAAGGCAAAGCTACTGGCAGCAGCTCGGATTCTGCTGACTCCGTGGTAATGGCACCTGTTTTCACCAGGTCTGACTTTGACCCATCCCAAAAGAAGAAGTGGTAGTGTGTGTAATAGAGCGCTTGTGGAGAGAGATTAAGGAAATGATAAATGAATGACAGCATGCCCAAAGAGCTGAGCTGTGCTGTTAGCAATTTCCCTAGAAAAGTGAGCAAGTGCCTCCCCGAAGAGGAAACTGCTCAATGTGCTCATCTTTCCGGTACCAAAATCCAGATATGGCAACCGCCTGGGACAAGAGCAGCACAAGGCTGCATCAGCAAACAAGGGAGGTTGTAGAATCCCAGTCACTGGAGATCTTTAAGAACAGGTTAGACAAACACATATTGGGGTGATCAAGGTATACGTTGTCCCACCTCAGTGCAAGGGGTTGGACTAGCTGACCTCTCAAGGTCCCTTGCAGCCCAACATATGTATGGTTCTATTATCCTACCCCAATACAAAACTAGCATAGGCATGCTGAACAAATGCAACACCCAGGGCAAATGTGTGCATGTACATCTGTGTATTCCTTGATCAGCACTTGGGGCAAAACAGAGTGAGGGTGTTGTGACACTACGCTCCATATTCTTCCTAGAGATATTATGATGATGTGATTATGGCATAACTATGATGTATTTTATGTAAGATAGGTCATGTGAAATATCATTGAAAAGGTCTCTTAAGTTAGGAATAGTGTCTATACAACTATTACAAATGTATTTACACCTGGGGAACGCCCACTAGGCAGAATGCAATCAGGCTAGATGGCTGGGTGGGAAGGGCCATTAGAGAAAACAATAGGCCTTAGAAGAAGTTTATCTCCCACCGGGGATCCTTCCTGAGGACCTTACAAACAGCCTCTGAGTCATGGTGGCTATGACACTACAGGGGCTTGTGACCAGATGACCTGGTGCTGGCTCCATCTTGGAATACCAGTGTTTTTCCACTGGTACTTAATGGTGCTCCAGGGATGAAGATGGGATCACGGGAGTGAGCAGTTCCAATCCCGGTACCGGGCAAGACTCTTGAATCGTGGGAGAAGCCAGCACCAACAGATTAAACAACTCCCTGGCTGCCTCGAATGTCTTAGGTGTAGATAGCATTGGAAAGGGCTCCTGAGCTTGCGGTACCAAAAGGTGCACTGGTCCTTCAGGGATTGGTCTCAATGGACCCTTTCTAGATTCTGGAGTCAGTGAGCCATCTTGGCTTATGGACGACATCTGGGGGCTGCATCTTCTTTGGCTGCACCTATGAGTTCTTGCCTCAGTTCAGTGCCTTCACAGTAGACTTCCAAGGCCCTGGTACCGAGTCTTTGGGAGACTTATACAGTCTCTTCTTAGGCACTGGTGGTGCGGACCTGCCTGTGGACTCAGTCAGAAAAGAGGGTGTACTCCAAACCGATTCAGATGCACTCATTACCCATTCAGAGCAGGAAGTTTCTGACAGCAGGTGAAGCACAGACTCCATAAGCAGGTACTTGAGTCTGGCAGTCCTTTTTCGAGCAGGATTTGAACTCTCTAGAAAGATCAGAGGGGTAGCCGTGTTCGCTGCTTTTATAGATCCAGACTAAGGCCTGGTCTACACTAGGAGTTTACGTCGAATTTAGCACCGTTACATCGAATTAACTCTGCACCCGTCCACACCACGAAGCTATTTAGTTCGACATAGAGGTCTCTTAAATTCAACTTCTGTACTCCTCCCCAACGAGGGGAGTAGCGCTAAATTCGACATGGCCATGTCGAATTAGGCTAGGTGTGGATGGAAATCGACGGTAATAGCTCCGGGAGCTATCCCACAGTGCACCACTCTGTTGACGCTCTGGACAGCAGTCCGAGCTCGGATGCTCTGACCAGCCACACAGGAAAAGCCCCGGGAAAATTTGAATTCCTTTTCCTGTCTGGGCAGTTTGAATCTCATTTCCTGTTTGGACATCATGGCGAGCTCAGCGGCACTGGCAACGATGCAGCGCTCTCCAGCAGAGATGGCCATGCAATCTCAGAATAGAAAGAGGGCCCCAGCATGGACTGATCGGGAAGTCTTGGATCTGATCGCTGTGTGGGGCGATGAGTCCGTGCTTTCCGAGTTGCGATCGAAAGGACGGAATGCAAAGATCTACGAGAAGATCTCTAAAGCCATGGCAGAGAGAGGATACAGCCGGGATGCAACGCAGTGCCGCGTGAAAATCAAGGAGCTGAGACAAGGCTACCAGAAGACCAAAGAGGCAAACGGACGCTCCGGATCCCAGCCCCAGACATCCCGTTTCTACGAGGCACTGCATTCCATCCTAGGTGCGGCCGCCACCACTACCCCACCACTGACCGTGGACTCTGAGGATGGGATATTGTCGACGGCCACTTCCTCGGACATGTTAGCAGACGGGGGAGATGAGGAGGACGAGGCAGTCGACAGCGCTTACAACGCTGATTTCCCCGACAGCCAGGATCTCTTCATCACCCTTACAGAGATCCCCTACCAACCGTCCCCCGGCGTTAACCCGGACACAGAATCAGGGGAAGGATCAGTCAGTAAGTGTTTTAAACATGTAAACATTTATTTTTAACAGAACAGGAATATTAACAATATTAACAATGGGTTTTGCATGATTACTTTGCCCTAGGTGCTTAACGTCTCAGTCCTTGGCAGTGCAACTACTGAAAAAAAATCTAACAATGTCCGGTTTAGCATGATTGTTCTGCCCTAGCCGCTCTACTGTTTAGTCCCTGCCAGTGCAGCTACAGTAAAATCCGGTCTATATGTCCGGGGATAGAGCTGAAATCCTCCAGGGACATCTCTACGAAGCTCTCCTGGAGGTAATTGGAAAGCCTTTGCATGAGGTTCCTTGGGAGAGCGGCCTTATTGGGTCCTCCGTAGTACGAAACATTTCCGCGCCAGGAGACAAGCAAGTACTCGGGTATCATTGCCTTGCAGAGCATGGCGGCATACGGCCCTGGTCTTTGCAGGCTTTCCCGAAGCATCCGTTCTTTCTCCGTCTCTGAAATCCTCATTAGAGTGATGTCGCTCATGGTGACCTGCTTTGAATTAGGTAGGGGAATGTTAGTATTGGGACTGCTTGCCTGTTCCTTTACAGAATTGTAACTGGCGGTTTACAGCCACGCGGTGGAGGCAGGAGAGGGGCAGCATACAGGGATCTTTCCCTGGGACAGCCGCGAGGGGGTGGGACAGGGGCAGAGTTCATGCTTGCCGGATTGCTGGCAGCAGGGACTGGCATTGCTTTGAACGTGAAAGGAGGCCAGTGCTATTATTAAAGTTTTAAGCAGCCACAAGTCTACGGCTTACCATGTCGGCCTGCTACACAAATTCCGGTGTCCTGCCCCGCTTCTCTGATCTGCACTGCAAGACCCCAGGCACTGAATGCGAAGGCCGAAAATTCGACCTTGTCCTGAGTGCGCATGTGATAGGTGCTGTGCATGGTCTTGTTCACAGAGAAAGACTATGTTCTTTGTTCACAACTAAATTTATCTTTCTGAGGAATTCACTCCCTTTTTCCCATCCCACAGCTGCGACTGTCTCCCGACCTAGCCTGGCATCACACTCCCAGAAGCTAGCGCAGATTAGGCGTAGGAAGAAGAGGACACGGGAGGACATGTTCTCGGAACTTATGGGCTGCTCCCGAGCCC
This sequence comes from Terrapene triunguis, assembly GCF_002925995.2. Classification (NCBI taxonomy): domain Eukaryota; kingdom Metazoa; phylum Chordata; order Testudines; family Emydidae; genus Terrapene; species Terrapene triunguis. Next base: position 7,340,394 of record NW_020664498.1, read on the forward strand.
AGGCAGCCCAGCAGACCCAGTGGAGGGAGAACTTGTCCCAAATGCACCGATCACACATGGAACAGGAGGAGAGGTGGCGGCAGGAAGACCAGCAGGCGACTCAAACACTGCTTGGACTAATGAGGGAGCAAACGGACACGCTCCGGCGCCTTGTGGATGTTCTGCAGGACCGGAGGCAGGAGGACAGAGCCCCGCTGCAGTCTATCTGTAACCACCCTCCCCCGCCACCAAGTCCCATACCCCCCTCACCCAAAGTCCCAAGAAGGAGGGGCGGCAGAGTCCGTGAAAACTCTCACTCCACCCCTGCAGACTGCTCAAGTACCAGAAGGCTCTCATTCCCCAAAATTTGTAAGTCCTTTCCTTCCCGCCTCACCCAAGCCCCCGTCCAAGTTTCATCCCCCAGTTTCATGTGTAGTTGCTAATAAAAAATACGTTTCTGTTAATTACTGTTTCCATCATGTTCTTTTAGAGGAGAGTCTGTCTGAAGGGGGGGGGGAAGGGGGTTGGTAATTGGACAGGACAGTCACCTTTACCAGGGTACAGAGGCGGGGGCAGGTTCAGCAGCAGGGCACACACACATTGCAGTCACTAGTTACCCTGGTCAGTCTGGGAGGTGGTTTTCATGTTGTGTGTGTGTGGGGGGGCTATGTGACTTTGTGGCGGGGGAGGGCGGTTAGAGATCTTATGCAGCGGTCCTTATCCTGGATCACAGAGCCACGCAGCAGGGGATCTGTAACCGTCCTCCCCCTGCCACAAAGTCACATAGCCCCCACACACAGAGTCCCGAACAGGAGGGGTGGCAGGCTCCGTTGAAACAACCAGTCCACCAGTGCGGAGCCTGTCATTCCTGGAGTTTAGAAGCATCCTTTGCATCACTACACTACACCCGCTCCCCACCACAGTCTGCGTCCCAGGTTCAACACTTTACCGAGAAAAAAGTAATAAAGAAAACGGTGTTCATTAACAAAATTCAAGTGATTTTATTTTTAAACGTGTGTTGGAAGGGGGGGAACGGAGTATGTAACTAGAGAGGATAGTGAACATTTACTGGGTAAAGAAACGGGGGCAGGTTCAGCTTCTCTGTAAACAAACTTAATAGTCACAGGTTACCCTGCTCACTCAGGAACCTAGCTTTCAAAGCCTCCCGGATGCACAGCGCGTCCTGCTGGGCTCTTCTAATCGCCCGGCTGTCTGGCTGGGTGTAATCAGCAGCCAGGCTATTTGCCTCAACCTCCCACCCCGCCATAAAGGTCTCCCCCTTGCTCTCACAGAGATTGTGGAGCACACAGCAAGCTGCAATAACAATGGGGATATTGGTTTCGCTGAGATCACAGCGAGTCAGTAAGGTTCTCCATCTCCCCTTGAGATGTCCAAAAGCACACTCCACCACCATTCTGCACTTGCTCAGCCGGTAGTTGAAGAGTTCTTTTTCAGTGTCCAGGGTGCCAGTATAGGGCTTCATGAGCCAGGGCATTAGCGGGTAGGCTGGGTCCCCGAGGATGACTATAGGCATCTCCACATCCCCAAGAGTTATTTTGTGGTCCGGGAAGTAAATACCTTCCTGCAGCCGTCTAAACAGACCAGAGTTCCTGAAAACACGAGTGTCATGAACCTTGCCCGGCCATCCGACGTTGATGTTTGTAAAACGTCCCCTATGGTCCACCAGTGCTTGCAGCACCATTGAAAAGTAGCCCTTTCGATTAATGTACTGGCTGGCCTGGTGGTCCGGTCCCAGGATAGGGATGTGAGTTCCATCTATAGCCCCACCGCAGTTTGGGAATCCCATTGCGGCGAAGCCATCTATGATGACCTGCGCGTTTCCCAGGGTCACTACCTTTGAGAGCCGTAGCTCAACAATTGCGTTGGCTACTTCCATGACAACAACCCCCACGGTAGATTTGCCCACGCCAAAGTGGTTCGCGACTGACCGGTAGCTGTCCGGCGTTGCAAGCTTCCAGAGGGCTATGGCCACTCGCTTCTGGACACTCAGGGCTGCTCGCATCCGGGTGTCATTGCGCTTCAGGGCAGGGGACAGCAACTCACAAAGTTCCATGAAAGTCCCCTTCCGCATGCGAAAGCTTCGCAGCCACTGTGATTCATCCCAGACCTGCAGCACTATGCGGTCCCACCAGTCCGTGCTTGTTTCCCGGGCCCAGAATCGCCGTTCCACAACATCAACATGACCCATTGCCTCCATGATGTCCTCGGCGCGGGGTCCCGTGCTTTGTGACAGGTCTGTGCCACTCTCAGACTTCAGGTCCTCACCGCGCTGCCGTAGCCTCCTCGCCCGATTTCTCAGCATCTGCCTCTGGGAAAGGTGGATGATAAGGTGCGAGGTGTTGACAACGGCCATAACTGCAGCGATGGTCGCAGCGGGCTCCATGCTCGCAGTGCTGTGGCGTCCGCGATGTCACTGACCAGAAAAGTGCGCGAACTGATTTCCCGCCGGCGCTTTCACGGAGGGAGGGCGGGAGTGACGGTTGGATGACGACAGTTACCCAAAAGCACCCTCGACACATTTTTTTACCCAGAAGGCATTGGCGGCTCGACCCAGAATTCCAATGGGCAGCGGGGACTGCGGGAACTGTGGGATAGCTGCCCACAGTGCACCGCTTCCAATGTCGACGCTTGCCCCGTTAGTGTGGACTCACAAAGTCGAATTACTGTCCTTAGTGTGGACACACACGTTCGACTTTGTAATATCGATTCCACATATTCGATTTAAGTAAAATCGAACTACTCGCGTAGTGTAGACATACCCTAAGAGTCCTGTGGCACCTTATAGACTAACAGACGTCTGTTAGTCTATAAGGTGCCACAGGACTCTTCGCTGTTTCTCTAGAAAGATGACATTTGTCACTTACATGCACCAATCCTAGACACTTGAGGCAGCTGGGGTGTGGGTAGCTCACTGGCATAGACCTGTTATAAGAGCAACAGGTCTTGAAGCCAGGAGAATGAAGCATTAGCCCAGTACCCAACTAGGCATGAGTAACTCTACACTAAAAAATTCTATTCTAAACATTCAACAACTATTTAGGAATTTTTCAATTTTTCAAATATTTAGGAAACATTCAAGCCTAAAAACTAACACAACAGGTACTGTATATACTACGGGAGGAACGATTTGCAGATACAAAGATTGCAACTGCAACAACCAGAAAGGAACTGAGGGGGACTGGCGGCAGCGTGGCCCTTTACACCTGCATCCACTGGCATGAGGAACCAGAGGGTGCTCACGCTGCCTCAACAGGTACTGCTGAGGGAAAATATCTATGACAACTGTGCATGAGGCACACATACCTATATTGGAATGGACATGTTCTATCACTTAAGAAGAACCTGCACCTACTTTCTATTGGAACATAAAGTTTGGTAGTTCTACATGAATGCTATTTTTGGTATTTTTCTGCTAGTCAACTGGACAGTACCAACCTGGGCCCTAGAACCATCTCTCAGCTGCTGTAATGGTCTTTGAACCTGGCAGAGAACTATCCCTACAGCTCTCACTGCTTCCTAAGCGGGAATATCCTGTGAAATTAACACTTAGTTATTCGCTACCTTCAGCTAGTAGCACATAACTCTGCCTTCAGATGAGCTTTCACTGTAGCCCACTAGAGCAGCCTGATGAACATGCATGTAGTGAGATTAATTTAGAAACTAAAATGCTAAACTCTGCTGACACTGCGCTGCTCGTAATCTCACTTCCATTTTATAGTCTGTGGGTTTGTCAATGGGGGGAATTTTTTCGGCCTGAATGGCCAAACACAAGGTCTCTTATTTATCTGGCATCTTATCCCACTTTAATTAAAATGCTTTGGAAGCAGCATAACTACTTTGGAATGAGTTATCCACTCTACAGTTCATGTGGAAACATCCCTATTTGTAATTAACTATACCACTTCAAGCCATCCTCTGCCACTCTGCACTGCTTCACATCTGGATTAGCCTGTCTTTCCCCTGTGTACCTTCTACTGCACCAGGGTCATCCTGACTGGATGTCACCTTCCCATTTAAATGCTGGTGTGCAGCCCAAGTGTGCCCCCTTCGCAATTCGAGTTCGTAGCAAGTTCACATGCATGGAGTCCATTATAGCAGCCATGTCCTGTGCTTTCATGTGCTCCTATCTAGAAGTCCTGGATTTCCTTGTCTCCCTGGGGAGATGAGCACATCAAGTCCCATTTTAACAAGAGTCAGTGGAATGTGAAGAGAGATGAGTGGCTATCACTGCAAATGTGGGAGTGGGGCACTCCCAGGACATAGACTAGTGCCACAACAAAGCGCCACAATAAAGCAAAGGAGCTCCAGCAGAATTACAAAAACAGCCTCAGTAACGCTCCCAGTACATGCACTAGGAGGAGCTGGACTGGAGTTTTGCCAGGGAGGCCACAATGAAATGTATATTCCTGCACCATCGGAAGGCACCCAGTTGACCACAGGCGCCAGTGAGGAGATACCCTCAGACAACCAAGATCTTTGGCATGTCCAACCCTGAGCCACAGACCCAGGTAGAGACATTGCCAGAGATGGTCCCCAAGACCCAGCTGGAGACCCAGCCTGATAGCACTGCAGAGGGGACCTTTTGCTGCAAGTATTATGTGCTGTATTGCAATAAACTTCCCTGATATTGACTGCATAGGGGGATTTAAACAACTTTGTTCTGCGTACCAGCTGGGTGCCACCATGTGGGGTGGATATCACTATGAGAGGGGCCAGACATGTCTGTCTCTGTACAGCACCCTTAACTCTCCATCAGCTTGGCTTTTATTATCCTCCCCTTCCCACTAGCATGCTCAAAAAGGCATCCCATGCCAGAAAGTGTATGATCAAAAGTTTAATGAGCGTGTTGATAATCTGGTGATGGAAGTGATGGTTCCTATAAGCCTCAGGCTGCAGTCAGAGCCATCAATTATTCAACTAATGAACCTATTGTGAGGAAAAACAGCCTCCCCTTGTTAGACCATCCCAGAAAAATAAAATGTCCTGAAGGTCACCACATCTGGGTTCTGCGGAAATGGGAATATGTATCCAGAACCAAAACCATATAGGGTTCTACAGGTCAAATCCAACACCCCAAGTTACACCTGAAAAACAACTGCAGTGCAAACCCACAGAGCATAAGGGCTCTTTAAGCACTGCAGGCAGCCTTGTGTTTGCCATGCTTAGGCAGCTGCCTGCACATGGCATACACAAACAGTCCCGAGGAGCAGCCCTATGTGGAGTGCATGCCCACAGTGTCTTGCAGAGCTGACAAAGGCCTAGATAACTGGAGCCCCTCAATGTGCAATCCTGAGTAGTAAGGGATGGAGGTGATGAGCTCTGTCATTTCTCTGGATCACTCCTCCAAACATTACTTACTTGAATAATGAGTGGGTTGAGCCTCAGACAGATGTTCTGATTCCATTAGACCTGGGAAAAATATTTCAGACAAACCTCTCCCCCCCATCCCCACCCAATGAAAAATGCAGATTCATGTCAACCAAAACATTTGCAAACTTATGTGGCATTCACTGAACTATTTTGGTCAAAAATTCAAAATGACTTTTTGTTTTGAATTTTACTTCAATTTCATTTAAAAAGTTTGAACTAAAAATGGAACAAAAAGTTTAGTTTAATCCAAAAGAAAAAAAATTCAGTTTGCCAAAAACCAAAAATTTGTTTCAGGTCATCTGAAAGTAAATTTCTCTTCCCATTTTTCAGTTTGGTCAGTGAACTGAAAAGTCTGTTATTTGCACAGCTCTGGCATTTATGCCACAATCGAAGACAGACATTGAAAAAGGGTCTAGATCCAAACTTAAGTCATGGGGGACTCCCCTGGGCTTCAGCGAGCTTTCTTCAAGCCCTAAATCACAACACGGAACCACATTACAGCTCAATCTATGCATTAGCAGAACTACATAAGATGACCAAGTTTTAGTTACCCAGAATGACTGAAGTGAGCTGTAAATTCAGGATAACAGAGACCAAATAATTCTGATGTTTTATTTCTTTATATATTATACAACACACACAGTTTTAATATTTGGTAAAAAAGTTAACAAAAGTATCTCAGAAGTGACAAAATCCTTTCCATGTTTAGATTTCAGAAGCTCAAACACTATCTTATTAGACAACTGTTGTTTTATAGCTTTTATGGAGTTTAAAGTGCAAACTACTCACAGATACAACTGGGCAAGAGTACTGTATTCTGATGTGAAAGGTGCAGCATCTAAAATATGTAACATAAAAGCTTCACTGGGTGGCTACAACGACCCTGGGAAGAAGGGGAGCTTCGGAAACTACTTTCTGACTCCTCTGTGCAGAAATATGCTCCAGCCGCTCTGTGTAGAATCCATTAAAATCCAGCCTAGGGGAAAGCAAACACATGTTCAATAGTCTTCCCACAAATGGCCCAGAAGTGTGAAAACAGAGAGAAGTGGTAACAGGCTTCAAATGCTATTCAAGGGTTTCAAAATTCCATAGTAAAAATGAGAGATTCCCAGGCATACACCTAAAATTCACCAGTTACCATAATTACCATTATTTATGATTTACAGTGTAAATATGGGAGACCTTATAGAGGTAAATTTCAGTTATCTAAATGGCTCAGGGGTGGGAGCATATTGGAATTTCAGAAAATCAGAGTTTGCCAAAATTGCATTTTTTGTTAATGAAAATGTTCATTCTGGGAGACTTTTCTGCGTTTACCTGTGTTTAAAACAGAATCATCACAAATATGCCATAAAAGCAAATTGTAAGGCTTTTTGTCTGGAACTTTCAAAGTACTTTACAAAGGAAGATAGGCAGCATTAGCCCCATTTTACAAATGGAGAAACTGAGGCACAGAAGGCTGGCATGACTTGCACTAGTCCAAATAGCAAGTCAGTGGCAGAACTGGGAAAAGATCCCAGATCTCCCAACCTCCAGTCTGGACTATGCTATAAAACTGAATGTTACTAATCCAAGTCTCAACTATCGTTAGGGAAAAATGATTCTGAAACATCAAGCAAAGCACTGTGTTTTAGGAAGGGTCTCTGGGTAACAAACGGATATTATATATTTTGGTTACAAGCTACTACTAGCCATTTAAAATTACTTCTATGCGCAATAAACACACTGTCTCCTCAAGGGAAAAAACAAGACTATACACTTTAAAATAAGGATTCTTGCTTTGTGAACCAAAGCTACAGCCTATGGCCCACTGGGGCTGTGCATCTCACACCTGCCCATCAATTCTGTAACTGCAGCTATTTCAACTTAGAAATGTTAATACAAGGAACATTTCCATGCTTTTAAATCCAAGCTGGTAAGTATCCTAGACTGTAACTCCACTGCTTTTCCTCCTGTGGCACACCAAATTAGGAATGCCAGTCTCTCTGCCCCACTCCATCCTCACTCATCCCCTTAACCCTACAGTTGTTTGGTGCCTTAGCTGTGCATTTCCAGATATTAACATATTTGGATTTCATTTAATTTTAATCTTCTCTCATAAAAAATAACCCCAGCCCAGTACTGTAAATGGCTTGCCACCAGTGGACATCAACAGCAACAACAGTCTCAGTTCCTCTGGGAAAAAAAATATACTGGCAGGAGTGCATAGAGCGAGAGGCACTTCTGTTTGATGCACTTCACCCAAGCCTCAACTGAGAAGGATTTTCCCAGTGCATACTCTGCGGGGATGAGAAACTAGCAGTGCCTCAGCAGGCCCTACACATTTCACTCCATGTTGCAACATAGCTGCGGAGAGATCTTAAAGACCCAGTGTTACTAATAAATAATACCTGGCACTTTTATAGCAGCTGTTCATCTGTAGATCTCAAAGCATTTCAAAGGCAGCACTATTATCCCCATCTTGGAGATGGAGAAAGTGAGGCATGGAGTAGGTAGGTCAGTTTCCCAAGAAGTATAGTCATTTCAGTGACACAGGACAAGGCTATGACCAAATACAGTGAGGCTAGCATCATTTACAAAGTCAGATTTTCAATAGCTTAAAAAAGAACCCCCCATTTCCCCAACTTTATGTCTTGCAAAAGTACATTCAAAAAAAGCTATTTGCTGAACTACTGACTAAAGCTTCTTGCTATTTCAGTGTTACACTGATAGAACAGCTGGCTGCCATGATACAACAAAAAAGAAATAAAGAACAAACTTCACCCTGGTCTAGAGTTGGACTCTTTCCTTCCTGTGCTACTAGGAGACAGTTCCACTCTGCTCACCTGTAGATGATGTTGATCATGCTGTGCTCACAGTCATTGGTGCTGTACACGCTCAGCTTATCCAGAAGGTCCAGGAGATGTGTTGAGAAATTGCTGTCAAACTTGTTGATAGTTGCCTCAAAGCCAGATGTTAGTTGGAAGGCGTCTGCATGCTCTGCTAAAAGCTATCAAGAGGAGGCCACAATAAGTGAGAGTGGTTCTGTGTGTCAACCAGACACATACTGTACAAGGACTGTCTCTTTTCTTTTTTCCAACTACTGTTTCTATGAAAGAATACTGACACAAAATTTCAAAACTGCTCCATCCCAGACACACCTTTTCTCATGCAGCATACAACAGGATGAACAGTTGTGAAATGAATTCTATATACTGCCCCTCAGGTATACTGCGAGACCCAGGCCTAGAGCATGCTCCCTGGGCAAGGTACTGACGCTGAGAAGACATCATGCCCTGGGGGTTTAAAAAACTTGCCCTGCTGGTCTGGGACACAATCCAAGGGCCTGAAATGGACCCTGCTAGAGTTGTGTTATTCTGCCTCTAGAACATGCCCGATCAAAGCCTGGCACTGATGACATATCTCCCTTCTCAATAATAAACATTAAGAGCATTTCTTATCTTCAGTAGTAGCATGGGTTTAACTGATCGCTATAGTATTTCAGCACAGGCACTATGATCAGAAGCATCCTGTGGGTGGCTTGTTTTCAAATGCTATGTGCTGCTGTACACGAGACAAGCTCAAGAGGCAAACAGCACAGGCAGGGAATGTCCAGCAGACCACCTGCAAGCATTTACACAGCATTGCTCTTTAGTGGCCCCCTAGTGGCTGTCTGCAGGAATGGTGTGTCAGCCTAGCACAGGGGTTCTCAAACTGGGGGTCGGGACCCCTCAGGAGTCACGAGGTTATTACCTCGGGGGTCGCAAGCTGTCAGCCTCCACCCCAAACCCCACTTTGCCTCCAGCATTTATAATGGTGTTAAATATATAAAAAAAAGTGTTTATAATTTATAAGGGGGGTTGCATTCAGAGGCTTGCTGTGTGAAAGGGGTCAGCAGTACAAAAATTTGAGAACCACTGGCCTAGCAGAAAGCAGATTATGAGCTGCAGGGTGAGAGAAGTTACTTAGTATACATATACACAGAAAGGAAACGAACAAAGTCAGGTGTCCTAGCCCTAAAAGGGATGGGCTGGAAAGGGTCTAACAGTCTACACTCCAACTGGCTCATTCACCACGAGATACTACTTTGGAGATGTGAAAGAACCTGAGCCACACACAGCCCACGCGTTAGCCCCCACTGCCCTTGATGAAAACAGTTCAGAACTAGGTAATAAGACCAATGTTTGCTGTAAGCAACACAATTCTGCTGCAGTTGGGTAACAATGTATATGTTTAGCAGGGTCAGCACTCTCATTAAACCAGAGGAAGAAGGAAAATGACATGAAAAAACACTTTCTAATCTTTTGTAACTGTTGTTGTTCAAGATGTGTTGCACTTGGTCCATTCCACTCTTAGTGCCTGTGCGTCCCATGCAGTTGCCAGAAATTTTTCCCTCAGTGGTACCTATTAGGGCAGCACCCTCTGCTGCCGTGCACTGCTATAAAACGCCTAGCTGACCCTGCGCCCCCCTCAGTTCCTTCTTTCCAGAACTCCGACATAGAGGGGTAGGAGGGTAGATCGTGGAATAGACATGTGCAACACATCTTGAAGAACAACAATTACAAAAGGTTAATAACCGTCTTTTCTTCATCAAGTGTCTTAAGTGGGGCTTATGCTTTGTTGTGTTAATTGACGGGTGAGTTCACACCTACCAATCTAAATGGGGTTTTAACTCAACCCATCACAAGGTTTTGTCCAGCTCATAACATTATTTTACCCTGAGTTAGAAATTATCTAATTAAGTTTTGTATATACATTTTACATGGGAGACAGGATCAGTTTTTGAGGGACATCATATTTCAAATTCCTTGGTGACAAAGCAACTATTCATTATCACTGACTGAATTCCTGGAAGCCGCTCCAGTCTCACCAGGAATGTCTAGGTCACCAAAAATCTGGCTGCTGCTGGGAGCCCTGGGCCCTTTAAATCGCCAACCTGGGGAAGCTACTCCTTGCCGGTACAGTCGGCTGTGTACCAGCTCTTGCCGGTATGCTATTTGGGGGGAGGGATAGCTCAGGGGTTTGAGCATTGGCCTGTTAAACCCAGGGTTGTGAGTTCAATCCTTGAGGGGGCCACTTAGGGATCTGGGGCAAAATCAGAACTTGGTCCTGCTAGTGAAGGCAGGGGGCTGGACTCAATGACCTTTCAAGGTCCCTTCCAGTTCTAGGAGATAGGATATCTCCATTAATTTATTTATTTATTTAAGTGCTTGCACATGTGCATTCCACTCTTGGTGACTCCCAAGCAGTAATAAAGCTGGAGGGATCAGAGTTCACATACATACAGCTTAACCAAATTTGGCATCATCCCTAGAGTAATAGGTGATGGACGGTGTAATGGGAGGAGAAAGTGTGCACCGATGACCAGCTTGCTGCTTTACAAATGTCTTGGATAGGGATTCGCATTAAGAACACCGCTAAGGATGCTTGAGATCTTGTGGAATGAGTAGTAAGGTTACTTGGTGGCAAAATGCCTACCTGTTCATAACAAGCGCGGATACATGAAGTTATCCAAGACAAAATCCTCTGTGAACAGTTGGATGGACCACTGAAATGGTTTAGTCCTGTCTATGTAGAAGTCTAGAGCTCATGTAACATCCAGTGTGTGTAGTCGTTGATTCCTATTTCTGTGAGGTTTTGGGTATAACACAGGTAAGTAGACTGCTTGATTGCTACGAAAATTTGAAACTGCTTTACAAAGGAAACTCAGATGGGGGTGTAAATATACATTATCTTTAAAGAAGACCAGGGCATGGAGTTCCAAGACTCTTCTGGCAGAAGTGATGGCAATTAGAAAAGCCACCTTCCAAGAGAGGTATAGTAAGGAGAACATTGCTAAAAGGTCAAACAGTGGTCCTATAAATTTAGACAAGACCAGGCTCTAGTCCAGGGGTGGGCAAACTTTTTGGCCCGAGGGCCACATTGGGGTTGCGAAACGGTATGGATGGCTGGGTAGGGAAGGCTGTGCCCTCCCAAACAGCCTGTCCCCCGCCCCCTATCTGCCCCCTCCCACTTCCCACCCCGACTGCCCCCCTCAGAACCCTCGACCCATCCAACGCCCCTTGCTCCTTGTCCCCTGACCGCCCCATCCCGGAATCCCCACCCCTAACCGCCCCCTGGGACCCCACCCCCTATCCAACCCCCCTTCCCTGTCCCCTGACCGCCCCCTCCCGGGACTCCCTGCCCCTAACCGCCGCCCTGGGACCCCACCCCCTATCCACCCCGCCCTCTGCCCCTTTTGGAATGTGGCCCTGTGAACATGGGCGGAGGACTCAGGAGGAGCAGGGGCAGCTGTGCAGCCGGAGAGAAGCGTCGATCTCCCCTTCAAAGCGCCGCTTCTCTCCGGCTGGCTGCGCAGCTGCCCGGTGCTCCTCCTTAGTCCTCCGGCCACGTTCCCCTTGCTCCCGCCAGCCACACCACCCGCCTGCTTCCCTGCCCCCGCAGTGCAGCCCCTCCCCCCTGCGGGGGGTGCGCCGGTGCTGAGCTGCCCAAGTGCCCGGCCCTGGGTCCCCCTGTTGTTGGGGGGCCCGTGCCAGGGCACCCTGTGTTCGCTTGTAAATCTGCCCCTGAGCTTTTAAATCCGGCTGGGAGCTCAGGGGCCGGGCAGCACGGCCCCACAGGCCGGATGTGGCCCACGGGCCATAGTTTGCCCACCTCTGCTCTAGTCCTAAGGGAGGGAGACAACCTTTCAAGGCCTTTAAGGAATCTGTCATGTCATTTGAAAAAACGGAACAGTTATCCACACAAGTGTGGAAAGCTGATATTGCTGCCAGGTGAACCTTGATAGAGGAAATTGCTACGCCTTGCTATTTCAGGTGCAGCAAATAGTTGAGTATATGTTGGATGGACGAATGCATTGGCAAGACTCCGGTTTGGGAAACCAAGACTAAGAACCGCTTCCATTTTGACAGGTAGGTGGCCCTGCTTAGTTGAGGGCTTTCTACTGCTTAGTAAAGCTTTGCGAACTTGCTCCAAGCAAGCTTGTTCTCTGGAATTTAGCCATGGAGCTTCTAGGTTGTTAAATGAAGGGAACACAGGTTCGGGGGGGGGGGGGGGCAGCTGACTGTGGTATTACATAAGAACATAAGAGCAGCCACACTGGTTCAGACCAAAGGTCTATCTAGCCCAGTATCCTGTCTTCCGACAGTGGCCAATGCCAGGTGCCCCAGAGGGAATGAACAGAACAGATCATCAAGTGATCCATCCCCTGTCGCCCAATCCCAGCTTCTGGCACACAGAGGCTAAGGACACCATCCCTGCCCATCCTGGCTAACAGCCATTGATTGACCTATCCTGCATGAACTTATCTAGTTCTTTTCTGAACCCTGTTTTAGTCTTGGCTTTCACAACATCCTCTGGCAAAGAGTTCCGCAGACTGACTGTGCATTGTGTGAAAAAAATACTTCCTTTTGTTTGTTTTAAACCTGCTGCCTATTAATTTCATTTGGTGACCCCTGGTTCTTGTGTTATGAAGAGTAAATAACACTTCCTTATTTACTTTCTCCACATCAGTCATGATTTTATAGACCTCTATCATATCTCCCCTTAGTCGTCTCTTTTCCAAGCTGAAAAGTCTCAGTTGTATTAATCTCTCCTCATACGGAAGCTGTTCCATACCCCTAATCATCTGCCCTTTTCTGAACCTTTTCCAATTCCAATATATCCTTTTTGAGATGGGGCGACCAAATCTGCACGCAGTATTCAAGATGTGGGCATACCATGGATTTATATAGAAACAATATGATATTTTCTGTCTTATTATCTATCCCTTTCTTAATTATGTCCAACATGGTTTGCTTTTTTGACTGCCGCTGCACATTGAGAGGATGTATTCAGAGAACTATTCACAATGACACCGAGATCTCTTTCTTGAGTGGTAACAGCTAATTTAGACCCCATCATTTTATATGTATAATTGGGATTGTTTTTCCAATATGCATTACTTTGCATTTATCAACATTGAATTTCATCTGCCATTTTGTTGCCCAATCACCCAGTTTTGAGAGATCCTTTTGTAGCTCTTCACAGTCTGCCTGGGACTTAAATGTCTTGAGTAGTTTTGTATCATCTGCAAATTTTGTCACTTCACTGTTTACCCCTTTTTCCAGATCATTTATGAATATGTTGAATAGGACCGGTCCCAGTACAGACCCCTGGGGGACAACACTATTTGCCTCTCTCCATTCTGAAAACTGACCATTTATTCCTACCCTTTGTTTCCTATCTTTTAATCAGTTACCAATCCACGAGAGGACCTTCCCTCTTATCCTATGACAGCTTACTTTGCTTAAGAGCCTTTGGCAAGGGACCTTGTCAAAAGCTTTCGGAAAATATAAGTACACTATAACCACTGGATCCCCTTTGTCCACATACTTGTTGACCTCCTCAAAGAATTCTAGTAGATGGGAGATCATGCCTCACCATTTACAAAAACCATGTTGACTCTTCCCCAATAAATTACGTTCATCTATGTGTATGACAATTTTGTTCTTTATTATAGCTTCAACCAGTTTGCTCGGTACTGAAGTCAGGCTTACCAGCCTGTAATTGCCAGGCTCACCTCTGGAGCACTTTTTAAAAGTTGGCATCACATTAGCTATCCTCCGGTCATTTGGTACGGAAGCTGATTTAAATGATAGGTTACAGACTACAGTTAGTAGTTCCGCAATTTCACATTTGAGTTCCTTCAGAACTCTTGGGTGAATATCATCTGGTCCTGGTGACTTATTACTGTTTAGTTTATCAATTTGTCCCAAAAAAGACGGTTACTCACCGTTGTAACTGTTGTTCTTCGAGATGTGTTGCTCATATCCATTCCAGTTAGGTGTGTGCGCGCCGCGTGCACGATCGTCGGAAGATTTTTACCCTAGCAACACCCGGTGGGTCGGCTGTGGAGCCCCCTAGAGTGGCGCCGTTATGGCGCTGGATATATACCCCAGCCGACCCAGCGCCCCCTCAGTTCCTTCTTGCCGGCTACTCCGACAGTGGGGAAGGGGGGCGGGTTTGGAATGGATATGAGCAACACATCTCGAAGAACAACAGTTACAACGGTGAGTAACCGTCTTTTCTTCTTCGAGTGCTTGCTCATATCCATTCCAGTTAGGTGACTCCCAAGCCCCACCTAGGAGGCGGGGTCGGAGTGAGACATTGCTGTGTGCAGAACCGCTGACCCGAAAGCAGCATCATCTCTGGATTGTTGCACCAGCGCATAGTGAGTAGCAAATGTGTGGACCGAAGACCACACTGCAGCTTTACAAATGTCCTGGATTGGTACTTGAGCCAGAAAGGCAGTCGAGGAGGCCTGGGCCCTCGTGGAATGAGCAGTGAGACGTGGCGTCGGTACCCCGGCCAGGTCGTAGCAAGCACGAATGCAGGATGTAATCCAAGAGGACAGGCACTGTGAAGAGACCGGTGATCCTTTCATCCGGTCGGCCACCGCAACGAAGAGTTGTGTCGTCTTCCTAAATGGCTTTGTACGGTCAATATAGAAAGCCAGGGCCCTGCGAACGTCCAAAGAATGTAAACGCTGGTCTTGACGAGTAGCGTGCGGTTTCGGGTGGAAGACCGGGAGAAATATATCCTGGTTTACGTGGAAAGGTGACACCACCTTCGGAAGAAAGGCAGGGTGGGGGCGAAGCTGCACCTTGTCCTTGTGGAACACCGTGTAAGGGGGCTCGGATGTCAGTGCCCTGAGTTCCGAGACGCGTCGTGCTGAGGTGATGGCTACGAGGAAGGCTGTCTTCCAGGATAAGTACAGGAGTGAGCAGGTCGCCAATGGCTCAAACGGAGGCCCTGTGAGCCTGGAGAGGACGAGGTTGAGGTTCCACGTCGGAACCGGCTGTCGTTGCTGTGGGTACAGCCGGTCCAAGCCCTTGAGGAATCTAACGACCATCGGGTTAGAGAAGACCGAGGACGTAAGTTCTCCTGGGTGGAAAGCGGAAATGGCGGCGAGGTGAACCCTAATTGAGGATGTCGCCAAGCCTTGCTGTCTTAGGGACAGAAGGTATTCCAGTATCAAGGGGATAGGAGCCTGCGCGGGAGACGTAGCTCGTTGCTCACACCAACAGGAAAACCTCTTCCACTTGGCTAAATAAGTGGTCCGCGTAGAGGGCTTTCTACTTCCCAGCAGGACCTGTTGGACGGCCTGGGAGCATTGCCGCTCTGTCCGACTCAACCATGAAGCATCCACGCCGTGAGGTGGAGTGACTGCAGGTCGGGGTGACACAGCCGGCCGTGGTCCTGAGAGAGGAGATCCGGAGTCAAGGGGAGCGTGATGGGCCTCTGTACTGAC
Source organism: Terrapene triunguis (assembly GCF_002925995.2). Classification (NCBI taxonomy): domain Eukaryota; kingdom Metazoa; phylum Chordata; order Testudines; family Emydidae; genus Terrapene; species Terrapene triunguis. The sequence continues at coordinate 7,356,034 of NW_020664498.1, forward strand.
AGCTCCAGCAGTGTGGTGTACCAGTGCTGTCTCGGCCAAGCGGGAGCGACTAGAATTACTCGTGCATGGTCCCTGCGGATCTTGAGCAGCACCCTGTGGACGAGCGGGAATGGAGGAAAGGCGTAGAACAGATGGTCTTTCCATGCCATGAGGAAGGCGTCTGACCGAGAGCCCGGGGCTCGCCCGTGTAGGGAGCAGAATGCCTGGCACTTCCTGTTGGCCCGAGACGCGAACAGGTCCATCTGGGGAAACCCCCACCTTTGGAAGACAGAATAAATGATGTCCGGGCGAATCGACCACTCGTGCGTCTGGAAGGACCTGCTGAGACGGTCCGCCAGCGTATTCTGGACTCCAGGAAGGAATGACGCCGTGAGATGAATCGAGTGGGCGATGCAGAATTCCCACAGGCGAATGGCCTCTTGGCATAGGGGAGATGAGCGAGCTCCGCCTTGCTTGTTGATGTAAAACATGGCCGTGGTGTTGTCGGTGAGAACCAGCACGCAACGGCCCTGTAGGAAGTTGAGGAAAGTCTGGCAAGCCAGGCGCACCGCCATCAACTCTCGGACGTTGATGTGCAGGGCTAGTTGGGACGCGGACCACAGGCCTTGGGTATGGTGCTCCCCCAGGTGAGCGCCCCAGCCTAGAGATGAGGCGTCCGTAACTAGGTGGAGGGAGGGCTGCGGGGCGTGAAAGGGTACTCCTGCACAGACCGCTGTGCGATCCGTCCACCAGGCAAGAGAGGCCAAGACCGAGGCCGGAACCGTGACCACCATGTTCAGGTCGTCTCGGTGAGGACGGTAGACCGATGACACCCAAGCCTGTAGTGGGCGAAGTCGCAGTCTGGCGTGCCTGGTTACGTATGTACACGAGGCCATGTGGCCCAGAAGGACAAGGCATGTTCTTATGGTGGTAATTGGAAAGGCCCTGAGACGTTGAATGACGCTTAAGATGGTATGAAATCGGCTGTCTGGCAGTGCGGCTCGGGCATGTCTGGAGTCGAGGATTGCTCCAATGAACTCTATCCTCTGAGTTGGTACTAGAGTGGACTTCTCTCTGTTGAGTAGAATGCCCAGCTCGTGGAAAGTGTTTGTCACTATGTGGACATGAGCCTGCACTTGGCCTCTGGTGCGGCCGCGTACCAGCCAGTCGTCCAAGTACGGGAACAGCTGTATCCCTTGTCGACGAAGGAAGGCCGCGACGACTGCCAGGCACTTTGTGAACACCCTGGGAGCCGAGGACAAGCCGAAGGGAAGGACTGCGAATTGGTAGTGTACCCTGTTTACCACGAATCGCAGGAAACGTCTGTGGGGCGGATAAATTGCTATGTGAAAGTAAGCGTCCTTCATGTCGAGGGCGGCGAACCAGTCTCCAGGATCCAGTGAAGGGATAATGGTCCCCAATGACACCATGCGGAACTTCAACTTTACTATGAATTTGTTGAGTCCGCGTAAGTCTAAGATGGGCCGTAGACCCCCTTTTGACTTGGGTATCAGGAAGTAGCGGGAGTAAAACCCCCTGCCCCTTAGCTCCGAAGGAACCTCCTCTATGGCCCCCATAGCGAGGAGCCCAAAAACCTCCTGTGTAAGGAGTTGCTCGTGAGAAGGGTCCCTGAAGAGGGACGGGGAGGGGGAGTGGGAGGGGGGGGGGCGAGGAAAACTGGAGGGCGTATCCCCTCTCCACCGTGCGAAGGACCCAACGGTCCGAGGTTATACGGGACCAAGCACGGTGGAAACGGGAGAGGCGATCCCGGAAGGGGGGAACCGGATCCTGGAAAGTGGCTAAGGTGCCGTCCTCGACCGCACCTTCAAAAGGCTTGCCTAGGCCCAGAAGGTGGCCTAGGTTGGCCCTGGTTTTGACCGGGTTGAGGGCCGGTCGACCTTCGCCTACCACCTCGACCCCGCCTCCTAGCAAAGTCCTGTCTTGGACGAGGCGGGGGAGGGTAGAACCGCTGAGGCTGGGGCCTGAAGGGCCTGCGCTGAGGCCCTGGGACATGCATCCCCAGGGAGCGCATCATTGTTCGAGAGTCCTTAAGGTTTTGGAGCCTCGAGTCTGTTTTCTCTGAAAAGAGGCCCTGTCCCTCGAACGGTAGGTCCTGCAGGGTCTGCTGCAGTTCCGGAGGCAAGCCCGACACCTGGAGCCAGGAGATTCGGCGCATTGCTATCCCGGAAGCCAGGGTCCTAGCGGCCGAGTCCGCTATATCAAGGGACGCCTGTAGGGAGGTGCATGCCACCCGCTTGCCCTCCTCTACCAGGGCCCCAAACTCGTCCCTCGAGTCCTGGGGAACCAGTTCTTTAAATTTCCCCATTGAGGACCACATATTGAAGCCGTAGCGGCTCAGGAGCGCCTGCTGGTTCGCTGCCCGCAATTGCAGTCCGCCAGCCAAATACACCTTGCGTCCGAACAAATCGAAGCGCTTAGCGTCCTTCGATTTGGGCGCAGCGGCCTGCTGGCCATGGCGCTCCCGTGCATTCACTGAGGAAACCACCAGTGAGCACGGTTGGGGGTGAATGTACAGATACTCATG
>NW_020664498.1:7358567-7390952 GCF_002925995.2 Terrapene triunguis
ATGGATCGGTGCCGAGGCTCTTTGGGCGGGCGCGGTGCCGACGTCGGTCGGTGCCGAACAGTCTTTTCTGACGCACCGGTCGAGCCCGCCGGGGCGCTGCGCACCGAAGCGCTCGGTGCCGGGACAGGGCGCGCCGAGGGAGGATCTGGACTCAGAGCCGCCTCCATGAGGAGCTGTCGGAGCCTAAAGTCCCGCTCCTTCCTTGTCCTTGGCTTGAAGGCCTTGCAGATAGGGCACTTATCTGCTGGATGAGTCTCTCCCAGGCACTTCAAGCAGGAGCTATGCGGGTCGCTAGTTGGCATGTGCTTCCCACAGGACGCGCACGGCTTAAAGCCAGGAGCCTTGGGCATGGGCCCGGCTGTGCGCCGGGGGGAAAAGGGGAAAAACACCCCCTAAACCCCCGATAATAACTTACAACTATATATATATACACTATACACTAACTACTAACTAACTTGAACAACTATCTATATAACTAAATACAACAAGAACAATGAAAGCTAGGGAGTGTGGAGATCAGCTAAGCCGCGCTCCACAGTTCCAACGACCGTCAGGGGCGGTAAGAAGGAACTGAGGGGGCGCTGGGTCGGCTGGGGTATATATCCAGCGCCATAACGGCGCCACTCTAGGGGGCTCCACAGCCGACCCACCGGGTGTTGCTAGGGTAAAAATCTTCCGACGATCGTGCACGCGGCGCGCACACACCTAACTGGAATGGATATGAGCAAGCACTCGAAGAAGAACCTCTAGTGACACCTCAATCTGGGACAGTTCCTCAGATTTGTCACCTAAAAAGAAGGGCTCAGGTTTGGGAATCTCCCTCACATCCTCTGCCGTGAAGACTGATGCAAAGAATTTATTTAGTTTCTCTGCAATGGTCTTCTCGTCCTTGAGTACTCCTTTAGCATGTTGACTGTCCTGTGGCGCCACCGGTTGTTTTGCAGGCTTTCTGGTTTTGGTGTTCTTTCAATTTTTTTTTTTTTTGCTATTTTTTTTTTGAGTCTTTGGCTAGCTGTTCTTCAAATTCTTTTTTTGGCCTTCCTAATTATATTTTTACACTTCATTTGCCAGAATTTATGCTCCTTTCTGTTTTCCTCACTAGGATATTAGTTGGGGATTGGTCCTGCTTTGAGCAGGGGGTTGGACTAGATGACCTCCTGAAGTCCCTTCCAACCCTGATATTCTATGATATAACTTCCATTTTTTAAAGGATGCCTTTTTGCCTTGCACTGCTTCTTTTACTTAATTGTTTAGCCACAGTGGCACTTTTTTGGTTCTCTTATGGTTTTTTAATTTGGTGTATACTTTTAAGTTGAGCCTCTATTAAGGTGTCTAAAAAGTTTTATGCAGCTTTCAGGGATTTCATTTTTGGCGCTGTACCTTTTAATTTCTGTTTAACTTCCTCTTTTTTGTGTGGTCCTCCTTTCTGAAATTAAATGCTACAATGTTGGGCTGCAGTGGTGTTTTCCCCACCATAGGGATGTTAAATTTAATTATATTATGGTCACTATTACCAAGCGGGTCCAGCTATATTCACCTCTTGGACCAGTTCTTGTGCTCCACTTAGGACTAAATCAAGACTTGCCTCTCCTCTTGTGGGTTCCAGGACTAGCTGCTCTAAGAAGCAGTCATTTAAGGTGTCAAGAAACTCTCTCTCCATCCCGTCCTGAGGTGACATGTACCCAGTCAATATGGGGATAGTTGAAATCCTCCAGTTATTATTGAGCTTTTTATTTTAATAGCCTCTCTAATCTCCCTGAGCATTTCACAGTCACTATCACCATCCTGGTCAGGTGGTTGGTAATATATCCCTACTGTTATATTCTTATTATTAGAGCATGGAATTACTATCCGTAGAGATTCTATGGTACAGTTTGCTTAATTTAAGATTCTTTCATCATTTGATTCTATGCTTTCTTTCACATATAGTGCCACTCTCCCACCAGCATGACCTGTTCCGTCCTTCAGATATATTTTGTACCCTGGTATTACTGTGTCCCATTGATTATCCTCATTCCACCAAGTTTCTGTGATGCCTATTATATCAATATCCCCATTTAATATGAGGCACTCTAGTTCACTCATCTTATTATTTAGACTTCTAGCATTTATATATAAGCATTTTAAAAACTTGTCACTTTTTAGCTGTCTGCCATTATATAATGTAATTGGATGGGAGTTTTTTCATTTGACTGTTTCTCATCAGATCCTATCTGTATTTTATCATCTTCCATCCTCTCCTCCTTACTAGGACAGAGAATCTCCATTAATAGATCCTTCCCTAAAGGATGTCTCTGTCCGAACCACGTGCTCCTCCGCACCTGTCGGCTTTCCTCCAGCCCTTAGTTTAAAAACTGCTCTACGATCTTTTTAATTTTAAGTGCCGGCAGTCTGGTTCCACTTTGCTTTAGGTGGAGTCCATCCTTCCTGTATAGGCTCCCCCTTTCCCAAAAGTTTCCCCAGTTCCTAATAAACCTAAACCCCTCCTCCCAATACTATTGTCTCATCCATGCATTGAGGCCCTACAGTTCTGCCTGTCTAACTGGACCGGCACGTGGAACTGGAAGCATTTCAGAGAATGCTATCATGGAGATCCTGGACGTCAATCTCTTACCTAGCAGCCTAAATTTGGCCTCCAGGACCTCTCTCATATCATTCCCTATGTCATTGGTACCTACATGTACCACGACCACCGGCTTCTCCCCAGCACTACACCTAAGTCTATCTAGATGTCTCAAGAGATCCGCAACCTTTGCACCAGGCAGGCAAGTCACCATGCGGTTCTCCCAGTCATCGCAAACCCAGCTATCTATGTTTCTAATGATCGAATCGCCCAATACCTGTCTCTTCCTAATAACTGGAGTTCCTTCCCCCAGAGAGGTATCCTCAGTGCGAGAGGATACCACATCATCATCTGGAAGGAGGGTCCCAACTATGGGATCACTTCCCTCTGCTCCAGTTGGATGTTCTCCTTCCCTGAGACTTTCATCCTCTTCAACAGCACAGAGGCTGTCAGACTGGGGGTGGGACTGTTCTACTATGTCCCGGAAAGTCTCATCTATGTACCTCTCTGTCTCCCTTAGCTCCTCCAGTTCAGCCACTCTGGTCTCCAAAGCCCATACACGGTTTCTGAGGGCCAGGAGCTCCTTGCACTGAATGTACACATATGCCACCTGCCCATAGGGGTGCAATACATGCTGCATTGGGTGCAATAAACTGGATAGCCCCCAGTCTGTTGCTGGATTTCTGCCTGCATTATCTTTTTATCTGTTATCTATTTGAGAGATCAAATCCCGGTGCAATGGAAGTAAAACTGGAGTCATCACTAAGAGATGTAGAGAACCAGTATTGGCGTGGCCATGCCAAGTGGAATTGGGGGTAAAGCATAATAAAGCTTTACCGTCCAGGGTAGCAGGAAGGCGTCTGCAATGGAACCCAGACGGCAGACTTGAAAGGAGAAGAATTGGTGACATTTTCTGTCGTACTTGTTCACATATAGGTCTGTCTGGGAAGTCCCCCACTGCTTGAAAATGCCTCTGGCTACATCCGGGCAAACAGACCACTCGTGATGACTAAAGAAAGACCTGCTCAGGTGATCTGCTAACTCGTTCTGCACCCCTGGAAGATAAGAGGCATCAAGGTAGACTGAATGGGCTATACAAAATTCCTATAGATGAACTGCTTCCTGAAAAAGGAGGGATGAGCGAGCGCCTCCCTTCCTGTGGAGGTAAAACATGGCTGCGGTGTTGTCTGTCAGAACAAATAGGTTTCTCCTTCTGATATGAGGCAGGAATGACTGACAGGCAAGACTAACCACTCTGAGCTCTCTAATGTTGATATGAAGAAAAATCTTTGTCAATGACCAAAGACCTTGAGTTCTGAGGGGCCCCAAGTGAGCTCACTATCCTAGCACTGACGCGTCTGAGACCAGAGTCATTGACGGTCGAGGGTGGATGAAGACCACCAATTCAGAGAAACAAGAACCTGGGAAGGAACTGTGAATACAATGTCCAGAGAAAGATGGCTTGGCAAGTACACTGAGACCAGCCAAGTCTGGAAAGGTCTGAGATACAGTCTCACATGTTGTACCACTTATGGGCACGAGACCATGCAGCTCAGGAACCTTATACAGTTTCGGGCTGTTGTGATGGGATGACATTTGAGGTGTGTAACCAGAGATTGGACCGATTGGAATTGTAACTTTGGGGGGGGGGGGGGGGAACACCCTGGCCTGGATAGAGCCCAACACACACCAATAAACACTATCCTCTGTACCAGACAAAAGGGTAGATTTGGCCTTGAATGTTGATTGGATGAGTCAAACACTGGACACAACCAGAGTCCTGGACCGACCCTTGACTAGTCAGTCATTCAGATAAGGCACTCCTAATCTCCTCAGGAACACTGCCACTATGGCCATACATATTGGGAATACCCGAGGAACTGCAGACAGGCCAAATGGAAGCACAGTGAACTGGTAATGTGACTGCTTCACTACAAACCTGAGGAACCTTCTGTGCCCTCAGTACATTGAGGCATAGAAGGAGGCATCTCTTAAATCAAGGGTGGCGAACCAGTCCCTGGGATGCAATGGTGACCATGCAGAACTTTCTCTTTTTGCAATAGTTGTTAAGTTGATGCAGGTCTAAAATAGATCTGAGACCTCCCCTTGGCTGTCGGATTAGGAAATAACAGGAGTAGAAACCCTTCCAGGCTGTGGGAGGATTCTTTTACTACCTCCATCTGTATGCTCAGATTTAAGACTACACTCATTAACAACTCTTGGTGAGCTTTATGGTCATCTGGGGAAGGCAAAATGCCCTCGACTGAGACTGCTTTGTCAGGAGAGGAGGACAGGGAGGCCAGCACTGGTTGTGGATGCTCTTCCTTCCCTTCTTTATCTAGGAGGTCCTGTTGAACCTATTTTTGGAGTCTGGTACTGGGCTCAGTACCAGAGTCGGGAAGGGGTGCTGCCCAGTGGGAAGGTGCAGGACACCTTTCCGAGGCCACCAAATAGAAGTGCCTGGAATGCGTCCTGGAAACTAGAGGAAAACCCCACAGGTTCCAAAAGGGCCTCTAGACTGGCGTAGGACCCCAGTGACCTCCTGGCCAACCACTCGATGGTGCTCCTGTGACTGGAACCATCGAACGGTAGAAATGTCTGGAGGAGTAACAAGAGCAGCTTTGAAACTGGGAAGAGTATGACCCAATCTCTGACTCAGAAGAGGTCAACTCTCATTCCAGTGGCCATGGGAGTGCAGCTCCTGACTGTGCTGGCTATCAGTGCAAAGGTGGAGAGATCTGCAGCGAGGCCAGCATCGTGGGTTTCCCCTTTGATGATATCGAAGGGCAAGCTGTCATGGGTATGTGAGACTGGTCCAGTACCACGCGTTGTAATGATCCAGCCAGTTCACCCGTGTCCGCCAGCACTGAAAGCGACGACTCTTGTACTGCCAGTGACACCGGTACGGACAGCAAGAGATCACTAGCAGCTGCAAACACCTCTGTCACAGTCGGTACTGAGAGTGTCGATATGGTGCTGTGCTGCAGATGTGGGAGCCTCTTCTGGCTCCGGACTCAACAGTACCTGCATAGGTACTGGCTTTGGTGGTACCAAGGCAGAGGAGTGCTTGGGTTTAGAGTGCAATTTACTCTGATCCCCATGCCTGGCAGACTTCATTGCTGTGGATTGCCCCCTTTCAGCAGTCTGCTTTTTATGCCTCTTCCTAGGCACTAGGATTGGTGCCAGGACTCTGACATGGTAGGATGCCAAAGCACTCGGTGCTGATTCTGACTGGCTGGCTCAGATGGAGGTCTCGGTGCCTCCTCCATGAGCAGAAACTTTAGCCAGGCTTCCTGATCTTTTTTTGTTTGAGGCTTAAAGTCCTTGCAAATTTTGCAAAGGTCCCCATATGAGCTTCCCCAAGGCACTTCAAGCAACTTGACTGTGGGTTGCTCAAGAGCATAGACTTATTATAGGAAACACAGGGCTTGAAGCACAGTGACCAAGGCATCTCTTGGCACCAGGGATTGATGGAAAAGCAGATAAACACAGAAAATCTAACTGACTGACTAAACACTAGTAATTTTACTACTAGTGACTAATTATTTACAATATATAAAGAACAAAATCAACTGTGAGAACTTGCAAATGCAAGAAGAATAGTTTCAGAGACCATCATGGTTGGCAAAAAGAAGCTGAGAGGGCACGGGGTTGGCTAGGTGCTTTTTACTGATGATAGTGGTATGTGGCAGCAGAGGGTGCTCAAGCTTCCCCAGCGGGTACCACTGAGGGAAAAATTTCTGGCAATTTTGCACTGGGCACACACACACCAAGAGTGGAATGTATGTGTGCAAGCGCTCAAAGAAGAACACTTGCGGTGAAATGAGAAGGTAAGCATTAGTGGAAATGTGTTGTTCTGAAGTATGCGTAGATTTGTAATTCTGAGTCTGTAAGCATTCTGTATCTCAGCAAGGATCTGCACTAAACAGCTGCTGTGTGGAAGTGGCCCTTACCCAGCAGACCCACTCCATGTGTGTATGGAGAGGCAGATCTGCTGACTTTAGTGACCAAAGTAAGCATTCAGTGCTTTTTTAACTGTTGACTGGGCTGGCTCTGTAGGGGTAAGATTGACAGAAAGCTGGATTCTCTTCCTTTCCTCTAGCATCAGAATTGTGTATTAAGTTCCAGTCAGTTACAGCAATGCAAACCCACTGAAGACAACAGAGCTGCATGGCTGTCACTGGAAGCTTGCAGAACTTCTATGAATGATAACCATCCCTGAGAAGAAAAAAGCTCAGCTTGACTGTCAGAGCCTTGGCTGAGATTGTAGTGCTAGCAGTTAGAAAAATATTTTTTTTTCTCTTGTAACCTGAGCACATTTGTTCTGAATTCACTAAAGGCATGTGTAAGGACATAATAGACATGGAACCTTGAGGGGCCATTTCTCAGAATGAAGCCGCTCTTTGAGGAATGTTTTGAGTGTATTTATTTACACAAACTTTTAAGTTCACACTTAAAAGGAGCCTGGCTGGTTAGTTTAAAGAACACTTATTCCCTCCTTGTTACCAAATGGGAACAGCACACGCTGCTGGCTGGATGATTGTGAAGTACCTCTATGGCTTTTTCAGTGCAATGGAAGAAAGGTAGAAAGAAAGAGAAACCGGACTTCCAAGGTGCTGTCTGGAAGGAAGAATTAGCCAGTTAAGAACAAGTATATAAATATTCTGAAAAGTGGGTGCCTTACTTTATTAGTTAGCTGCTTCTTCACAACTTCCTCGGCACGCTCCTGCTCTGTTGGTGGGCCCAACATCGTGCCATGCTCTAACGTAAGCCGGCCCATTTCATTATTCAGCTTCATGCTTTGGGTAAATCTCTGTGGGAAGAGTAGATGATAACACATTGTAAATGTTAAGCCACATTTCTATAGTTAAAATGAAGCATAAGAACTGGTTTTAATTCGGGCAGGACTTTAGAGCTTCAATAGTTCACAAAAGCCTTCTTCCATAGCAGCAGGGTACATGCGATCAAACCCTGGTTAAGGCAGCGATGAAGCTGGTGTCTCCCATCAGACTGCCCATACATCACTAAAACAAAACATCATTTTGCATGAGACACCAGTGCTGGGCCATGACAGGCAGACACAACTGTATTACAGGTCAGGATTGAGGTGCATTAGGGGTGCCCACGACTGAACAGTAAAGGGTGCTGCAGATCAGTACAGTGATGCTCTGGCAGAGTTTGGGGGAAGAGGACAGAAAGGAAGAGCCTGGGGTGCTGAGGGTTAGAGCAGAGATGCAATGACAGAGATATACAGGGAACTTGCACAATGCACACCTGAATATTCCTGACTACCAACTCCTGTCCTAACCACTAGGCTGGGTTCAAGGAGGAATGGGACTAGAACAAGGCTGGGAACAAACAGGTGCAGGAACTATTGCAGCTGTGGGTGAATGCTTTGAGCAGCCATTGAATGCTACTGCTGCTGCTGGGCTTAACAGCCAGTCTGCTGACTCTTCCAACCAATCAGGCATAGATGACAAATCTGAGGAACTGTCCCAGACTGAGGGGTCAATAGAGAAGACTGTGGAACAAACTGATAAAATTAAACAGTAAAAAGTCACAAGGACCAGATGGAATTCACCCAAGAGTTCTAAAAGGATTCAAATATGAAATGGCAGAAATACTAACGGGTATGTAACCCATCATTAAGTCAGGTTATGTACCAGATAACTGGAGGATAGCTAATGTAATGCCAATTTTTAAAAAAGGCTCCAGCGGCAATCCTGGCAACTATAGGCTGGTAAGCCTAACTGCAGTACAAGGCAAACTGGTTGAAACTATAGAAAAGAATAAAATTATCAGGCACACAGATGAACTCGATAAGCTGGGGAAGAGTCAACATAGCCTTTGTAAAGGGAAATCACGCCTCACCAATCTATTAGAATTCTATGAGGATGCCAACAAATGTGGACAAGGATGATCCAGTGGATATAGTGTACTTGGCCTTTCAGAAAACCTTTGACAAGGTCCCTCAACAAAGGATCTTAAGCAAAATAAGCAGTCATGGGATAAGAAGGAAGGACTTCTCATTGATCAGTAACTGGTTAAAAGACAGGAGACAAAAGATGGGAATAAATGGTCAGTTTTCAGAAAGGAAAGAAGTAAATAGCAGGTTCCCCAATGATCTTTACTGGGACCAGTGCTGTTCAACATATTCATAAAATGATCTGAAAAAAAGGGTAAACAGTGAGGTGGCAAAGTTTGCAGATGATACTAAATTAGTCAAGATAATTAAGTCCAAAGCAGACTGCGAAGAGTTACAAAGGGATCTCACAAAACTGGGTAACTAGGCAACAAAATAGCAGATGAAATTCAGTGTTGATAAATGTAAAGTAACGCGAATTAGGAAATATAATCTCATCTATACATACCAAACGATGAGGTCTAAATCAGCTGTTACCACTCCAGAGAGAGATCCTGGAGTTATTGTGGTTAGTCAGTGTGCATCAGCAGTCAAAAAAGCCAACAGAATGTTATGAACCATTAGAAAGGGATAGGAACAAAACAGTAAATAGCACAATGCCACTATATAAATCCATGGTACGACCATGCCTTGAATACTGCATGCAGTTCTGGCTGCCTCATCTCAAAAAAGATCTATTAGAATTGGAAAAGGTACAGAGAAAGGCAACAAAAAAGGATTGGTGGTATTGAACAGCTTCCATATTAGGAGAGGTTAAAAAGACTATTCAGCTTAGAAGAGAGACAACTGAAGGGAGTATTATAGAGGACAATAAAATCATGAATGATGTGAAGAAAATGAATAAGAAAGTGTTATTTACCCCTTCACAGAACACATAAACAAGGGGGTCATCCAATTAAATTAATAGGCATCAGGTTTCAAACAAACAAAAGTAAGTATTTGTTCACACAATATACAGTCCACCAGTGGAACTCGTAGTCATGGAACGATGTGAAGGTCAAAAATAGAAGTGGGTTCAAAAAATAATTAGGTAAGTTCATGGAGGATAGGTCCATCGATGGCTAGTAGCCAAGATAGTCAGGGATGCAACCTCCTGCTCTGGATGTCCCTAAAGTATCTGACTGCCAGAAGATGGGACTAGATGACAGGGGATGGTTCACTCAGTAATTGCCCTATGCTGTTCATTTCCTCTGAAGCATCTGGTAGTGGCCACTAGCGGAAGACAGGATATTGGACTAAATGGACCATTGATCTGACTGAGTATGGCCATTTTTATATTCTTAACAAGCACTACGAGTCAATTCTCATCAGTACTAAACTCCATCAGTATTCTTGGAAGAAGAACATAAAATCAAATTTTCCCTAGGATGTTTCAGTCATCATCTTCTTGCCAAAGCAGCTGTCAGAATAGTAAAAAGAAAGCTAAAGAGGCTGCTCACAAGAACAGGAGAGGCCAGTGAAAGAAGCAAAGTATTTCAGAGGGAGGAGAGAGGGGCAAGTCAAAAGAAATGGCACTGTGAGAAGAGGGAAGTGGCATTTTGAGCAGCTGCAAACACTGTGGTGCATGCTGGGAGGCCCCATACCTGCATACAGTTTGTGAACATGACACAAACAGACATCAGCTTGGAAAAGATCTTCAGCAGCTCAGGATTTGTTAGCATGCAGTCCTTTAGACAGTTATCCAGAAAGCTGGTATGGTGGCTCAGGACATCATCAATATTGGAAGCCTGTTATAGGAAAACACAACAATAAACAACACATCAACCAGTTCCTTACACTAACCTGCTACCAGAGATTTAAAATATCGTTAGTGATATGAAATAAATTAATGGAAAAAGAAAAAGTAAAATTGCTATGAGATATTGAGAAAATCATAGTGCTTAAAATATAAGGTTAAACTCAGACAGAAAATACATTATGGGAACAAAATGAAATTGAGATACTGTTTCTGTAGGGTTTTACAAGTTTTTAGCCATCTCAACTGATATGGCTTCAAGTTTTAACAAGTTTACATTCAGATAAAACTCTACGCTGACTCAAGATGTGCAGAGATTAAGAACACAAACTGAGTCATGACAAGGGTATTATAGCAAACACATCCAAGACATCTGCTTACACTTCTCAGAGCCAACAAGGGTCAAAAGCACAACCTTTCCCAGAACTAGAATGGAATAGGGATAAACCCCATTCCCCGATGAGTCAGATATGTTGGTTCTATCTTTCCTTATGCCAAGGGGTTCCTTTTCCATTTCAGAGCTCTTTTTTATGACAGTCAACTTGGTGAAAACGGGGGTAGATTGGCACAACGCAGAACATCAGCCTGAAAGGAGCTGCCGTTTCTCGTAATTTCCAAATCTCAGTGATCCTAATTCATGGAATACCAGGTAGGGAAAAACTGGCCCAAACAGTCCCAAAGTGTGATTAAGAGCCAGTTCTGTGCTCCAAACATGTAGTGCAATATATGCCTTATTGAAATCAATGGAAATTTTCCCCAGATGCTTGGGGAGGTCTAAACCCTTGCTGACAATTCCCTTACAAGACTGTATCATGCCTTTAATAGCAAATTAGTGATTACGATGATTCTGTTTCATAACTGACTGTCATAACAAAAGCAATGTATATGTCACCCAACCTTCCTGACCAAAAGTCTAGTCCTCTGGACCCTCAGGGAGAGTGGAGTGAACATACAAAAGAATTCAGAGAGATGATTAGTCGTAGTCACAGTCAGAGAGTCAGCCAAAGCTCTGCATCAGTGATTCCTGGGTATGTCTAAAACCTTTGCATCCCAGTACTCTGGGACCATTCTCCCCTCGTGCAAAGGAGTTGCAATCTTTCTTCTGTTCCTGTTATTTTCTTCTCTCTTGGTAGATGGGATCCAGCCACTGCTGGCACCATGTCACATGGTGGTGTAAGCAGGAGCTGGAGCACAGAGAAAAGTGTGGTTCTAAGAGAGGAAAAGCCTTTACTAATAATAAAGCTGGAAAGTGAAGAAGAGTCAGCACTACTGTAGTGTGGTGACACCAACAATTTTAGCCCTGTGTCTGCCTGCACAGCAACAGCCTCTGGAGGAATACATTTTGGAAAGAAAAAGAGCTACTTTTGTGGGTCTCCCACACCCAAAATTGTGTGTTGCAAACTCTTCTGCAGGAGTTAACTATTCTCCTAGCAGGTTCTGGTGCACAAACACATACAAAAATCAAACTAGCATTGTAAACTTCAATCACTGGAACAGCCACATGCCAACGGACAACATTACTAGGGAAAGTCACTCCAATCTAGACTTCTAAGAAGGCAATAAAATAATGGGGAGTAAGACAAGTGTCCTCCTGGAAAACTCTTGTCTGGATCCGGTATCTTCCCTTAGCTGCCCCTCCTTAAGTCTCTTTCCTTTCTAGGCAGAAGCACTGTCAGGCTTCTGATGTTATCACCACAGGAACAGCACTTAAAGAATTCGCAACAATCTCTTCTGGCGCAGTAAGTGTGGGGAATACAGTAACTGTTTTCCGGAGAACAGTACATTTAAATATTTACTTTAAGTAACTGAAATCTGATTTTTTCTTAAACAAAAGGGATAAGAGTAACAGTTCGGTGACTTGGGACTCTTGTCCAACTGGCCACCGGTCAAATCACTAAACTCACCGATTTCAAGTTTTTCTCAAGGATATGCCATGTAGGTTCCATCACTTCAAACATCATATAATACTGGATATTCTGTACAAAATTCAACATCCGCTGTCGTAGTGTGAAAGCACCAGCAAACCTGAAAGAGGCAACAAGCAGCAAGCTCAGATATGGCAACGTCACTGGGAATTGACTTTAGAGAGGCAGGTGAAGCACAACAGAAGACAACCACCCAGAAGACAGGAAATAAAATGTTTACTCACCTTCTCATAACTTGTTCTTCGAGATGTGTTGCTCACATTCATTCCAATTATGTCACGTGCACAGTTTGCCAGAAAGTTTTTCCCTTAGCAGCATCCATTGGATCGGCTCTGGAGCCCCCTGGAGTCGCGCCTTCATGGCACCACATGTAGGGCCCTGCCGACCCGCCGCCTCTCCAGTTCCTTCTTGCAGGATACTCCGACAGAGGGGAAGGCAGGTGGGGTTGGAATGGATATGAGCAACACATCTCAAAGAACAACAGTTATGAGAAGGTGAGTAACCATTTTTAATTCTTCGAGTGCTTGCTCATATCGATTACAATTAGGTGACTCCCAAGCCTTACTTAGGAGGTGGGGTTGGAGTTTATGGAATCGCTGATTAAATCACAGCCCGGTTGAACACTGCATCGTCCCTGGCGTGCTGGGTGATTGAGTAATGTCAAATGAAGGTGTGGACCGAAGACCACGTAGCTGCTCTACATATCTCCTGGATTGGTACCAGGGCCAGGAAGGCTGACGAAGATGCCTGAGCTCTGGTGGAGCGTGCAGTCAGAGCGGGGGCAGGGACCTTTGCGAGATCGTAGCAAACCCGGATATGGGATGTGATCCACGACAATATCCTTTGTGTGGACACTTGGAGGCCTTTCATCCTGTCCGCTACCGCAACAAATAGCTGATTTGACTTGCGGAACTGCTTATTTGTTCAACATAAAAAGCCAATGCATGCCGCACATCCAAGGAAAGGAGCTCTGCTCGCGGCTATTGGCATGGGGTTTTGGGAAAAAGACCGGAAGGACTATGTCTTAATTGGCATGGAAATTCGAGACCGCCTTCAGAAGGAACACCGGGTGAGGTCGCAGTTGCACCTTATCTTTGTAAGAAATGGTATATGGGGGGGTGGGATGTGAGAGCCTTGAGCTCGGACACCCTTCTGGCTGATGTTATTGCAACCAAAAAGGCCACCTTGTAGGAAAGGCAGAGAAGGGAACAGGTCGCTAGGGGCTCGAATGGGGGCCCCATCAGCCTCGAGAGTACCTAGTTAAGGTCCCACGTGGGAGGTGGGCTGCTGAATATGAGGATATAATCTGTCCGACCCCTTGAGGAACCGCCGCACCATTTCATTAGTGAAGATGGTGCGTCCATGCTCTCTTGGGTGAAAAGCTGAGATGGCAGCCAGGTGAACCTTTATTGAGGAGTGAGACAAGCCCTGCTGTTTCAGCTTTAGGAGGTAGTCCAAGATAAAGGTGACCGATGATTGTGCTGGAGGGATACGACTCTGCGAGCACCAAATCGCAAATCTCTTCCACTTGCTAAGTAAGTCACTCTAGTTGAAGGTGTTCTGCTACCCAGAAGAACCTCTCTAATGGGGTCTGAGAATGTGAGCTGTAGCAGGTTCAACCACGACAGACCACTTGTGATTGTGAAAAGACCTGCTGAGGTGGTCTGCTAGGTCATTCTGCGACCCTGGAAGACAGGACGCTTCCAAAAGCATGGAGTGTGCTATGCAGAACTCCCAGAGCTTGAGGGCTTCCTGACACAGGGGAGAGGAGTGTGCTCCCCCCATCTGTTGATCTAAAACAGGGGTCGGCAACGTTTGGCACGCGGCTTGCCAGGGTAAGCACCCTGGCGGGCCGGGCCAGTTTATTTACCTGCTGACACGGCAGGTTTGGCCGATTGCGGCCCCCTCTGGCCGCGGTTCGCTGTCCCGGGCCAATGGGGATGGCGGGAAGCCACGGCCAGCACATCCCTCGCCCGCGGCGCTTCCCGCCGCCCCCATTGGCCCAGGACGGCGAACCGCGGCCAGTGGGGGCCACGATCGGCCGAACCTGCCGCGTCAGCAGGTAAATAAACTAGCCCGGCCCGCCAGGGTGCTTACCCTGGCAAGCCGCATGCCAAACATTGCCAACCCCTGATCTAAAACATCACTGTTGTATTGTCTGTCAGGGCCGATATGCATTTGCCCTCCAGGAGAGGCTGAAAGGACTGACATGTCAGTCAGACTGCCCTGAGCTTCCTTATATTGATGTGAAGCATCAGTTCCTCCTGAGACCAGAGGCCCCGAGTTCTGTGCTCCCCAAGGTGTGCCCCCTACCCCATGGCCGAGGCGTGTGTGGTCAGACATAGAGATGGACAAGATTTGGAAAACGCAACCCCTGCACACACCAAGTGCAGGTCGAGCCACCAGTGAAGAGACTTGAGAACCTCCGGTGGAATGGTAATCACCATGTCTAGACTGTGCCTGCTCGGTTGATACACCAATGCTAGGCAAGCTTGGCGAGGTCTGAGTCTGAGCCTCACATGTTGCATTACATATGTGCAAGATGCAGAGTTTTAAGCAACTCCTTACTGTGGTTATAGGGAATCATTTGAGGTCCTGTATGATGTCGTGAATGGCCTGGAAGCGGGATTGAGGCAAGAATGCTCTGGCCTGTGTTGAGTCTAGCACTGCCCCTATGGACTCTATTCTCTGAGGAAGGGTGAGCGTTGACTTTTGAATGTTTAGGAGGAGGCCCAATGCATTGAAGGTGGATCTTATGAGGGAGACATGCTGATCCACTTGTGTTCTGGACTGGCCCTTGACTAGCCAGTCATCTACGTAAGGAAATACCTGAACCTGCCTTTTCCGCAGAAAAGCGGCTATGACGGACATACATTTGGTGAACACTCGAGGTGCTGATGATAGGCCGAAAGGTAGTATTGTGAATTGGTAGTGGGAACTCCTGACTGTAAACCTTAAGAAGCACCTGTGGGGCAGGATTACGGAAATGTGGAAGTATGCGTCCTTCAAAGTCGAGGGCAGCTTACCAATCTCCTGGATCCAGGGAGGGGATGATAGTGGCCAAAGAGACCATTTGAAACTTTAGTTTCTTCATGAACTTGTTGAGATTGTACGGGTCCAAGATGGGTCTGAGGCCCCCTTTTGCTTTCGGTATTAGGAAATACCAGGAGTAAAACCCCTTTCCCCTGAGCTCTAGTGGAACCTCCTCCACAGCCCCTACCGATAGGAGGGTTTGTACCTCCTGGACGAGAAGTTGCTTGTAAGAAGGGTCCCTGAAGAGGGACGGGGAAGGGGAGCGGGAGCGAGGGGGCGAAGGAAATTTGAGACAAAATCCCACTTCTACCATGCAGAGGATCCAACAGTCTGAGGTGATTTGGGACCATGCTCGGTAAAAATTGGACAGACGTTCCGAAAACGGGAAAGAGGGATCCAGTTGAGTGGTTGGTATAACGCCCTCGAGCGCATCCTCAAAAGGTCTGGTGGCTGCCTGGACGACCCAAATCCCATTATTCGGGGGTTGGGAATGGTGGTTCTGATTTCTGGGATGCCTACGGCTCTGGTCCTGCCTAGACTGCCCCTGGTATGGTCGTGTCGGGGGTTGAGGCCTAAATTGTCTATGATGGGTGGCAGGGGTGTGCAGTCCCAGCGATCTCAGAGTGGCTTGGGAATCTTTCAAACTGTGGAGTCTCGAGTCCATTTTCTCTGAAAATAATGTGGCCCCCTCAAACAGTAGGTCCTGAATTATCTGTTGGACCTCCCCGGGGAGGCCCAAGGCCTGCAGCCATAAGCAAGGGCGCATTGTGATGCCCGAAGACATCGTCTGCGTTGCGGAGTCTGTTGAGTCTAATGCCACTCGCAGCGACATCCTGGCGACTGTCTTGCACTCATCAACGAGAGCTGAGAATTCCGGCTTAGAATCCGGACTGAGAATTTGGACATTGCATCCCTTGTTTTAAAGTTATAATGGCTAAGGATTGCTTGTTGGTTTGCGATATGAAGCTGGAGCCCTCCAGTGGAATACATCTTCCTCCCGAAGAGGTCCAGCTTCTTTGCGTCCTTAGCTCGAGGGGTAGGCTCTTGCCTCTCCCTCGCGTTAATGGCCGCCACTACCAACGAGTTTGGCGGGGCATGGGTAAACAAAGATTCATAGCCCTTCAAGGGCACAAATTACTTTCTCTCAAATGCCTTAGCTGTGGGAGCCAGAGAGGATGGTGTTTGCCAAAGAGTTTTTTTGTTCTCCTGAATGGTCTTTATTAGGGGAAGGGCCACCCTGGTGGGTCCTGCTGGGGATAAAACATCCACCATTGGATCGGACACCTCGGTGACTTCCTCCATCTGTATCCCGAGGTTCTGAGTGACCCGCCTCAGAAGTTCAAGGTGGGCTCTGCTTTCAGGAAGAGGAGGCCCCGAGGATGTTCTTGCCACTGACTCATCTGGAGACGATGATGAGGAGTCCTGAACATGGGAGGGGCCCTCCTTTCCACCCGGCTGCTCAAAACACTGTGGCTCCGCCCCCAAGTCGGTGTCCACCTCGGTGCCAGCCTCGGTACTAGTCGTGGCGGCGGTCACAGTACTGTCCATGGTACTGAGTGTAGCTGTGGTGCCAGGTACAGTGCTGGCTCTGCTGTCAGTGCCAGGCGCAGTACCAATTGTGGCGCTGGTGGTGGCTGATGCCTGGGAGAAATCCCTGGCCCTAGATGTAGTCCTTCTCTCAGACGCGACCGAAAAGGTGCGTACCGAGGCGGACCCCTGGGAGTGGTGGTAAGTCCACGGGGTCCAGAAGGGCCACTGAGTCAGCATCTGAGCCAGTACTTGCCATTGTGTTAGCCACGGTACTGGGGGGAAAGTCTGGGTCATCCCCGCTGTCTGCGAGTGCCGGCAGCTACGGTGTCGACCTCTCCGGGACACATATGAATCAGTGTCTGATTCGGACTCTGATGAGTCTGCATGCAGGGACCATGGCAACACCATGCCCGTAGGTGCCAGGGCGATGTGGATCATTGCTGAGTCATAGCCTGCTTGCCTCTGGACTGCACCAGTGGCCTCTGAGTCTTTTGGGGCCTTGGAACCGGTGCAGTGGCACCGTGGTCGGGGGAGTGTGGACCTGTCAGTGTTCCAGGGCGTGGAAGGGAGGTCCAAACCCTCCACCTGGGTCTCCTCCGGTGGCACCGGACTCAACAATCCCTCCCATGGGCCCAGAGTCAACGGTGTTGGCTGTTGAGCTGGAGGGGAGGTGCGGTCTTGCACCGGTCTCCGTCCCTTGGGTGGTTCACGTTCCTGTGCGTGGGACTTGACTAAAAGGAAAACGCTTCAAAACATTTATTTGGTGTCACTATCTTCTAATCTTGGTGATAAATCCAGCATGAATTATTGTGCATTTGTTATTAGGATAGAATTTAATAAGATAAGGGAGTAATGTCTGTATGGTAGACTACAAGCATATTACTGGTTCAATGAAGACTTTAAAATACTGGTTTTTGCACCAAAGTAAAACCCTGAGAAATTCAAATACTCGAACAAATCACTTATGGTGCAGTTATACGCTAAACAAACTAAACCAAAAAGAGAACAGTGGGGGTCCATATTCATCCATTTAGAGTAAGTTTGCTCAGGTTGTTTGGAGAAAGGTGGCTTATCTAGCTGTCAGCCCTGCAAACTCCACTTGGGCTCTGAGACTGAAGCTGGGATTTTGCTTGTATTTCATCACCAGTAATAAGTAATCTACAAAGAGAATGTAGTTTACAATTCTGCTGAGGTATAAGCAAGCTTCCTCTACCATAGATGTACAGTACTGGCTCTGCAGAACTAACATGAGAAGAGTGGAAATGGTAAAAAATTATTTTAGTCAATAGTCAGCAGTTATAATCCTGACTCTGGAAGACAGTATTCACAGGCAAAACAACAACAACCAGGCATGTCTTTGGACCAGATAAAGGACAAGTGCTGTTACCTGGTGTATTTATTTAAGCCTAGCTGTCTTTTTGGGAGGACATGTCCATAGGCTCCCAGATAAACAACCAGTGGAGCCATTGGACAATCGAGATGCTAAAGGAGCACTCAAGGATGAGAAGGCCATTGCGGAGAAACTAAATGAATTATTTGCATCGGTCTTCACAGCTGAGGATGTGCGGGAGATTGCCAAACCTGAACCATTCTTTTTAGGTGACAAATCTGAGGAACTGTCCCAGATTGAGGTGTCATTAGAAGAGGTTTTGGAACAAATTGATAAACTAAACAGTAATAAATCACCAGGACCAGATGGTATTCACCCAAGAGTTCTGAAGGAACTCAAATGTGAAATTGCAGAACTACTAACTGAAGTCTGTAACCTATCATTTAAATCAGCTTCTGTATCAAATGACTGGAGGATAGCTAATGTGACGCCAATTTTTAAAAAGGGCTCCAGAGGTGATCCCGGCAATTACAGGCCGGTAAACCTGACTCCAATACGAGGCAAACCGGTTGAAACTATAGTAAAGAACAAAATTGTCGGACACATAGATGAACATAATTTATTGGTGAAGAGTCAACATGGTTTTTGTAAAGGGAAATCATGCCTCATCAATCTACTAGAATTTTAGTTTTTAGAATGGAGAGAGGTAAATAGTGTTGTCCCCAGGGGTCTGTATTGGGACCAGTCCTATTCAACTTAGTCATAAATGATCTGGAAAAAGGGGTAAAAGGTGTGGTGGAAATATTTGCAGATGATACAAAGCTATTCAAGATAGTTAAGTCCCAGGCAGACTGCAAAGAGCTACAAAAGGATCTCTCAAAACTGGGTGACTGGGCAACAAAATTGCAGATGAAATTCAATGTTGAGAAATGCAAAGTGATGCACATTGGAAAACATAATCCCAACTACACATATAAAATGATGGGGTCTAAATTAGCTGTTACCACTCAAGAAAGAGATCTTGGAGTCATTGTGGATAGTTCTCTGAAAACATCCACTCAAAAAAGCAGTCAAAAAGCAAACAGAATGTTTGGAATCATTAAGAAAGGGGATAGATAAAAAGACAGAAATATCATATTGCCTCTATATAAATCCATGGTACGCCCACATCTTGAATACTGAGTGCAGATGTGGTTACCCTGTCTCAAAAAAGATATATTGGAATTGGAAAAGGTTCAGTAAAGGGCAACACAAATAATCAGGCTTATGGAATGGCTTCGGTATGAGAAGAGATTAATAAGGTTGGGACTTTTCAGGTTGGAAAAGAGATGACTAAGGGAGGATGAGATAGAGGTCTATAAAATCATGACTGGTGTGGAGAAAGTAAATAAGGAAGTGTTATTTACTCCTTCTCATAACATAAGAGCCAAAGGTCACCAAATGTAATTAGTAGGCAGCAGGTTTAAAACAAACAAAAAGAAGTATTTCTTCACACAACACACAGTCAACCTGTGGAACTCTTTGCCAGAAGATGTGGTGAAGGCCAAGACTACAATAGGGTTCAAAAAAGAACTAGAGAAATTCATGGAGTATAGGTCCATCAATGGTAATTAGCCAGGATGGGCAGGGATGGCGTCCCTAGCCTCTGTTTGCCAGAAGCTGGGAATGAGCGACAGGGGATGGATCACTTGATGATTACCTGTTCTGTTCATTCCCGCTGGGGCACCTGGCACTGGCCACTGTCGGAAGACAGGATACTGGGCTAGATGGACCTTTGGTCTGACCCAGTATGGCTGTTCTTATGTTAATTCAAAAATTCTTCAGAGATGTATGCTTCAATATAATTGTTAAATAAGTCTTTACAAAATTATGAATAAGACAGGACTGGGACTACAGCATGGTTGCCCAGACGGCCTACATTTCCCAGCCTGCTTTGCTCGCCTGCTTCCAAGAGAGAGAGAGACTGGCTAGAATCACTAGGGGCTACCATGATTTTCCTCACACTGAAGATGAAGGGAGGTTCTAGTCCACCCTGTTCATGGAACTCCAACCATGGAACCAACTACATGTGCTCCTTCATGAATTTCAGAGTGCCTCCCTGAGACCATTTCTGTCCCCTGAGAAAGATCACTAACCATTACACCTGCAAACCTAAGATAAGGCAGTACAGCCAAGGAGAGATCTCATTCGTTTTAAGGCCTAGAGACCATTACAAGGGTATTTTCAGAGAAGCAGAATTACAAGGTACTTTAATTAAATTTCCCTTCTCTAAAGATTCTGAGTTGTCCATGAACTGTGCTGTGTTAAGAACATTAAGCTATCTTAGTACCTTCAGGGTATTCTGAGCTGCCCCAGTCTCTGGTGTAAAGTAGGGTAGCCTTATTGCTACCAGCTATCCACGGACCTCAAAGGGCCACTGAAGCAACAGGGAATCACCAAAAGGTTTGTTATTAACTGTAATGGACGGATAAAGCACCTCCGCAAATCAAAATCCTTAATTGCGACCAGCTCAAATAAGGGACATTGCAAAAGAAATTTTTTTTTTTTTTTTAGCAGTGAGAGAGTTTGAGTTCATGTCTTGGAAACAGTTTCTGCAGGTCTGACAGACCAAAGCAACAGTTGCTTTGTATATGTATAGAGGAGAGACTATGTGTCTGGCTTTCATACGTCCGGAAAAGAAACATTCCTGGGAAAGGCAGACGTGGCCCTTCCTCAGATCAAATGGGCTCTGACATAGGTATCTATGCTTTAGGCCAGCTAGGTCATAGCAATGCAAAATGCATGAGACAACCTTCTAAGA
Source organism: Terrapene triunguis (assembly GCF_002925995.2). Lineage (NCBI taxonomy): Eukaryota > Metazoa > Chordata > Testudines > Emydidae > Terrapene > Terrapene triunguis. Next base: position 7,379,407 of record NW_020664498.1, read on the forward strand.
TCTGGTCCTCTTAGTGACAAGAAGAAAACAGGATCAAATGAAAGAAGTAGTCACGTGGCCTGTGAAGCATTGCAGCCAGGACCGGTAAACCCACCAAGCACGTTAATTCCAGCACGGAGTCCTAGGATGCAGTACCAGAGACTTGGCAGGTTTCCCCTAAACCCTGGCTATCTCCACTACCAAACTCTTGGGTGATGGTGGGAGAGGCAGCCAGAGGAAGAAGGGGTTACTAACTTTGTGGTTCTTTGAGATGAGAGTCCCTAGGCATATTCCATTGTAGGGGTATCTGCATCCCTGCGCTTCTGATCAGAGATTTTAGGTAGCAGTCTCCATTTGGCTCACACTTGCGCTCTCCGTCTTGTGCCTTGTCTTGAGGCTATCTAGTACTGTGCGGGCAAACTGCCCTCAGTTCCTTCTCTCCCCACAGAGCCCTTTATTGACAACTCCAAAGTAGAGGGGAGGAGGGAGGGTCGTGGAGCACCCATGGGGACACACATCTCGAAGAACCAGTTACTGTACAAGGTGAGTAACCCATTCTTTCTTCTTTGAGTAGTGTCATTATGGGTGCTCCACTGTGGGTGACTCTACAGCAGTATCCCTGATGGAGGGGTGGGGCTTCAGAGTCGAGTCTATTACTGATGCTAATAATGTGGAGGCAAACATGGCATCACATGCCGAGTCATGGATAACATTCATAACATTCTGAAAATGTATGAGCGGATGCCCAAGTTGCTGCTCTGCTTATTTCTGTAATGGGAACATTTTTGATGAAGGCTACAGAAGTGGAAACGGATCTCATGGAACGAGTTTGGATTCCAAATGGAGGTTGCAGATTGCGGGCATGACAGCAATAGTTAATGCAGTTCGATATTCATCTGGAGTCTCTGATCTGATATTGCAGATCCCTTGAATCTGTCTGCAATTGAGAGGAATAGATTAGGAGATTTCCTAAAGTCTTTTGTTCTATCCAAATAGAATGCCGCAAAGCTTTCCTGACATCAAGTGTATGCAATATTGCTTCTCTGTTGTTAGGGTCAGGCTTTTGGAAGAAGGTGAGAAGGTGAATGAACTGTTTTATATGGAAGGACGAGGCTACTTTGGAGAGGAACTTTGGGTGTGGTCTCAGTGTGACCTTTGCCTTAAAGAAAATTGTGAAGGGAGGGTGTACCATTAGAGCCCCTATTTCCTCGATCCTCTGAGCTGACGTGATGGCCACTAGGAATGCTGTTTTCATAGACAGATGCATAAGTGCGTATGTGGCCAGGAGTTCAAAAGGGTGTTTTGTTAGGCCCCTGAAGACCAGATTAATGTCCCATGCTGGTAAAGGACATCTGATTTGTGGAAAGAGGTTACACATACCCTTGAGGAATCTCTTTGCTGTTGAATGAGCGAATACTGAATATCTGTCTATCTTCTGACAAAAACCTGTTATGGCTGCAAGAAGCCTGAGGCAATTTTGCACTGTCACGGTGGGATAAACCTTCAGATCTAAAGCAATGGCCAGCATTGTCTAGAATGGTGTCCCTAGCCTCTGTTTGCCAGAAGCTGGGAATGAGCGACAGGGGATGGATCACTTGATGATTACCTGTTCTGTTCATTCCCGCTGGGGCACCTGGCACTGGCCACTGTCGGAAGACAGGATACTGGGCTAGATGGACCTTTGGTCTGACCCAGTAGGGCCATTCTTATGTTCTTATGTACCTGGGGAAGGAAGGCCTTGCTTTTGGAGAGTCCAAGACTGCTCCTACGAACTCTATTTTTGTACAGGAGATAGGACTGACTTCTCTGTGTTGATGCCTAGCGTGTCAAAGGAGGATTGGATCACAATCATGCTGGACAGCACCTGAGCGTTGGACCACCCTCTCACCAACCAGTCATCCAGGTAGGGAAACACTTGAATTCCTGATTTTCTGAGGAAAGGAGCCACTGCTACCATACACTTTTGTATTGCCATATGGAAATGAGCATCTTTTAAGTTGAGTGCAGAATTCCAGTCTCCAGGTACCAAGGAAGGGGATAATGGAAGCCAGCATGGCTGTGCAAAACTTTATCCTTTTTAAATGTTTGTTGAGGTGTCACAGGTCTAGTATGGGTCTGAGGCCTCATTTTGCTTTTGGGATCAGGAAATAGAGGGAATAAGACCCCTTCCCTCTGTGCAACTGCGGATCTTCCTCTATGGCTCCCAACTGTAGGAGACACTGCACCTCCCAAAGGAGTACTTCTTCATGAGAGTGGTCCCTGAAGATGTATAGGGAAGAGAGTGGGAAGGGGGGATAGAAATGAACTAAAGCGTTTATCCCAATTCCACTGTGCTTCAGACCCACTGGTCTGTGGTGAGTAGGGTGACCAGATGAGATGAAGAAAATATCAGCAAGCCTCTGAGCGCGACCCCCCTTATACATTAAAAACACTTTTTTATAAATTTAACACCATTATAAATGTTGGAGGCAAAGCTGGCTTTGGGGTGGAGGCTGACAGCTTGCGACCCCCCATGTAATAACCTTACGACCCCCCGAGGGGTCCCGACCCCCAGTTTGAGAACCCCTGTCCTAGTGGCAAGGTGTGAAAGCAAAATAGTGTAGCTGCTGAGGACAAAACTGCTTTTTCTTTGGGACGGGTATATATGTGCCAAAGATCTGAGTGTTGACCTGGAGTCTTTCAGACTATGTGGCTTGTCATGTAGCCTGCTTGGAGAAAAAGGGATGACCCTTCAAAGGGAAAGTCTGTTGGACCTCTTGAGGGAGACTAATGACTGGAGCCATGAACATCTGTCCAGTGAAATGGCCAATGCCATGCCCTAGCAGCAGAGTCAGCAGCATCCAACCCCACCTGAAATGAGGTTCTAGCCAATAACTTTCCCTCATCTAGCAACCAAGAAATTCTTGTCTTGCATCCTTTGACAATATGTCTATAAATTTTAATATATTGTCCCAGAAGTTAAAGTCATAGTGGCCAGCAATGCCAGCTGGTTAGTGATCCTGAACTGCAGGCCAGCTTTCTGCCAAACAGGTTGAGTGTTTTAGCATACTTTGATTTCGGGGTAGACACCTATTTCCCTGTCATCTTTCTTATTGGGGGCTAAGACCACCAGAGATCTCACCAAGGGTGGGTACACTTTACTAATACTTTACTAGCACTAAATTATCTTTAAAGAATAATAACCATTAAGTACAAGGTCTGAATTAATCAGCAGGCTTTCTATCAGATGCTGAAATGCTGCTTAAAACAACTGCAGTTTGCTCTTCGCCTGGCAAAAGCACGTACAATGACTTAGCGAAGGGACCAGAACAAGGAACATTTAAAATGTGTAACCACTAAGAAGAAAAAAAACTTCACAATACTCCAGTGGGAGAAAAAAAAGCCATACCACTTAGCTGAATGTAGTGAGTACTCCTTAGCAGCCTTATTGCTGATCCAAACATTGCACAACTGTCTCTCCACGTGCTTGCAATAGAACATGTGTCTGAAAAGCATCTGGTATCTGGTTAAAGCTTTCCTGGAAACAGAACACAGGAAGAACGAAGATAATAAAGATTAAACCCCATTCTAATAAGCAGACAAGATAAGGTTGCTCTATATACCACACATAATATAAAACCACCAAAGCAAGGAAATAAAAATCTAAGGCGTCTAACATGACATACATTTTACTCCTCCACCCAGAGATGCACTACTCACCACTAAAGCAACCACAATCATAAATGCCCCAGTAGTGATGCCAGCCTTCCAGCACCCCCTCCTCAAACTCCCCAACACCATGAACAGCCAGACAGCCCCCTGCTCCCAACTGTTCTGCACAGTTCTGAAAAAAACACACTCATGCCTGTCTGGGGAAGGAGTGCTGGAAGGCTGGCAGATGCCAAAGCATGCAGCAGTGCACCAACTACACGAAAAACTAGTGTTAATGCTTCTACTTTTCACCAAGATTTTTAGGAGAAAAAGGAGAAAGACATGGCCAAGGACCAGGCTCTGGACACAGTGACAGTTTCCTCTACTTGCTGTCAATGCACTAAAAGGGGGAACAGAGGTGGGTGGGGCTGGCACTTCTGTTAATATCTTTGGACACCAAACGTTCAGTGTCACAAAAATGTCCTTGTGCCCCACCCAATAGATGCAGCTTTCTGCAGAGTTCTAAAGCTCTGCAGCAGAGACCTGCATCCCAAAAGCAGAAACACGAGGGGACCATCTCACAGAACATTTGCTTTTTAAGTATAGCCCTTGTAACAGAACAGACTTTAGTCTAGAGCCTCTCCAACGATAAAAGAAAAGGGTCAGACACCTGGAGGCTGTGATACTTTTGCTGACAGTACTTCTCCCAAGTACTCAGCTCAATGAACTTGTTAGCCAGTATCTAGCTCTAACTTAAGCCTAAACCCCAGAGTATGGATCTAGTTTACACCACACTCACCTTTAGGGAGCAGAAATATTGTCTTATAAGTGTGAATTTTTTTTAAAGTCCCACAAGCCTGTTGATTTTTAAAAGGTGAGGCCCAGATTAAAGGATATACCATTCTGGTCATTTATTAACAGCTAATTGTGGGACCCCAGGTGAACTCATTTTGTTCCTTCCTGTTGAAAGAGCAACCTCCTGTCTGTTTGTGTGTCACAGGCAGGACTGCCAATGTAACACTGACAGACCCCAGTTGTCAGGATCGAACCTGGGACCTCTGGAGCTAAATACATGAGCTCTACTGCATGAGCTAAAATCCATATGGCCCTTAGCTAAAGCTGTAGAGCAGACTCAATCTCTCTCTTAGTGGTCTTGGTGCCACTAGCTGGGACAGAGCACCACACCCAGGAGGTGTGTGGGTTACACCAGCACTTGCTAATGAAGGCAGGAGATTGTGCCGCAGCTTAAGTGGAATTTTCAAACTATCGTAAAAGACGGTTACTCACCTTTGTAACTGTTGTTCTTTGAGACGTGTTGCACGTATCCATTCCAATTAGGTGTGTGCGCGCTGCGTGCACGATCGTCGGAAGATTTTTACCCTAGCAACACTGAGTGGGTTGGCTGAGGTGCCCCCGGAGTGGCGCCCTTATGGCGCCGGATATATGCCCCTGCCAACCCAGCGCCCCCTCAGTTCCTTCTTGCTGGCTACTCCGACAGAGGGGAAGGAGGGCGGGTTTGGAATGGATATGAGCCACACATCTCGAAGAACAACAGTTACAAAGGTGAGTAACCGTCTTTTCTTCTTCGAGTGCTTGCTCATATCGATTCCAATTAGATGACTCCCAAGCCTTACCTAGGCGATGGGGTCAGAGTGAGATGTCGCGGCGTGAAGGACCGCTGAACCAAATGCAGCATCACCCCTGGACTGCTGCACTATCGCATAGTGGGAAGCAAAGTATGACCAAGTTGCTGCCCTACAGATCTCCTGTATGGGTACATGAGCCAGGAAGGCGGAGGACGAAGCTTGAGCCCGAGTGGAGTGGGCAGTAAGATGTGTAGTTGGGACACCAGCCAAGTCATAGCACGCATAGATGCATGATGTAATCCAGGACGAGATGCGCTGGGTGGAAACCGGAAGGCCCTTCATCCAGTCTGCCACAGCTACGAACAGCTGGGTCGTCCTCCTAAAAGGGAGTGCAGCTGTTGTTCTCGTCGAGAAGCGTGCGGCTTCGGATAGAAGACTGGAAGGAAGATGTCTTGGGTTGACATGGAAGGCAGACACCACCTTAGGAAGGAAGGCGGGGTGTGGTCGCAGCTGTACCTTGTCCTTATGGAACACTGTATACGTTGGGTCCGACGTGAGGGCTCGAAGCTCCGACACACGTCTCGCCAAAGTGATGGCGACGAGGAAAGATGTACAGGAGCGAGCAAGTGGCCATCGGCTTGAACGGGGCACCCATGAGTCTGGATAGGACCAGGCTGAGGTCCCACATAGGTGCCGGATGCCGAATTTGTGGGTACAGACATTCCAATCCCTTGAGGAACCTGCTGACCATGGGATTGGAGAAAACCGAGTGCCCATTTTCGCCTGGCGGGAAGGCTGAAATCGCTGCTAGGTGTACTCTGATGGATGAAACTGCCAGGCCTTGCTGTTTCAAGGACAAGAGATAGTTTAAGATGGTAGGTACTGGTACCTCCAGAAGGGGAGTATTGCTCAGGGCACACCAGCAGGAGAAACGCTTCCACTTGGCCAAATACGTGGACCTAGTAGAGGGCTTTCTGCTACCCAAAAGTATGTGCTGCACCGAGCGGGAGTAACGTAGCTCAGATTGAGTTAGTCATGCAGCATCCATGCTGTGAGATGGAGGGATTGCGGGTCCGGATGACATAGTCGGCCGTGTTCCTGAGTGATCGGGTCCAGCCACAACGGGAGTGGAAGTGGGGTGGTCACCGACAGATCGAGGAGAGTGGTATACCAATGTTGCCTGGGCCACGCCGAGGCGATGAAGATTAAGCGGGCCATGTCTCTGCACAATTTGAGAAGGATCTTGTGGACTAACGGGAATGGAGGAAAGGCGTAGAACAGGTGGTCTTTCCACGGTATCAGGAAGGCCTCCGATAGGGAGCCCGGGGAGTGCCTCTGGAGAGAGCAGAACACCTGGCACTTCCAATTCTCGCGAGAGGCGAAAAGGTCTATGTGGGGAAATCCCCACTTCCGGAAAACAGAATGGATAACGTCCAGGCGAATCGACCACTCAGAAAGGATCTGCTGAGGCGATCTGCCAAGGTGTTTTGGACTCCTGGGAGAAACGACGCCACCAGGTCAATCGAGTGGGCTATGCAGAATTCCCACAGGCAAATGGCTTCCTGACAGAGGGGGGACGATCGCGCTCCCCTTTGTTTGTTGATGTAAAACATGGCCGTTGTGTTGTCTGTGAAAACTGCGACACAACAACCCTGAAGGTGTTTGCAGAACACCTGACACGCCAGGCGTACTGCTCTCAGTTCCTGTACGTTGATGTGCAGGGATCTCTCTTGTGTGGACCAAAGGTCCTGTGTGCGAAGGTCCGCAAGGTAAGCGCCCCAGCCCAGAGATGATGCGTCTGTGGTTACGACCAGGGAGGGCTGTGGGGCATGGAATGGCATCCCCCGCATACCGAGTTGGGGTTCAGCCACCAGACCAGGGAGGTTAAGATTTCCGTCGGTACCATGAGCACTGTGTCTAAATTGTCCCGGCCCGGGCGATACACGGATGAGAGCCAGGCCTGAGTGGCTGGAGGCGCAGTCTGGCATGTCTGGTCACGAAGGTGCAAGACGCCATGTGTCCCAGTAGACGTCTGTGCTGTGAGGTCAGGAAGCTTTGGAGGCCGTGGATAATGCTCGCCATGGACTGAAAGCGGGCATGCTGTAGGCATGCCCGGGCGAGATTTGAATCCAAGACTGCTCCGATGAAGTCTATTCTTTGGGTCGGCTCCAAAGTGGACTTTTCGACATTGAACAGCAGGCCCAGCTGTCTGAACAAGCTCATGGTGAACTGAACATGAGATTGCACCTGGAGCTTGGAGTGACCCTGAATGAGCCAGTCGTCGAGGTACGGAAAAAGACGGTTACTCACCGTTGTAACTGTTGTTCTTCGAGATGTGTTGCTCATATCCATTCCAGTTAGGTGTGTGCGCGCCGCGTGCACGATCGTCGGAAGATTTTTACCCTAGCAACACCCGGTGGGTCGGCTGTGGAGCCCCCTAGAGTGGCGCCGTTATGGCGCTGGATATATACCCCAGCCGACCCAGCGCCCCCTCAGTTCCTTCTTGCCGGCTACTCCGACAGTGGGGAAGGGGGGCGGGTTTGGAATGGATATGAGCAACACATCTCGAAGAACAACAGTTACAACGGTGAGTAACCGTCTTTTCTTCTTCGAGTGCTTGCTCATAGCCATTCCAGTTAGGTGACTCCCAAGCCCCACCTAGGTGGCGGGGTCGGAGTGAGACATTGCTGTGTGCAGAACCGCTGACCCGAAAGCAGCGTCGTCTCTGGATTGTTGCACCAGCGCATAGTGAGTAGTAAATGTGTGGACCGATGACCACACTGCAGCTCTACAAATGTCCTGGATCGGTACTTGAGCCAGGAAGGCAGTCGAGGAGGCCTGGGCCCTCGTGGAATGAGCGGTGAGGCGTGGCGTCGGTACACCGGCCAGGTCGTAGCAAGCACGAATGCAGGACGTGATCCAAGTGGATAGGCACTGAGAAGAGACCGGTGAGCCTTTCATCCGGTCGGCCACCGCAACGAAGAGTTGCGTCGTCTTCCTAAATGGCTTTGTACGGTCAATATAGAAAGCCAGGGCCCTGCGTACGTCCAAAGAGTGTAAACGCTGGTCTTGACGAGTAGCGTGCGGTTTCGGATGGAAGACCGGGAGGAAAATGTCCTGGTTCACGTGGAAAGGTGACACCACCTTTGGCAGAAAGGCAGGATGGGGGCGAAGCTGCACCTTGTCCTTGTGGAACACCGTGTAAGGGGGCTCGGATGTCAGCGCCCTGAGTTCCGAGACGCGTCGTGCTGAGGTGATGGCTACCAGGAAGGCTGTCTTCCAAGATAAGTACAGGAGCGAGCAGGTAGCCAAAGGTTCAAACGGAGGCCCTGTGAGCCTGGAGAGGACGAGGTTGAGGTCCCACGTTGGAACCGGCTGTCGCTGCTGTGGGTATAGCCGGTCTAAGCCCTTGAGGAATCTAACGACCATCGGGTTCGAGAAGACCGAGGACGTGAGTTCCCCTGGGTGGAAAGCGGAAATAGCGGCGAGGTGAACCCTAATTGAGGATGTCGCCAAGCCTTGCTGTCTGAGGGACAGGAGGTAGTCCAGTATCAAGGGGATAGGAGCCTGCGAGGGAGACGTAGCTCGTTGCTCACACCAGCAGGAGAACCTCTTCCACTTGGCTAAATAAGTGGTCCGCGTAGAGGGCTTTCTACTTCCCAGCAGGACCTGTTGGACGGCCTGCGAGCATTGCCGCTCTGCGCGACTCAACCATGAAGCATCCACGCCGTGAGGTGGAGCGACTGCAGGTCGGGGTGACACAGCCGGCCGTGGTCCTGAGAGATGAGATCCCGACTCAAGGGGAGCGTGATCGGCCTCTGTACTGACAGCTCTAGAAGTGTGGTGTACCAGTGCTGTCTCGGCCAAGCGGGAGCGACCAGAATTACCCGTGCATGGTCCCTGCGGATCTTGAGCAGCACCCTGTGGACCAGCGGGAATGGGGGAAAGGCGTAGAACAGATGGTCTTTCCACGCCATGAGGAAGGCGTCCGACCGAGAGCCCGGGGCTCGTCCGTGTAGGGAGCAGAATGCCTGGCACTTCCTGTTGGCCCGAGATGCGAACAGGTCGATCTGGGGAAACCCCCACCTCTGGAAAACGGAATAGATGATGTCCGGGCGAATCGACCACTCGTGCGTTTGGAAGGACCTGCTGAGACGGTCTGCCAGCGTATTCTGGACTCCAGGCAGGAATGACGCCGTGAGATGTATCGAGTGGGCGATGCAAAAGTCCCACAGGCGAATGGCCTCTTGGCATAGGGGAGATGAGCGGGCTCCGCCTTGCTTGTTGATGTAAAACATGGCCGTGGTGTTGTCGGTGAGAATCAGCACGCAACGGCCCTGTAGGAAGTTGAGGAAAGCCTGACAAGCCAGGCGCACTGCCATCAGCTCTCGGACGTTGATGTGCAGGGCTAGTTGGGACGCCGACCACAGGCCTTGGGTATGATGCTCCCCCAGGTGAGCGCCCCATCCTAGAGATGAAGCGTCCGTAACTAGGTGGAGGGAGGGCTGTGGGGCGTGAAAGGGTACTCCTGCACAGACCGCCGTGCGATCCGTCCACCATGTGAGGGAGGCCAAGACTGCGGTCGGAACCGTGACCACCATGCTCAGGTCGTCTCGATGAGGACGGTAAACCGATGATACCCAAGTCTGCAATGGGCGAAGTCGCAGCCTGGCGTGCCTGGTTACGTAGGTGCACGAGGCCATGTGGCCCAAGAGGGCGAGGCATGACCTTACGGTGGTAGTTGGAAAGGCCCTGAGTCCTTGAATGGCGCTTGAAATGGTATGAAAGCGGCTGTCTGGCAGTATGGCTCGGGCATGTCTGGAGTCCAGGATTGCTCCAATGAACTCTATTCTTTGAGTTGGTATTAGAGTGGACTTCTCTCTGTTGAGTAGAATGCCCAGCTCGTGGAAAGTGCGTGTCACTATGTGGACATGGGCCTGCACTTGGTCTCTGGTGCGGCCGCGTACCAGCCAGTCGTCCAAGTACGGGAACAGCTGTATCCCTTGTCGACGAAGGAAGGCCGCGACGACTGCCAGACACTTTGTGAACACCCTGGGAGCCGAGGACAAGCCGAAGGGAAGGACTGCGAATTGGTAGTGCCCCCTGTTTACTACAAATCGCAGGAAGCGCCTGTGAGGCGGATAAATCGCTATGTGGAAATAAGCGTCCTTCATGTCGAGGGCGGCAAACCAGTCTCCAGGATCCAGTGAAGGGATGATGGTCCCCAATGATACCATGCGGAACTTCAACTTTACTATGAATTTGTTGAGCCCGCGCAAGTCTAAGATGGGCCTTAGACCCCCTTTTGACTTGGGTATCAGGAAGTAGCGGGAGTAAAACCCCCTGCCCCTTAGCTCCGATGGAACCTCCTCTATGGCCCCCATAGCGAGGAGCCCAAAAACCTCCTGTGTAAGGAGTTGCTCGTGAGAAGGGTCCCTGAAGAGGGACGGGGAGGGGGAGTGGGAGGGGGGGGGCGAGGAAAACTGGAGGGCGTATCCCCTTTCCACCGTGCGAAGGACCCAACGGTCCGAGGTTATACGGGACCAAGCACGGTGGAAGCGGGAGAGGCGGTCCCGGAAAGGGGGAGTCGGATCCTGGGTACCGGTCGTGGTGCCGTCCTCGACCGCACCTTCAAAAGGCTTGTCTAGGCCCTGAAGGTGGCCTAGACTGGCCTTGGTTCTGACCGGGTTGAGGGCCGGTCGACCTTCTCCTACCACCTCGACCCCGCCTCCTAGCAAAGTCCTGTCTTGGACGAGGCGGGGGAGGGTAGAACCGCTGAGGCTGCGGCCTGAAGGGCCTGCGCTGAGGCCCTGGGACATGCATCCCCAGGGAGCGCATCATTGTGCGAGAGTCCTTCAGGTTCTGGAGCCTCGAGTCTGTTTTCTCCGAAAAGAGGCCCTGGCCCTCAAACGGTAGATCCTGCAGGGTCTGCTGCAGTTCCGGAGGCAAGCCCGACACCTGGAGCCAGGAGATTCGGCGCATTGCTATCCCCGACGCCAGGGTCCTAGCGGCCGAGTCCGCTATATCGAGGGACGCCTGTAGGGAGGTGCATGCCACCCGCTTGCCCTCCTCTACCAGGGCCCCAAACTCGTCCCTCGAGTCCTGGGGAACCAGTTCTTTAAATTTCCCCATCGAGGACCACATATTGAAGCCGTAGCGGCTCAGTAGCGCCTGCTGGTTCGCTGCCCGCAATTGCAGTCCGCCAGCCGAATACACCTTGCGTCCGAACAAATCGAAGCGCTTAGCGTCCTTCGATTTGGGCGCAGCGGCCTGCTGGCCATGGCGCTCCCGTGCATTCACTGAGGAAACCACCAGTGAGCACGGTTGGGGGTGAATGTACAGATACTCATG
>NW_020664498.1:7390962-7395101 GCF_002925995.2 Terrapene triunguis
ATGGATCGGTGCCGAGGCTCTTTGGGCGGGCGCGGTGCCGACGTCGGTCGGTGCCGGACAGTCTTTTCTGCCGCACCGGTCGGGCCCGCCGGGGCGCTGCGCACCGAAGCGCTCGGTGCCGGGACAGGGCGCGCCGAGGGAGGATCTGGACTCAGCGCCGCCTCCATGAGGAGCTGTCGGAGCCTAAAGTCCCGCTCCTTCCTTGTCCTCGGCTTGAAGGCCTTGCAGATAGGGCACTTATCTGCTGGATGAGTCTCTCCCAGGCACTTCAAGCAGGAGCTATGCGGGTCGCTAGTTGGCATGTGCTTCCCGCAGGACGCGCACGGCTTAAAGCCAGGAGCCTTGGGCATGGGCCCGGCTGTGCGCCGGGGGGAAAAGGGGAAAAACACCCCCTAAACCCCCGATAACAACTTATAACTATATCTATATACACTATAACTAACTACTAACTAACTTGAACAACTATCTATATAACTAAATACAACAAGAGCAAAGAGAAGCTAGGGAGTGTGGAGATCAGCTAAGCCGCGCTCCACAGTTCCAACGACCGTCAGGGGCGGTAAGAAGGAACTGAGGGGGCGCTGGGTCGGCTGGGGTATATATCCAGCGCCATAACGGCGCCACTCTAGGGGGCTCCACAGCCGACCCACCGGGTGTTGCTAGGGTAAAAATCTTCCGACGATCGTGCACGCGGCGCGCACACACCTAACTGGAATGGATATGAGCAAGCACTCGAAGAAGAACACTTGGATCCGATGTCGACGGAGTGAGGCAGCTACGAGGGCCATATACTTTGTAAAGACCCTTGGTGCAGTGGATAGGCCGAAGGGAAGGACAGTAAATTGGAAGTGCTGTTGGTTGACCACGAAGCGAAGGAAGCGCCTGTACAGCGGGTAAATCGCTATGTGGAAGTACGCATCCTTCATGTCGAGGGCGGAGTACCAGTCTCCAGGATCCAGGGAAGGAATAATGGTCCCCAGGGAAACCATGCGGAACTTCAACTTTACCATAAATTTGTTGAGTCCACGCAGGTCCAGAATGGGCCGCAGCCCCCCTTTCGCCTTGGGGATTAGGAAGTAGCAGGAGTAAAACCCACTGCCCCTCAGTTCCTTTGGAACCTCCTCTATAGCTCCGATAGTTAGGAGCATTTGGACCTCCTGTAGGAGGAGTTGCTCGTGAGAGGGGTCCCTGAAGAGGGATGGGGAGGGAGGGTGGGGAAAAAACAAATTGAAGGCGGTATCCACTCTCCATCGTGCGTAGGACCCAGCGGTCTGACGTTATGCGAGACCACGCAGGGAGGAAATAGAAGAGGCGGTTGGTGAAAGGTGGGGAAGGATCCTGTAAGGAGACTGGTGCTCCGCCCTCGGGCACACCTTCAAAAGTTTTGTTTGGGCCCCGCCGATGGTTTAGGGGGGTCCTGGTTCTGGCCCGTCTGAGGACCAGATTGTCTCCTCCTACCATCCCGGCCGCGTCTTCTAGAGAAGTCCTGTCTCGGCCGGGGGTTAGGGTAGGTGCGCTGTGATTGGGGTCGGAAGGGCCTACGTTGCGTCACCGGGGTATGCATGCCCAATGAACGCATGAAGGCCCAGTTATCCTTCAGACTCTGGAGTCAGTTGTGTCTGAAAATAGACCATGGCCATCAAAGGGCAGGTCCTGGATAGTTTGCTGCAGTTCTGGGGGAAGACCGGACACCTGCAGCCACGAAATGCGGCGCATAGCTACGCCCGAGGCTAGAGTCCTAGCCGCCGAGTCTGCCACATCTATCGAGGCCTGCAAAGATGTCCTGGCTACTTTCTTGCCCTCCTCTAGCAAGGCCCCGAACTCCTCCCTGGACTCCTGAGGAACAAGCTCTTTGAACTTTCCCATCGAGTTCCAAGTATTATAATTATAATGACTCAAGAGGGCCTACTGGTTAGCCACTCTGAGTTGTAGGCTGCCAGTAGAATAGATCTTGCGGCCGAATAAATCCAGGCGTCTAGCGTCCTTGGATTTAGGAGCGGGAGCTTGTTGGCTGTGTCTTTCCCTCTCATTAATGGACTGTACAACGAGGGAGACGGTTGGGGGTGAATGTACAAATACTCATAGTCTTTGGAGGGTACCAAGTACTTCCTCTCCACCCCCTTGGCAGTGGGAGGAATAGACGCCGAAGATTGCCAGATTGTATTAGCATTAGCCTGGATGGTCCGAATAAATGGCAAGGCTATACGTGTCGGAGTATTGGCAGATAAAATGTCCACTACCGGGTCCTCGACCTCCACCACCTCCTCCACCTGGAGGTTCATGTTTTGTGCCACCCTGCGAAGTAAGTCTTGGTGTGCATGGAGGTCTACAGGTGGGGGGCCAGAGAAGGATGTACCCGCCACCGCCTTGTCAGGCGAAGACGAGGAGGATACGCCCAGGACTAATGGGTCCTGGGGCAAATCTTGCTGGGGGAGGGGAGTCCGGCTGCCCTAGGTCCACCATGCTAGGGGCATGGGCATGAGCAGAGGGTAGGGCCATCGCCTCCAAGCCCCCGGGGGGGGGGGGAGCGACTGACAGTGGCCTCCGGGACCCGGGGTTCCGAGTGGGCAGAGCGAGAAGCCCCCGAGGGGACACCTTGGGCCTGATGGCATGCCCATGGGGTCCAAAAGGACCATTGTGGGGGTCCCTAAGCAGGATCCTGCCTCTCGTCGTGCCATTGGCTAGCACCGTCCGTGTCTTGGTCATGGACGTGGTAGCCACTTTCTGCTTGGGACGACCTCGAGTTGGGGTGGGACGGCCAAGGTGGAGCCGAGCGCTCATGCTGGGTCGCACTGTCCTGTGTTGTTGCCCCGCGCCGCGGAGATGGAGATAAGCGCCGCGGTCTTCAGTGGTACTGCGATCTGGATCGGGACCGACGGTCGTATCGATGCCGGGAGGCAAATCTGGATCTCGATGAAGATCTACGGGCGGAGCGGTGCCGGGATCGACTCCGAGTAGATCAGCACTGGGAATGGTGCCGGGAGCTGGACCGGTACTGGCTGTAGCAGGACGAAGATCTTCGTGAGGCAGAGCGGTGCGTGGACAAGCCCAACGGCTGGATCGGGACCATGACCTGGATTGGGATCGAGATCGATGCTGACCTGTCTCGCTCTGCGACGGAGGGCGCATCATGGAGGGCTTCCCTTTCGAGGGAACAGCCTGCACTGGCAGTACTGAAGATTGCGAAGGTCCCGGCTCGGTGAGCGCAATCAGGTCACGTGCCGTGGAGAAAGTAAAGTCTCCGGGGTGGAAGGTAGGCCGAGCTCGACCGCGGTATGCACTGGGGAGCTTATGTGCACCAGACTCAACGGTGCTTGTGGCGCCGGAATCGACGGTGCTGGAGTTGGAGCCTGCGAGGGGTGGTCCAGCACAGGACGCTGCTCCAAGGGGGTCACAGGCGGTGCCGGCAACTGCATCGGAGCAGCAGGTTGCTTGTGCTGCTTCTTAGATCCCGGAGACAGCGAACAGTGCCGCGCTGGTAGCGGTGCCGGAGACGTCCGGTGCCGGGAGTCTTTGCCGGTGCCGAGTCACGAAGCTCTTGTTTCCGGTGCCGAAGGCGCGCTTTGGACCGACGGCCCCGGGTCTTGGCGCGGGGCCGAGGACATTGGGCTAAGTGCCACTTCCATCAGGAGCTGCTTCAAGAGAAAGTCCCGCTCCTTTTTAGTCCAAGGCTTAAATGCCTTATAAATGCTGCACTTATCTGATTGATGGGATTCCTCCAGGGACTTCAAACAGGAGTCGTGGGGGTCTCCCGTAGGCATCGGCTTAAGGCAGGCCGAGCACGGTTTGAAACCCGGAGACCTAGGCATGAGCCCGGGTACCAGGAGGGACGGAAGGGGAGAGACCCCTTACCTCCAATTACTATGTACACTAACAACAATAACTACTATTAACTACAACTAGAAACTAACAACAACTACTCTATAACAACTATCTACAAACATAAACGAGCTAAGAGCTAGGGAAGTGGAGATCAGCTAAGCCGCGCTCCACAGTTCCAACGACCATCACGGGCGGTAAGAAGGAACTGAGGGGGCGCTGGGTCAGCAGGGGCAAATATCCAGCGCCATAAGGGCGCCACTCCAGGGGGCGCCTCAGCTGACCCACCGAGTGTTGCTAGGGTAAAAATCTTCTGATGA
>NW_020664498.1:7400101-7426517 GCF_002925995.2 Terrapene triunguis
ATGCACGCAGAGCGCATGCATCTAATTGGAATCGATATGAGCAAGCACTCGAAGAAGAACTTGGTCAAATAAAAACCAATTTTCACCACAACACTAAAGGTATTTCTCAATGACAATGGTTTGCTTCATTTTGTTTCAAGAGCTACTACAGAAGTGCCTTTTTTTAAAATAATGAGGGAAATGTATTTCCCCAACTCTTCTCTCATTCAAAGAATGGCTGATCCATTTGCTCAAACTTTAAAATAAGAATTCACCTTCAAGCAGAGACCTAACTTGGAATATTTCTGCCTGAAAGGCAACCATTTCAGAAAGTTATGAGTGACTACAATAGGGGACGGTGAGGTTTAGACTGGAAATACAGAGGCAATCTTAAGTTATAAAATATGTTGCTAGAATTTCCAGCTAAGTTTTATGTTTTTATATAGTTTAAAACAGAAGCCTGAAATTCTAAAGACGCCTCGGGTATTTTGGTCATATAACCAATAATTTGCCAGTGTTTTAATGCAGATAAAGTCATGGTCTAAGGATCTAACAGGCATAGCAATGGAAGTAAATGACCTCAGTACTGCCCTTTTACGTATCACTAACCTCGGTAGTTTACATCTTCCAAGAAAGAGACATTCTGTTGTTTTGTCTTGTTTTTTTAAACTACTGTATGAGTTCTGTGCAGAAGTAGGTTTGCGTTTTTCCTTTGTGGCCTAATACTTTACCTGTTTATAATGAGTGACAGAGGCCATTTGACAATGTAATCAAAAGAAAATGCTTCTAGGCCACTGAGAGTGAGCTCTGTAGGATCAGCATTGATAATGGCCTTTTCCTGTTTCGTTTCAATGGCCAGAACTCTCAGGAGCTGTGTAATGAGATCATGGGGCATCAGGTCAATCTGTAAAGAAACAAAGAGCAGGAAAAAGATGTTGCTGGACATTTTCTATTATTGTTTAGCTGCAGACATGTGTGGCAAGAGGACTGGCCTGAATGCATTGTACGAAGTGTTGTTAGATTCATTCTCAAGTCTTGAAAACAATACCCAATTAAGTAATAGCGACTGGTACAGTATCCATCATGCTGTTGATGAGCTAATCAGCAGTGTCAGTTCTGGTGACATTAGAGCATGAACAGATAGAAGAATGGTCAATTTGGTGTTTTGTGGAGAGATCATTAACTTCAAGAGAGCTAAACAAGGGGCAGCAAAGATCCATCTCTGCTGAATGTCAGTTACTACTGGATAGCTAGACCTGAATAAAGGTTCAAGAAGCTCTTGGGACTTTCATGCAAAAGTTTCTGAACATAATAGGTAGACAGACGCTACTAATTGACTCAAACACTTCATTTTATTATTTTGGGCTATGGGGTTCAGAGCTAGAAATAAAAGCGGAAGTACCCATTTAGCAGTACTACAGATCCTTTCAGCACAAGAGTCAATAATGAAGCAGGAATGGAAGTGGAAAGGAGAGTATCCTGAGACAGCTGGAGAGGGCTTTTACTTCCATCTATATTTTCTAGGATTCTTTGCTTTGCTTTTACAATTTTCTTTAAAGCATATGGATTTTTCTAGGACATGGATGGGCCTCACTGCTCTATTTCAGATTATTTTCTGCTTATATAGACTCTTACCTTTAAATCGTCTTTAAATGGGTCTGTGTTGGCAGTGCTCATTCTCAAGGCTAATTCAAGCAAAGCTTCTAATCTAGTAGGTATAATGTCATCTACCGGCTTTTTCAGTTCCTCTTCTGTTAGATCCATGAAGTGAACAAAGAAATCTCCTTGGTCCATTAGGAAGTAGTGCTTTATAGACCTGCTCGACAAAATGCAAATACAAAAAAGAAGGGAGTTAGAAAGTAAGTTAAGTTTCAGAGTGTTAGTCTGTATCAGCAAAAAGAACAAGGAGTACTTGTGGCACCTTAGAGACTAGCAAATTTATTTGGGCATAAGCTTTCATGGGTTAAAACCCACTTCATCAGATGCATGCAGTGGAAAATACAGTAGGAAGAGAATATGAAAAAATGGGGGTTGCCATACCAACTATAACTAGACTAATTAATTAAGGTGAGCTATTATCAGCAGGAGAAAAAAAACTTTTGTAGGGATAATCAGGATAGCCCATTTCAAACAGTTGACAAGAAGGTGTGAGTAACAGTAGGGGAAAAATAGCATGGTGAAACAGTTTTTTGTTTGTGAAATGACCCATCCACTCCCAGTCTTTATTCAAGCCTAATTTAATGGTGTCCAGTTTGCAAATTAATTCCAATTCTGCAGTTTCTCGTTGGAGTCTGTTGTTGAAGAATTGCGACTTTCAGGTCTGTAATTGAGTGTTCAGGGGGGTTGAAGTGTTCTCCGACTGGTTTTTGAATGTTATAATTCTTGATGTCTGATTTGTGTCCATTTATTCTTTTGCGTAGAGACTGTCCGGTTTGGCCAATGTACATGGCAGAGGGCATTGCTGGCACATGATGGCATTTATCACATTGGTAGATGTGCAGGTGAATAAGCCCCTGATGGTGTGGCTGATGTGATTAGGTCCTATGATGGTGTCCCTTGAATAGATATATGGACAGAGTTGGCAACGTGCTTTGTTGCAAGGAAAGGTTCCTGGATTAGTGTTTTTGTTGTGTGGTTGCTGGTGAGTATTTGCTTCAGGTTGGGGGGCTGTCTGTAAGCGAGGACTGGCCTGTCTCCCAAGATCTGTGAGAGTGATGGATTGTCCTTCAGGATAGGTTGTAGATCCTTGATGGTGCGCTGGAGAGGTTTTAGTTGAGGGCTGAAGGTGATGGCTAGCAGCGTTCTGTTACTTTCTTTGTTGGCCTGTCCTGTAATAGGTGACTTCTGGGTACTCTTCTGGCTCTGTCAATCTGTTTCTTCACTTCACCAGGTGGGTATTGTAGTTTTAAGAACGCTTGATAGAGATCTTGTAGGTGTTTGTCTCTGTCTGAGGGATTGGAGCAAATGCGGTTGTATCTTAGAGCTTGGCTGTAGGCAATGGATCATGTGATGTGGTCTGGATGAAAACTGGAGGCATGCAGGTAAGTATAGCGGTCAGTAGGTTTCCGGTATAGGGTGGTGTTTATGTGACCATCGCTTATTAGCACTGTAGTGTCTAGGGAGCGGATCTCTTATGTGGACTGGTTCAGGCAGAGGTTGATGGTGGGATGGAAATTGTTGAAATCATGGTGGAATTCCTCAAGGGCTTCTTTTCCATGGGTCCAGATTATGAAGATGTCATCAACGTAGCGCAAGTAGAGTAGGGGGCATTAGGGGACGAGAGCTGAGGAAGCATTGTTCTAAGTCAGCCATAAAAATGTTGGCATACTGTGGGGCCATGGGGTACCCATAGCAGTGCCGCTGACCTGAAGGTATATATTGTCCCCAAATGTGAAATAGTTGTGGGTGAAGACAAAGTCATAAAGTTCAGCCACCAGGTTTACCGTGACATTATCAGGGATACTGTTCCTGACGGCTAAGTAAGTTAACTATCTGTAATGCTAAATGTAGAAAAAAAGGAGCAAAAGCCATCAGCTCTCAGCCAGTATGCAGACTCCCATGTAGAGGATGGATTTTCCTGTGATTGGACATACAACTAGAACTATGATGTCTTCCTTTTTCCCCACCCTCAGATCCGGGTGTTTGTGTATTCAGATTTTTATTAAACATGTGCCCCATTCCTGGGCAAAAATTCTCTTGAAAACATGCATCTTACCTTTGGATCAGAACAATCAGGTAGGGCTCAGCCTAGAGAAGGTTCTGTCCCCAGTGCCTGACAACCTAACCTTGGTCTACCCAACTGCATCATTCCTGTGCAACATAGCTGTCCTGGAGGATGAGGAGATCTCTAAAGTAGCCAGGGCCCAATCCATTCAGAGCTGTCAATTAGGTGCAGTATCTTGAACACTCTGATGTGAAGAAGCGGAGTTCACAAAACATGTGTGTGTGATATGTTTGCATAGGCTTTTGCTGCTAATGAGGTGAGCTGCCATGTGGAGTGTCAATTTCAGCCTTCTTGTGATGGCTGTGTTAAGCCCAAGGCACAGTGAACTGCAGTAGTCTAACCTGGGGAAAATGAAAATGTAGTTCTTATCTAAACAAGAGGAGGAAGAGGGCCAGAGATGGATGAGGGCATTCCTTGTCCTTTTGACAATTTTTATGTCCAGGAGCAAAGGTGAGTCCGGCATGACCCTGAAACTGTGCGTCACCTGGACAATCTGATGCCCTTGATCACTGGCAAGTTTAGTGTATGAAGTCACTCAAAATGTGCCCCTTCCTGCTATCATCATTTTTGTCTCTCTTATATTGAGCTTGAACCAACTACTCTCATCCATCTGCTGATATCTTCCAGGGGCTGAGACATCTTGATGATGGCAGGAGTCGAATCAGTGGAGGAGACATACAGTTGTGACATCTGCATGTTGCTGATGCACGAATCTATGGTGTCTCATGATCACTCAGCAAGAACTCAAAATAGGTGTTAAAGAGGGAAAAAGTGGGGGACTCTGCCTGAGACAGGATGGGGAGTAGTTTCCTACAACAATTCTCTGGGATCTCAACCATAGTTAGTATCCAAAGCTCAGGTGTTCACCAAAAGCACAGTAGGGCTCATACACTGAAGGCTGCTGAGAGATCTACTAGTATCAGCAAAGACATTTATTTCCTGTCTAAAATAAGAAGAAGTTCATATATCAGCCCCAGCAGAGTTGTTTCTGAGCAGTGTTCTGGCCTGAAATCTGACTGTGGTACCCAGGACACTGACAGAGGACATACTCTACTGGGGCTTGAAAGCCAGCAACTTTTCAATGTCTTGGCCAAAAAAGGGGAGATTGGAAACATGGCAATGGTTGGTGAGCTATTAGCACTAAGTGGAAGCTTCTGAAAGATGGCTTCAGGTGATCTTCAGTGGGATTCTGCCTGTGACAAGATTATGGTGATCAACAGATGGCTCAGGCAGTGGTGCTATAAGGAGGGCTTTGGGATGTATGGTCACTGGGAGGCATTCATGGACAGAGGATTGTTCTCTTGGGATGGACTTCACCTGAGTAGGGAGGGAAATAGACTTCTAGGATGGAGGCTGGCAAAACTGATTAAGAGAGCTTTAAACTAGGAATTGGGGGGAGATATCCTAGTAATCTCCATGCCGGATTTTAACACTGAGAGGGAAGAAAACGAAGTAAGAAAGGAGACAGCCGTGGGTAGGAGAATGGACATAAGGAGCAAGGGTAATGTAGATACCAGTCTAACAGGTGATACTGGCAGTAGAATGTCTGGGCCTAATCGGGTAAAGAATGTGAGCGAAGCCAAACAGCAAAAATAAAGATGTTTGTACACCAATGCGAGGAGCCTAGGTAACAAAATGGAGGAACTAGAGTTACTAGTGCAGGAAATGAAACTACATATTATAGGGATAACAGAAACATGGTGGAATAGTAGTCATGACTGGAGTACAAGTATTGAAGGGTATGTGCTGTTTAGGAAAGACAGAAATAAAGGCAAAGGTGGTAGAGTAGCACTGTATATCAATGATGAGGTAGACTGTAAAGAAATAAGAAGGGATGGAATGGATAAGACAGAGTCTGTCTGGGCAAAAACCACATCAGGGAAGAAAGCTACTGGAGCCTCCCCTGGGATAGTGCTTGGGGTGTGGTATAGACCACCGGGATCTGATTTGGATATGGATAGAGACCTCTTTAATGTTTTTAATGAAGTAAATACTAATGAGAATTGTGTGATCATGGGAGACTGACTTCCCAGACATAGACTGGAGGACAAGTGCTAGTAATAATAATAGGGCTCAGATTTTCCTGGATGCGATAGCTGATGGATTCTTTCACCAAGTAGTTGCTGAACCAACAAGAGGGGATGCCATTTTAGATTTGGTTTTAGTGAGGACCTCATAGACGAAATGGTTGTAGGGGACAACCGTGGTTCGAGCGATCATGAGCTAATTCAGTTTAAACTAAATTGAAGGATAAACAAAAATAGATCTGTGACTAGGGTTTTTGATTTCAAAAGGACTAACTTAAAAAAATTAAGGAAAATAGTTACGGAAGTGGATTGGACTGAAGAACTTGTGGATTTGAAGGCGGAGGAGGCTGGAATTACTTCAAGTCAAAGTTGCAGAAACTATCAGAAGCCTGCATCCCAAGAAAGGGGAAAAAATTCATAGGCAGGAGTTGTAGACCAAGCTGGATAAGCAAGCATCTCAGAGAGGTGATTAAGAAAAAGCAGAAAGCCTACAAGGAGTGGAAGATGGGAGGGATCAGCAAAGAAAGCTACCTTATTGGAGGTCAGAACATGTAGGGATAAAGTGAGAAGGCCAAAAGCCATGTAGAGTTGGACCTTGCAAAGGGAATTAAAACCAATAGTAAACGGTTCTATAGCCATATAAATAAGAAAAAAAACAAAGAAAGAAGAAGTGGGACTGCTAAACACTGAGGATGGAGTGGAGGTTAAGGATAATCTAGACATGGCCCAACATCTAAACAAATACTTTGCCTCAGTCTTTAATGAGGCTAATGAGGAGCTTAGGGATAATGGTAGGATGACAAATGGGAATGAGGATATGGAGGTAGATATTACCACATCTGAGGTAGAAGCCAAACTCGAACAGCTTAATGGGACTAAATCGGGGGGCCCAGATAATCTTCATCCAAGAATATTAAAGGAACTGGCACATTAAATTGCAAGCCCATTAGCAAGAATTTTTAATGAATCTGTAAACTCAGGGGTTGTACTGTATGACTGGATAATTGCTAACATAGTTCCTATTTTTAAGAAAGGAAAAAGTTGTCTGGGTAACTACAGGCCTGTTAGTTTGACATCTGTAGTATGCAAGGTCATGGGCAAAAATTTGAAGGAGAAAGTAGTTAAGGACACTGAGGTCAATGGTAATTGAGACAAAATACAACATGGTTTTACAAAAGGTAGATTGTGCCAAACCAACCTGATCTCCTTCTTTGAGAAGGTAACAGATTTTTTAGACAAAGAAAACGCAGTGGATCTAATTTACCTCGATTTCAGTAAGGCATTTGATATGGTTCCACCTGGGAAATTATTAGCTAAATTGGAAAAGAAGGGGATCAATATGAAAATTGAAAGGTGGATAAGGAATTGGTTAAAGAGGAGACTACAACAGGTCATACTGAAAGGTGAACTGTCAGGCTGGAGGGAGGTTACTAGTGGAGTTCCTCAGGGATCGGTTTTGGGACCAATCTTATTTAATCTTTTTATAACTGACCTTGGCACAAAAAGTGGGAATGTGCTAATGAAGTTTGCGGATGACACAAAGCTGGAAAGTATTGCCAATACAGAGAAGGACCGGGATATCATACAGGAAGATCTGGATGACCTTGTAAACTGGAGTAATAGTAATAGGATGAAATTTAATAGTGAAAAATGCAAGGTCATGCATTTAGGGATTAATAACAAGAATTTTTGTTATAAGCTGGGGACGCATCAGTTGGAAGTAACAGAGGAGGAGAAAGACCTCGGAGTATTGGTTGATCACAGGATGACTATGAACCGCCAATGTGATATGGCCGTGAAAAAAGCTAATGCGGTCTTGGGATGCATCAGGCAAGGTATTTCCAATAGAGATAAGGAGGTGTTAGTACCGTTATACAAGGCACTGGTGAGACCTCATCTGGAATACTGTGTGCCGTTCTGGTCTCTGATGTATAAGAAGGATGAATTCAAACTGGAACGGGTACAGAGAAGGGCTACTAGTATGATCCGAGGAATGGAAAACCTGTCTTATGAAAGGAGACTCAAAGAGCTTGGCTTGTTTAGCCTAACCAAAAGAAGGCTGAGGGGAGATATGATTGCTCTCTATAAATATATCAGAGGAATAAATACCAGGGAGGGAGAGGAATTATTTAAGCTCAGTACCAATGTGGACACAAGAACAAATGGATATAAAGTGGCCATCAGGAAGTTTAGACTTTAAATTAGACGACGGTGTCTAACCATCAGAGGAGTGAAGTGAAGTTCCCCTTCCAAGGGGAGCAGTGGGGGAAAAAGACATATCTGACTTCAAGACTAAGCTTGATAAGTTTATGGAGGGGATGGTATGATGGGATAGCCTAATTTTGGCAATTAATTGATCTTTGACTATTAGCAGTAAATATGCCCAATGGCCTGTGATGGGATGTTAGGTCGGGTGGGATCTGAGTTACTACAGAGAATTCTTTCCTGGGTGTCTGGCTGGTGAGTCTTGCCCACATGCTCAGGGCTTAGCTGAGCGCCATATTTGGGGTCGGGAAGGAATCTTCCTCCAGGGCAGATTGGCAGAGGCCCTGGGTTTTTTTTTGCCTTCCTCTGCAGCGTGGGACACGGGTCACTTGCTGGAGGATTCTCTGCACCTTGAAGTCTTTAAACCATGATTTGAGGACTTCAATAGCTCAGACATAGGTTAGAGGTTTGATACAGGAGTGGGTGGATGAGATTCTCTGGCCTGCGCTGTGCAGGAGGTCAGACTAGACGATCATAGTGGTCCCTTCTGACCTTAAAGTCTATGATTCTATCTGCAAGCTCTCTTTCAAAGAAGCGTTTATGGTCTGATATAAAGTATTCGTTGGTGGTCTTGACCAGGCATGAATGACAGGTAGCAGTTTCAGAATAGGTGGGCCAGATACACCTCAGAGCTTCCAGGGCCTCTATCCAGGGGATTGGTCTAAATTCCACCAGAGGAGGCGGGACGGGAGGCAACCTTGGCTCTGGAGAATTTACCTTTGTTGCAGTGAGGTCCTCTGATTCTAGCAATTTTGTTTGTGAAATAGGCAGAGAGCTCTCTACAGAGATAGGGGCTTTGGTTTGCAAGGATTCTGGGTCTGTTAGGTATCTTACTGCATGGACCAGCTTTGCTGGTCATGATTTGACAAATGCAATTGTATAAGGTTCTTTCAGTTGCCTTTAAGGCTGTAGCAGATGTCCACAGGTAGGTACTCACCTTTTCAGGGACTGACCATGAGGAATTTGCACCATAGGTGCTCCAGCCTTCTGCTTTCACACTTTATTTGATGTGGTCTTTTGAGAACCACAGTGACCTATGCGGGAAATATGGGGGAAGGGGCTATTTTAAGGCTTGCTTGTTGAGGTTTCTGGCCAGCAGCTAATTGCAGCGTTCTACTAGGTTGTTTTTGCACTGGTCCTTTGGCTGGGTGGTTTCCCCCACTTAGTTCTGAAGGTTTTGAGGGACCAAGAACTTGGGTCACACAGGGATCTACAAATATGCTTGACAACTGAAAGTTTCAGATAGAATACATCTGCTGCTGGCTGAACAGATTACATACAACATAAAAGTGGACGATAATTAAAACCAGACTGGACAAATCACTACGAAGCATCCTATTAAGAATGATCCTGCACTGGCCCTGAGGAATACATTGGATGATTTAATATGTCTATGATTCGGTGAATTCCAACTGAGATACATTTTTGACCTAATACTTGGCAGAGCCATTTGTTTTTCACATTAAACTCATAAATCTAGTTTGCTTTATTTTTACAGATCAGAATTTCTATTGGAACTGCAATGATGTAATGGTAACATGGCATGGAAAAAACGCAAAAGGTGAAAAGATCATTACTTCACTATTAAATACAAACATTAATATACATTTAGGAAATAAATCAAACCTCAAATGAGCCACAAGTTCTTTTTCCTCCATTAGGAAATCCAGAAGAACCTTGCTAGCATAGTTATAAGCTTTTTCTATTTGCTCCACATATGCTCGCTCTTTCAATGTGTAGATGACCTCTTTAGCCTCAGGGCAGGTAACATCACAACCACATTCTCGAACAACATTTAAATATTTCCCTAAAAGAAAAAAGTGGCAGCTGCTGTTTAGTCTGACTAATATTAATGCAATTAATTTGCACTCTCTCAAACAGGTAGACATTTAGGCCAAAACTTTCAAATATAAGGGTATAATTTTCAAAAATGTCTATGTGGTTTAG
This sequence comes from Terrapene triunguis, assembly GCF_002925995.2. Lineage (NCBI taxonomy): Eukaryota > Metazoa > Chordata > Testudines > Emydidae > Terrapene > Terrapene triunguis. The sequence goes on from NW_020664498.1 coordinate 7,410,044, forward strand.
GAGTCAAGAGGACTCAAGCACTTTTAAAATTTTTACCCTAGGTATCTAAAATTAGACTCCTAAATCCACATATAGGCACTCAGAAATGGCCTGATATCCAGAAATGCTGAGCAACCTTAGCTCTCAATGAAGTCAATGGGAGCTGCAGATACTCAAAACTTTTGAAAATCAGGGATTATATCTCAGAAATGCGGAGCACCTAGCACTTCTCACTGAGAACAATGGGAACTGATGGGATGTTGGAGATTTGTGAAAAACTGGATTACTTCATTTATGTGCCTAAATCAGAGCAAAGACCTTTTGAAACTCAGGCTTGTTGTAGGTGCTGCACCCTTCTGAAAGTCAGGCCCCAGGCTACATGTGAGGATTTCAAAGCTGTTTACAAAGACTCACAACCCACTTTTGTGAGGTAAGTATGGATTATAGGGCTGTCAATCGCAGTTAACTCACATAATTAACTAAAAAACAATTAATCGCAATTTAAAAATTAATCTCGATTAATCACAGTTTTAATCGCACTGTTAAACAATAGAATACCAATTTAAATTTATTAAATATTTTGGATGTTTTCTACATTTTCAAATATTTTGTTTCAATTTACAACACAGAATACAAAGTGTATAGTGTTCACTTAATATTATTTTTATTACAAATATTTGCACTGTAAAAATGATAAAAGAAATAGTATTTTTCAATTCACCTCATACAAGTACTGTAGCGCAATCTCTTTATCGTGAAAGTGCAACTTACAAATGTAGATTTTGTTGTTGTTACATAACTGCACTCAAAAACAAAACAATGTAAAACTTTACAGCCTACAAATCCACTCAGTCCTACTTCTTGTTCAGCCAATCACTAAGACAAACAAATTTGTTTACATTTACGGGAGATAATGCTGCCCACTTCTTATTTACGTCACCTGAAAATAAGAACAGGTGTTCTCATGGCACTGTTGTAGCCAACACTGCTAGGTATTTACATGCCAGGTATGCTAAACATTTGTATGCCCCTTCATGCTTTGGCCATCATTCCAGAAGGACATGTTTCCATGCCGATGAGGCGCGTTAAAAAAATAATGCATTAATTAAATTTGTGACTGAACTCCTTGGAGGAGAACTGTATATCTTCTGCTCAGTTTTATCTGCATTCTGCCATATATTTCGTGTTATGGCAATCTCGGATGATGACCCAGCATATGTTCGTTTTAAGAACACTTTCACTGCAGATTTGACAAAACGCAAAGAAGGTACCAATGTGAGATTTCTAAAAGTAGCTACAGCACTCGACCTAAGGTTTAAAAATCTGAAGTGCCTTCCAAAATCTGAGAGCATGTTTTCAGAAGTCGTAAAAGAGCAACAGTCCAATGCGGAAACTACAGAACTGGAACCACCAAAAAAGAAAATCAATTTTTTGATGGGGGCATCTGATTCAGATGATGAAAATGAACGTGTGTCAGTCCGCACTGCTTTGGATCGTTATCGAGCAGAACCTATCATCAGCATGGACGCATATCCTCTGGAATGGTGGCTGAAGCATGAAGGGACATATGAATCTTTAATACAGGCCTGCACAACATGCGGCCCGGGGGCCGCATGCGGCCCGCGTGGGCTCACTGTGCGGCCCGCGGGGGTTGAGTAGGTGGGCTCATTGTGCGGCCAATGGGGGGGTGAGTAGGCAAGCGGCGGGTGAAGGAGGGGGGCTGAGTAGGCAAGCGGGCGGGCAGTGACGGGGAGTGAGTAGGCGAGCCGGTGGAGGGGGGGCTGAGGAGGCGAGCGGCGAATCAGTGGCTGACCTGTTCTACTGATCTGGTCTGGCTCCCATCCCCTCTCCCACGGCCGGCTCCAGGCACCAGCGAAACAAGCAGGTGCTTGGGGTGGCACATTTCTAGGGGCGGCATTCTGGCACCAGCCATCATAGGCGCCGACTCCGGGGCATGGGGCCCCGCCGCCCCAGCTTGCCTCCGCTCCGCCTCCACCTGCCCCCCTGAGCGCGCCGCCGCCATTCCACTTCTCCCCCCTCACTCTCAGGCTTGCCTCGCGCGGAACAGCTGTTTCACGCAGCAAGGCTGGGAGGGAGGACAAGCCGAGCGGCGGGCGCTCAGGGGAGGCGGCGGTGGTGGAGTGGAGGTGAGCTGGAGCGGGGAATGGTTCCTCTACACCCCCATTACTTCCTGCGCCCCCCCACCCTAGCTCACCTCTGCTCCGCCTGCTCCCCTGAAAGCACCGCCACTCCGCTTCTCCTCCCTCCCTCCCAGGCTTGCCATGCGCAAACCCGCTATTTCGCGCAGCAAGGCTGGGAGGGAGGAAGGGATGAGAAGCCGAGTGGCGGGCACTCGGGGGAGGTGGCAGTGGTGGAGCGGAGGTGAGCTGGAGCAAGGAGTGGTTCCTCTACCCCCCCCGTTACTTCCTGCGCCCCCCGACCCTAGCTCACCTCCGCTCCGCCTGCTCCCCTGAAGGCGCCGCCGCTCTGCTTCTCCCCCCTCCCTCACCTGAGAGGGAGGGGGGAGAAGCGGAGCAGCAGCACACCCAGGGGAGCAGGCAGAGCGGAGCGGAGGTGAGCTAGAGCGGAAGGTCGCAGGGGGCCCGCAGGAAGCAATGGTGGGAGGGAAATGCGGCACGCCATGGGAGGAGGCAGGGCTGGGGATTTGGGGAAGGGGTTCAGAAGGGGTGGAGTTGGGGGTGGGGCCGGGGGCAGGGGGGAACGAAAAAAAGGGGGGGGGGGGGGCCAAAAATTTTTTTGCTTGGGGCGGCAAACATCCTAGAGCCAGCCCTGCCCTCTCCAAGGGTTGCAGCTGTCTGGAGGTGCCTGCCTTCCACACCTTCCTCATTCACACCTCATTCATTCAACAGGGCAATTGATTACAAAGTGGGGGGAAGATCTTATTCTACTTCTAGCAAAAAGACATTTTTCTTTTACCTTAATTATACTACCTTAGGGGCCCGCTATAACAAATTACCGAGGTTCAATACTGCTGTTTCGGTGGGGTGGCGCTGGGGAAGGAGGGTTTGTTTCTGCGGGGCAGGTGGCACTGGGGTAGTGGTGGTGTGTTTCGGCAGCGCTGGGGGGGGGGTTGGTTTTGGGGGGGGGTTGGCGGGCGGGGGGGGTGTGTTTTGGGGGGGGGGTGGGGGGGGCGGGGGGGGGTTGCCGGCGCTCGGGGGGTTTCGGCCCTCAGCTGTTTTCTTTGCAGTAATATGGCCCTCGCCGCTTTACGAGTTGTGCAGGCCTGCTTTAATGCATCTCGCACGTAAATATCTTGCAACACTGGCTTCAATAGTGCCATGCGAACGCCTGTTCTCACTTTCAGGGGACATTGTAAACAAGCAGCGGGCAGCATTATCTCCTGCAAATATAAACAAATTTGTTTGTCTGAATGACTGGCTGAACAAGAAGTAGGACTGAGTGGACTTATAAGCGCTAAAGTTTTACTTTGTTTTATTTTTTGAGTGCAGTTATTTTCTTGTACATAATTCTACATTTGTAAGTTCAACTTTCATGATAAAGAGATTTCACTTTCATGATAAAGAGATTGTACTTGTTTTAGGTGAACTGAAAAATACTATCTCTTTCTTTTTTACAGTGAAGATATTTGTAATAAAAAATAAATATAAAGTGAGCACTGTACACTTTGTATTCTGTACTGTAATTGAAATCAATACATTTGAAAATGTAGAAAACATCCAAAAATATTTAAATAAATGGCATTCTATTATTAAGAGAGCGATTAATCGTGTGATTAATTTTTTTTTAATTGCTTGACAGCCCAAATAGATTATCATCACCGTTTTACAGATAAGGAAACTGAGGCACAGTGAAGGGAAATGACATACCCAAGAATAGAACTCAACACTCCCAGCTTCCAATCCTGTGTCTTAACCATTAGTTGATCCTTCTTCTCTGGAAGGAGTATGCCAAGGCATACTGTAGTCTTCCCATAATAAAAAATGCTGATTAATAGCCCCAAATCATACACTGACAATGTGAAACAGAAAAGTTGATGTGATTACTGACTTTCATTATTGTGGCAAATTGCCGGCACTATTATGATGGGTCCTGCGCTTTCTCCTCTTGTGGGGGGTTTCAGGGCGCTGTTTCTCACCCCTGATCTGGGGTATCAACTGTCCCACTAGTGTCTCAGAGAAGGGGAGTGGAGAGGGAGGGACCCGGGCCTGCCCTCTACTCCGGGTCCCAGCCCAGGGGCCCTAGGGATAGTGGCAGACCACTTGAACTAGCGATACTTTCCCCTGGACCACTTCCCTCTTCGGCCTTCTAGCTTGTGGGGGCTTCCTGCCCTCTCTCCGCTTGGGCCAAGTTTCTCTCAACCCCTTGTCTCTGTGGAGTCTCTCTGCTCTGCACAAGCCGGGTTTTCCTTTACCTAGGGTCCTGGTCTTCTGGCCCGCCACAGCACTTCTCCAAACTGCTCTCTGCTCCAACACCAAACCACTCTGCTTCAATTCCTCCAAACTGCTCTCCTCCAAACTGCTCTCTGTTCCAATACCAAACCACTCTGCTTCAACTCCTTCAAACTGCTCTCTGCTCCAACACTAAACCACTCTGCTTCAACTCTTTTCTCCCTGTCGATTGAAACAGAGGGTTTTTAATCAGGTGACTGGCTTCAGGTGCTCTAATTGGCTTCAGGTGCTCTAATTAATCTATAGCAACCTCTCTTCCCTCTACAGGGAATAAGGCTCTCATCATCCTGGGGCTTACATATCTCCCCTCGATCACTCTCCTGCTGCCCTCTGGCCACGCTGTATCACATTATGCACGTCTGTGCATCTCAAGTGCAATTTAAAATGTTAATGTCGTTTAGTGCAACTATGAGCTGAATAGTAGAAGAATTTATAGCAACCAATCACTTTCATCCTGTGTTGTCACTGTACATCTTAGACACTTCTATACATTCACAGTCACAGTCACTTATTTACCTGTGCTAAGTATCTTGTCAGCCATTTTCTGTAGGAATGATGGAATTTGTTGCTGAACAACAGTATATCTTTGATCCCAATATTTGTCATTATAATCCTCTTGTATCTTCTCCTTCTGCAACTCATGTTCTTCCACCATGAACTCACTGTGCAATTAAAGCGGGTTTTTTAGATACAACAACAAGTACAAACAAGATTACTATTTAACTTGACCTCAAACTGGTAATGTGATCTATCAGAAATGGGAATCCATAAGACTTCTGGCTCCTGGAACAATTCCTAATAAATGTTTCATGAGCACTGGTGTCTTGATGATTGGTATTCAGTTGTGGCAACAGAAATGGCAATATGGTGAGTCTCAGTATTGACCTGTAGCCTTCACCACTGGGGAATATAAATAAGTGAAGCCATATATAAAGCACCATTTGTAATTTGGAATTTTAGAAGACCTCTACCAGGGCTAAGCACAATTCAATTACAGTGGAATAAACTAAGAAATTAGCATAATTTTAGTGAAATATGTACATTCCCACCGCAAGAAAACATGTTTCTCTCGAAAATAAAGTATCTAAAAAATCAATATGAACTATAATTTTTCTAGTATTCTAAAAATGTTATCCAATCATTAAACACACAATGAAAATATTCCATAATCTGTTAGATTACAAAAAATGCATCAATAAAAAACTTAATTCCACAAAACCGGGATATTTCACATTTCAGTTCCCAGAGTAACTGTAACTCAAAGTGTTGATAACCTGTCCTGTTAAATAATCCTGTTAATGGATGTAGTGAGGTGGAGTGGCCTCCCTCCAAACTTGAGAGCAAGGGACCACTACACTCCCCCTGGTGGGAAGAGACAAACCTGCCCCGCTCCCCTTGCCGGAAGTACCAGGGCAGGGCAGGACATATAAAGGGAGGGCGCTGCAGCTCAGTTGAGCGGGAAACATGGAAGGAGGCAGTTGTCTTCAGTCCACTGCAGAACTCTGGAGCTGAAACTACACTGTGCAGCACCCTGCCCCCAGAGGAGACCAACCCTGGACAAGCGTTGCCAGGACCCCTAGACTGGGGTAGGAAATAACCCAAGGAAACCAGATTTTGTCTGGTTTTGTCGCTGGAGCACGAGTCAGCAGGTTTTGGTGGGATCCCCAGTGACCTAGTGGCAGAACCATCTGCCACTGTTAGGGCCCTGGGCTGAGACCTGGTAGAGTAGGGTGGGGCCTATTCACCCCTAGGCTAGAAGGCCTGTGCATTCTTTGTGGCTTGCCCCAGCCAGGAGACTGGGGGTCCAGACTGTATTTGCTGGCTGCCCTAGCCAGGAGGCTTAGGCAAAAGTCTGCTCCATGTTCTATCCCGTCCAGAGGGCCAGAGCCCCAGACTGGATGTTTGCTGGTTGCCCTAGCCAGGAGGCTTAGGCTAAAGTCTGCCCCCTTTCTCTGCCCCAAGAGTCCTAGACTGTTGAGTGCTGTCTGCCTTAGCCTGGAGACTTAGGCTAAAGACTGCTCCCTGTTCTGCCCTGCCCAGAGGGTAGGAGTTTCTCTTATAGACTGTTAATGCTGTCTGCCTCAGCCAGGAGGCTGTGGGCTCTGCCTGCCTAGAGGCCCAGAGCCCTGGACTCTTGATTGGTGTCAGCCCTAGCCAGAAGATTCTGGGCTAAAGACTGCTTACTGCTCTACTTTGCCCCTCCCAAGGGGGCTAGAGCTCCAGACTGTTAATGGTTGTGTGTCCCATTAGGAGGCTATGAGCTATAGACTGCTTGCAGCTCAGCCCCGCTAGCGGGGCCTGAGCCCAACTGCTGCTGCAGTGAGGCAGAGTGGCCTCCCTCCCGGCTTGAGAGCGAGGGAGCACTAAAACGGACTATAGCTAACACTACACAAACTGAGCAGAAATAAGGTGGTTTTCAATCTGACCTGAGTGTGTGTAAAATCTTAACTATAACTATACGCTAATAGTTTTTTGCACTTAATTTCCTTGAATTTTAAAAACAAAAAAGAGACAAAGAAGGTTCCAGTGCATTTGACTATATGGCCACAGACTAAAAGCATGTGCATTTAAACATGTGATCTAACAACCCCTCATTCCAGTCAAAGTTTGCTGAGTCTGGGGCTGTGCATCCCTGTCAAAACTAGGGACTGACAGAACAGGGGACCCAGCAGGAAGTCTCCCTGACCAGCTGGGCCACCTATTTTTATAGGTGTTTTTTTTTTTTTTTTTTTTAAACATAGCCCTGGAGAGTACAAAAGCACATTTAATTACCACATTTTTCAAATATGGCAGGATGATGAAAGGGAAGGCTAGCTGACAGGGAGCTGAAGCAGTCATGGTTAAGATGATTCAAAGCTCAAATGGTCTGTCATAATCAGTTTACACTGCATTTTGTGTGCAGAGCTCCACAGACATGAATTCATATGGTCGGTATTGTTCAAAATGAGATGACAGCAGCATGCAGTATAAAATTTTAAAATATTTTTAGTTTTATTAAATTATCATTTTAGTTATTACTAAATGAAATTCCTTAACCTATGTCAAAACCACCAATCCTCAGGAAGAATGTTATCTATACTACAGCTAGAATCATACAACTGGGTCAGTGTCTACTTATAGCAACAAGGTCCAGTACAACCAAACAGCAGCATTCTTCTGGCATAATCATGTTGGCTTGACAACATCTACCATGATGTACAGTAACTCTTGCATCAGTGCATTCTAAGGAAAAAAATAAGCAGCTGTCCTTCCCCCGTGCTGCCTCAAACACTCATGCCAGGGACAGAGGACTGCAAGTATTTTACACCATGGATTTTGGGATGTTCTTCAGTACAGACACCTGGGATGTAGGAAGATTGGCTAGCCTGGTTACACAGACCCAGATAGGTGTGTGATGGAATACTCCCATGTATTCACATCCTACATATTACCGTAGTAATCGTTGTGCAAGGTATGCCTTGTAAGGTATCATTTGAAAACTCAAAATTGGCTGGTTAGTATAGTATTGATAAAATATGTGTGGCAACGTTGTATATGAAGTTAACATCATACAGAGGAATATTTTATTAACGTATGTTCCAAACCCCACAGCCCTGCCCTGTAATCTTGTTGGAAGCATGTGGTGAGATATTTTGCTTGAATCTGATACAGTTTGTTAAGTTAGGCACTAGAAAGCGTTTTATTTTTATCGTAACCATTTCTGACTTTTATGCCGCATTACTTGTATTCACTTAAAATCTCTCTCTTTGTGGTTAATAAACATGTTTTATTGTTTTGTCTAATCCAGTGTGTCTGGGTAACTCTATTTAGGATAATAGGCTAGTGTGTATTATTCCCTTCAAGGAATAATGGGCTTAATATATTTGGACTATCCAGTAGAGGGCTGGGCAGTACAGGATACACATTTCTGGGGGGAAATCCGGAACTGGGAGTGTGTTGGAGTCACCCTGCAGTATAACCAAGGCTGGTGAAAGCCAGGCTGTGACTGACAGGCTGCAGTTACACAAACACATCTGGGAGTGATCTGCATGCTGGTGGCAGTTGGTGAGCAGTCCAGGTTGGAGGCTACGGCAGCAAGGTATTGCACAGCACCCCAGGTTACAGGGCAAGGTGACATAGCTCCCCACTGGTCTGGATTGTACCTTGGTATGTCACAAGTTGGTTCCATCTCCAGTGCAGGTTGTCACAGCCTGACAAATTGTGTTACAGCCTTGTTATTGAGCAGTACTGGTACCACTCACAGTGAGGAACCATGTTTTAACCATGGCAAGAGAAGTAAACCTTGTGTGGAGTCAGATATTGTATAGCATGGCTACAAACTTATCAAATTTCTATAGTATAGATTGGCCTTAAAATTAAAAGCCAAGCCACTGAAGAAAATTCTGGTTTGAGTTATACAAGGATGAAAAGTAAATCTAAAAAGTGTGCACTCTAGAAAATGCCATTTCCCCATATTACGATAAAATCCCTTTATGCCATTTTTAAGTTATCAAACTTTGTAAAAAGAAAAGAAATTCTGTTGGACTGTGAACAAGCATGATCTACACTGGTTTCTTACTGCTTCCCATGTGAAACATGAGGCATTGGTTTTCATTTATAAAGCCCTACATGGATTGGGACCAGTGCAGTTGAAAGAAGCCCCTCTCCCTGTGACATACCTCCACAGTTGCGGTCAGGGGAGGCACTTAAGCTGGACTTCCCTCAAAAAAAAGAAAAAAAAGAAACTGAGCACTGTTGGCAGGACATTCTTCCCAAGAGCTCCTGACTTTGGAATCTGCTTCTCCATCCCTGGAAATAGCTTGAATCTGATTACCTATATTCCCAGGCTTTGGGGAATGCAGGGCTGCCCTGAAGGCACATCAGGGGAGAGGACTGGACTTCATTTTCAGGGTTTTTTCCACACATCCCCAGGATTGGGGGCAAAGACAGGCTACTAGTTTTATTCTTCGTTGTACAATTCTGTTTTTAATATGTGTAAAATAGGCACTTTATTTTGGTGCTACCATCATTTACTCAAAAGCAAACCAATATTACAATGCACTAGAAAATGTAAAACTAACAATCAGGATTTATTAATTTTGTTTCAATGTTTCTGTACCTGTATGGATCATTGATGATGCCTCTATAGATCCACTTCTCCAGAATTTCAAAATAAGGCACGCTGGCTGCCTTGGTTAAGTATAGACACAGCTCTTGTGCTTGGCTGTCTCCTGTATAGTTGAAGGTCCTGTCGTGAAGTAAGCTAAGGGTTGACCCTCCCATACACTCACCTTTATCCACAGAAGTGGCTATAATTAAAAAAAAAGAAAAACTCTTAAGGCAAAAGGCATTTAATTTAAATCTACACATTTACAGAATGAGTCATATTGTTAAAGGCTATCAAGGCTCAAAGTAACAGACTGAGAATTCTGAAACACTGGCTTAACTATTGACAATTCACACAAACATCTTGTTATGGAAAGAGTTATCAGCTAATTAGTTGGCTAGATTTCAGCATAAGAATTGTGGTTTATTAACTCAGCTACTACATAAAATGCAGCATGCTCCTCACTTTTGAAGTGCACACATGCTATTATTTAGCTGAGTCTCAGCAGCCATTCCGCTATGCAGTCAACATTTAAAGGTGACCTGAAAACATTTTTTTAATAAAATAAGAACAGATGTTAAAAAATCCTCCAAGTCACCAGGGTTAAAGTCAAGCACATGCACAAATGTTTGCAGGATCAGGGTCCAAAAACCTCCCTAGACCCAGGGGACACAGGAACAGGTCCATTCTCCAGATGGGTAATTGAGGAATCCTAACGTATGTCTACATTGCAGCTCAGAGCGAGCCTCCTAGCCTGGGTAGACAAGACTCATATTAGCTCAAGCTAGTGTACTAAAAATAGCAGTGTGGGCGTTGTGCCTCAAGCAGCAGCTCGGGCTTTCAAGTCGACCTGACTATTTGGGACTGAGCTCAGGTAGCTAGCCTGAGTCTCCACTAGAGCCACAACATCCACATTGTTATTTTCAGCACGCTAGCTCAAGTCGAGCTACAATCGTCTGTCTACCCGGGCTGGGAGACTCACTCCTAGCATGAGTGCAGACATACCTAAAGTGACTTGCTAAAGATTACATAGGACATTAGTGACACAGCTGGGAAGAGAAGCCTGGTCTCTAAGGATACATCTACACAGGAAGTGGCAGGAAGTCTGAGCCCAGGTTGACAGACTCGGGCGTGCGGGGCTCACGCTCCCACACTAAAATAGATATGTAGATGTTGAGGCTCGGGCTCTGAAGCCTGGGGGAATGGGGGGTGCTTCAGAACCCAAGCTCCAACTCGAGCCGCAATGTCTACGTAGCTATTTTTAGTGCGTAGCACAAGCCTGAGCCTGTCAACCTGGGCTCAGACTTGCTGCCGCTCACTATGTAGATGTATCCACTGGTGGTAGATGTTTATTTTCTCCACTAACACACACAGTTCTCATGCAAATTGCTTCAACCTCTGAATTCAGTTAGGAATACAATAAAATTTGGGTAAAGGGGATGCTTTGCTAAAGCAATGGGGCAAGTGCAAAGTACTACTAGCCATAACTGAGAAGAATTTGTTGAATTGCATCGAGACTGGAAGTATGTGGTCATGCCAAGGAAATACACTCCCAAACTTGGCACAGCATTCTGCAGTTATGCCAGAATGGTGGTGTTCTTCAAAAGTACTATACTAAAGAAATACTGTACTTGGGGCAAATGAATGGGTTAGTATTACAGTGTGGGGCAGGAGATGGGAACTGCAGGACACCTGCATGTTTCAGAGCAAGGGGAACCTTAACTTAGCTTGTTAGCTATAGCATTCCAGGAAAGGGAAATTTAAGGAAGTGGCACTTTTAAGACAGTTCATCTGGTCTCCCTGAAGCAGTACACACCGTCCCCTCCACTTCAAAATTCAGAGAATCTTTAAAGAACAGATTTTTATTTTGACCAAAAACCTCTGGTTAGGCTACAGAGGGGTTTTAAGGCCCCATCAAACTGAAGAGGACTGATTCAACCTTAACTATGATTGTCACTAACAAACAGTGTTATGGAGGCACATTAAAGTCAGTAACAAGTCAGTAAACTTGTTGATACAGCACTAATTAAACCACTGCTACTTGGTCCTCTTCTGGAATCTCATAACAGAGTTTTGATAATTAAAATTCTCTTTAGAGTTCACTTTGAACACTGTACAGAAGCAGATTACTGCATGTAATGTGGGCATCATTTATAGTTCTATGCAGCTTTTGGAACCTCATGACAAAGGCATGAAAAATTTAACAATCATTAGAAAGTATGGACACCTACCAAGTGAAGCAAGAATTTCCATGGTCCTCATTGTGGGCTGGATATAAAACCACAGTTTCTGTAGGGACAAAAGCCCTTGTCTCTGAAGATGCTCCAGCTGGGTGATAAGAATCATGTATTCTTTGATAAGGGTCCTCATTGCTGCTGCCAAAGCATGATTTACCTGCCCGTACTCGAACGAAGATTTTTCCTCAATGAACCTGCAAAAAGCCGTACAAAAAATTGTTTGTCAAGGCAGTGTTTATATTTTCAGGAGCTGTATCTACATGTCATTGTAGAAGCATGAAGGGCAGAGTGCAATCTAGTTAAAAGCTGCACTGTCATCTTGAAATCTATGCAGTTTTTTAAAAAATAAATATAAAGTAGCTTTAAGGATTATACCTGCCTTGACTCCCTCCAGTCAATTTTTGTTGTTTAACCATCACATTTTTCTATTTTTAAAAGCATTCCCTCCCCCTGGTGCTATGTGAAATGTAGGGTAATAAGCTATTGCTGACTTCATATGTGCTTCTGATTCTAGCCACTGGGGGACTTTAACAACAATATTTTTTATTAAAGTAGCACTCAAGGGCAAACATAGATGAAGAACATTCCCTGCTCCAGGGAGCTTACAAAAAATACACACAGATGAAATGGGGGAATAACATACATGCAAATAAGCATTGTGCTGATCAGCACACAGTTAGTTAGTTACGGGCTTCACGTTGGGTTTTTAATCTGGGAACACAGGTTAGGGGAGAGGAATGGAAGGTATGGGGGAGTTAGTGAGAGTAGGAACAGGAAGGAAGGAACAGGCAGTCCCAGCTCACCACCTGCCTAGTCATGGTCACAGCAGGGCTCAGCAACTAACTGCTAGGTGGTAAGGGATGGGCAAGTTGGCAAAGTGAAAGTGAGCTTGACATTGCAGTAAACTAAGAAAGCAACTCCGTAGGGTGGAGTTAAATTGTCAAGGGCCTTAAAGGTGAAGGTGAAGCCAGTGGAGGGACAGAGAAGGGAGTGATGTGATCAATAACAAGCCAGGAAGATGATCTGAGCAGCAGCAATGTGAACGGACTAAAGAAAGGCAAGGTTGCAGTGAAGAGGTGATTACTGTAGGACCTGGCTGAGATTTTTAGCTGTGTAGACAGAAAGAGAATATTGAATCTTAGAAATATTACATAGGAAGAAGTAGCAAAAATTAGACATAGTCTGGGTTTTTAAACAAGTTTTTTCCAAATTAATTAGTATCCCACTAGAATCAGTCATCATAGCAGATTTTAGTGAAGTGTTGGACTTTTTTTTTTTTGGACACATGCTAGAAGCATTATAAAAGATCACATGTAAAAAATAGGGTGAAAAGATGTCTAGAGGTTGCAAAACCCTACAATGAAGGATTTTATTTTTTTTCTCCTCTCCACATTCCACATATTCACAAGTAGATTTCTTCCTGATTTCTACAAATTTGATGGACTCAATGCTTCATAACGAAATCAAGTCTATCATGATCTCTGATCATGCACCAGCAATATACAATTTCCCCCTCCCAAGACAAACTGGATTTGTAAAGGATGGAGACTGAACTCCTCTCTTTTGAAAGATAAACATTCTCAATACTCTGTCACAGAAGAAATTGGGTTTTTCTTCAAAACAAATGATATGCCAGAGATATCCTGACCTACCCTATAGGATGAGCTTTTATTAGGGGAAGGATCATTTCATACTCAGTGGTTAGAAAGAGGGCTTACCAGGCTCAGCTCCTGGAATTAACCAAACAATTTAAACATCTAGATTTAGAATGTGCAAACTACCCCTCCCAAGGAAATCTTAAAAAATTAATCTTCAGTGTGAAGTAAATAGATTGACTTCAGCACAAGCCAAATTCGCTCTTTTTATACTCAAACACACTGGGAGTTGGGAAAAAGAGGATAAAAGTATTGCATGCAGATTAAAAGTGAGAGGCCAAACATCCCGAATAGTATTCCTCAAATCAGAACAAGGATAGGTTATTACTAATTAAAAAGAGCTCAATAATCAATTTTTGAAATTCTACCAGTTCAATAATTTTTTACGATAATAATTCACCACCTGACCCAAAAGAGCCGAATAAAGTTGTTCAAACTCAACCTCCCACAAATCTCACAAGAGCAACATGCAAGGTTGACATCTCCCTTGCAATCCAAGGAAATAATCAAGTTCATAAAAGAAATAAGCCTGAGCAAGACTTCCCCCACCAGGAGGATGCTTACTGATAGAATTTATCAAAGTCTCAAAGAAATTCTGGCTCCTAAGCTATTATACATTTCCAAAAACGCCTTAAATAAAGATATGTTACGTCCTACTATGAGGAAAGCCCTAACTATTGTACTATTTAAACTGGGTAAGGATGTGCAAAAGTGTAATAACTATAGACCCATCTCTTTAATCAATACTATATAAAATACTTTCAAAAATACTGTCTGAGAGGCTTGAAAAAGTAATGAGTGATAGGGTTCATCCCAATCGAGTGAGATTTATTTAAAAAAAAAGCATGATTCAGATCACACACAGGTGATTAATGTTATTGCATTCCACCAACGTTCTAGAAATTCCCATGCAATCATTTAATCATCTTGACACATAGAAATCTTTGACAGAGTGAAAAGGCAATATCAGTTTCTTACCCTAGATAAATTTGAGTGGGGAAATTCTTTATTTCATGGATAAAACTGTTATATTATAATTTCAACTCTCACATCTTAAAAAATAGCACAATATCCCTCCTTTGATTTTTTGGGGGGAACTAACCAGGGATGCCTGCTCTCCCCTCTCCTGTTCAATCTAGCATTAGAACCACTTGCAATATTATATTAGGGAACACAGGTATTTAAGGGATCAAATCAGGGACTCAGGAGACAAAATCTTTCCATATGCAGGCATCATCTTATTTATTAGAGATCTGGATCAATCTATTCCAGATATCCTACATACAATAGATAACGGACAAATTCTCTGACTTACAAGATACATTGGGATAAGTCAGAAGCAATGATGATCTCATTGGATCTATTTGGAAGTAGCTCTCCTGTAGGGACATTTAGATGGCAACAGAGACTTCAGATATCATGGCATCCTGTTCTCAAAGGAAATTAAGAACATAGGCAAGGTTAACCTAGCCTCAACCATGCAATTAGCAACAATTTAAATCGATGACAGGGACTACCTCTCTTCCTTTGGGAAAAATAAACAATTAAAATGAATGCCTTTTCTAGGATCCTTTTTATTTTGAATTCCCTCCCTATCTATATTCCTCCCTTTTATTTTCCAAAATTAACAACATGTTCAGTCCTTCTTGTGAGGTGCCGATAACAAACCCAGATTCTCCTTACAAAGATTACAGCTCCTTGTCAAAAGAGGTGGGTTTAGATTTTCCAACTTCAAACTTTATCATCAGGGAATAATTCTTAGCCAAGCTGCACAGCAGCTCATTCCCTCCTGCTGTAGAGCCCCAGATCGGCTCCAGCTGGAAGAAGAATTGGTTGCTCCTTTACCCCTTTCCAATGTGCTGCATTTGGATTACTATCGATTCCCTAAAGAACAATTACCACTATTATGGCAGTCAGAAATACTTGGCATACGTCTACTAAATTTAAAAATCACCCTTTTCTACATAGCAAGGCCTCTATCTGGGGTAACTTGAAACTCTCTCTAGCAGGCAACCCCATCATTTGGCCAGACTGCACTAGGAAAGGGATTTTGACTATCAGTCAATTTATTGAAAATTATACCTTCCTCTCCTTTACAATATTAAAAAAGATGTTCAATCTACAGATCAAGGAGGAGTGGGAATGTATCTCCTATCTGTTTGGTTCCAATGCCTGAGCTACCCCGACCCACCTGAACTGCTTTCATTTCTCCAATTATTAACCAGATTGCCAAGAGCTATGGTAACACTATATAACAAACTTGGACAGCAAATTTGACTTAAATAGATTCCCTAAAAAGAAATGGGAGGAGAAACTAGGCCAATTATTCTCTGCTAACCAATGGAAACATATTTTAGCCAGTGCTCTGAGCTGTTCCTTGGACCTCCGTTTATGATTAATCCATCAGAAAATCATATGGAACATGCCTTAGACCCCTCTCCGACTGTTCAAAACAGGTGCCGCTTAGTCAGACAAACGTTGGTACTGTGATTCAGCAGGTGCTAACTTCACCCGTATGCTCTGCGAATGCTCCTATACCTGTAGGTTTTGAGCAGAACTTAACTGCAGAGTTAATTTTTTCCTATAAAATAAAATTGTCTTACAAGCTAAACATATCATTTTAAACCTAATGGATGTTAACTGGAAGCTGAATAAATCTGAAAAATATTGGCTAAGCAGACCACTAATAATTGCTAAAATTACTACAAAAATGGAAATCCAAAAAGTGACCAACAATTGAAAACTGGCACATAGATTTCATAAGCTTGACCCTCTTTCCGTGATGGCCAAGAAAAATTCTCAGAGACATGGGATGCTTTCCTGGAAGTATCTGAATGATCCTATTAAATGCTTCCTTCCTGCTCTCTACCCACTGCCTTTCCCTGCCCCCCTACCTACACCTCCCTTGCTTCTATTTTTTATCTTAGTAATTTTTCTTTAATTAGTTGGATATTTGTAAACAAATTTTGTTTATACAAAATACAAATTACTGATTTATATTTTAACCTTTCCTATTTTATTTATTTATTGATAAAATTAAATGTATCAAATATAGCTATTATAAGAAGTTTATGTATAGTCTGTCAT
>NW_020664498.1:7426527-7468418 GCF_002925995.2 Terrapene triunguis
AAAACACTAATAAGTTAACAGAAAAAGAAACATGGTCTGGATATGAGAGTCTAGAGAGAGGGTGGAGACTGTTACTGGCCTGAGTGACAGGAGTACAGTGATGTGGTCCACAGTGATAGAGAGGTGAGAGACGGGGAAGGTTTGGAGCGGGGTTCAGTTTTGGCCATGCTGAGTTTAAGTTGGTGGCTGGACACCCTTGAGGAGATAGATGTTC
Source organism: Terrapene triunguis (assembly GCF_002925995.2). NCBI lineage: Eukaryota > Metazoa > Chordata > Testudines > Emydidae > Terrapene > Terrapene triunguis. The sequence goes on from NW_020664498.1 coordinate 7,426,742, forward strand.
AGATAGACAGGCAGAGATGCAAATTTGGATGGAGGGAGTGGGGTCTGGAGTGGAAAGGTAGATTGGAGAGTCATCAGTGTAAATATGGTAGGCATCTGGATAAGATTACCCAGCAATAGGATAAGGAAGGAGAATAGGATGGATCCAAGGCTGAAGTCCTGTGGGATACCTATTGAAAGTGTGCACGGGTGGGGGAAGATGAAAGGGAGGCATTGGAGCAAATTATTAGAGAGGTAAGAGAACCACAAAAAGACAGTCACAAAAGCCAAAGGAGGACAAGACTTCAAGAGGAAGAGCATGGCTGATAGTGTCAAAGGCAGAAGTCTGGAGTACAGGACCTGAGATCTGGCCAGGAGAGATAATTTGAGGCTCTGGCGAGAACAATTTTTGGGAGCATAGAGGGTGGGAGCAACATGGAGCAGCCCTAGGAAGGAGCTGGAGGAAAAGAACTCCAGAGAGCAAGTAGTGAGGGCATGACTGAGGAGTTTGGAAAGGAAAGGAGATGAGAGATTGGATAATACTTTGAAGGTGAAGTGAGCTCCTTTCTAAGAACTATCATTAATACTTATAGGAAAGGTTTGGCCCTGACACGGGCCATTATCACCGTTGTTTTTCTGATCGGGTGGTCCTTTAAGGACGTTCAGTTGCTGATTTGATTACATTTGTTGTGCTTTGGCATGTAACAGGGGACACTGCATGAAGATTGTCATCTCCTCCCCCAGAAGTCCCAGGATTCTGTCTTCCCCATAGGCAGTGAACTGCACATAACCAACTTCAGACAACATACAGGTGTGAATATCTCTTCCACAAATGGAAAATTAAAAAAAAAAAAAAATCACCAAATTGTGTTGCCTGGTTTGTACCTCATCACAGTCACATCACAGACAACTGTCCCATTCACACTTACAGTGGTGACACAAAGGGATCCACCTAGCTACCACAGAAGCATTAGAATGGTTTTCAAATCTCAAGATTCAGCTATAATCTCAGCCTGTGGCTTTTTAAATGCCATATGAAAGAAGAAGAATACTTATAGGAGATGTATAAGTAAAGTGGAGTAAACCATTTACTTCACTAGTATGTGCTGAGTGTCCCCAGTGAGCAGTCACCCCAACCCCACTAGCCAGAGTTCAGAGAAGCATTCAGCATGCAAACACCACAAACTGCTCTTCCTGCCCCCATTTAAGATCCCAAAAGCCCTGAACCACATTAATAGCTGTGATGCTAGGACATCACAACTACCGCTCCACTCTGCTGAAGCTAAGGTGCTGACCCAATAGAGACTCAGGTAGGGGTTGGCTTGTAAGCCAGCTGCACAACTTTGAGGAGTTTTTTTTTTTTATTTTACATCCCAATGGGCATAAACTAAACTAAGGTGGTTTCTAAACCAGGCAGCATACTTGCAAATAAAACATTGCATAAAACATCACAAACTGAGATTCTGTAATTCAATTCTGGGTGTCAGATCAAACCAGACAGACACATCCTGACATGGGAACAACAAAGGCCACATCGGATACCTGGTCACAGTGGAGTAACTCGCAGCTACAGGAAGAATCCTGGTCACTAGCTCTTTGACTGACATGTCCAAATTGGGATCCACTAAGAAAGCTCGGTTCTGCCTGCCTATGAGAGGCTGTGCTGTGATGTATCTTCCATCCACGCCAATCAAGACATACAGCAAGTCTTCCACAATTGTGGACTCCTGAGAAGCTAAGGGTAAGGTACCTATTTGAAAACAGAGGACAAAAAGTACAAAATCTGAAAACACAACAGAACTATTCTCAGCCCTTTTTCATTCCTCTGTGGCTTTTTGATTGGTATGCTCAGGCTGGATTAAAAGACAGTGAAACATGGAGATGAGGTGCTGTTAAAAGGGACAGCATGCATCATTCTCCTCAATGGCAATGCTGTCTTCCCACCTTTTAGTACAAGCAGAGTGAAATTAGGCCTTGTAGTAAGGATAAACCAAAGCAATCTTCAGGGAAGATGGACTAAAGTGCACCGAGACTTTTTAAGTAAAAATTGCAGAGTTTTGATCTAGTACTTGGACCTCAACAGAAAATATTATGACTCAAGGAGAAGACAACTAAGTTACCTCATCTTTGGTCTGGTCTACACTACGACTTTAATTCGGATTTAGCAGCGTTAATTCGAATTAATCCTTCACCCGTCCACACAACGGAGCCATTTAGTTCGAAATAAAGGGCGCTTAAAATCGATTTCTGTACTCCACCCCAACGAGCGGAGTAGCGCCAAAATCGATTTTGTCAATTCGAATTAGGGGTAGTGTGGCCGCAATTCGATGGTATTGGCCTCTGGGAGCTATCCCACAGTGCACCATTGTGACCGCTCTGGACAGCAATCTGACCTCGGATGCACTGGCCAGGTAGACAGGAAAAGCCCCGCGAACATTTGAATTTCATTTCCTGTTTGCCCAGCGTGGAGAGCACAGGTGACCACAGATAGCTCATCAGCACAGGTAACCATGCAGGCTGATAATCGAAAAAGAGCACCAGCATGGACCGTTCGGGAGGTACTGGATCTGATTGCTGTATGGGGAGAGGATTCAGTGCTAGCAGAACTTCGTTCAAAGAGACGAAATGCTAAAACTTTTGAAAAAATCTCCAAGGGCATGATGGAGAGAGGCCACAATAGGGACTCAGATCAGTGCCGCGTGAAAGTGAAGGAGCTCAGACAAGCCTATCAAAAAACAAAGGAGGCAAACGGTCGCTCCGGGTCAGAGCCGCGGACATGCCGCTTCTACGCCGAGCTGCATGCAATTCTAGGGGGGGCCGCCACGACTACCCCACCTGTGATCGTGGAATCTGAGGCGGGGATAATCTCATCAGCTACACCTGAGGATTCTGCGGAGGGGGAAGAGGAGGAGGAGGACGAGCTTGCGGAGAGCACCCAGCACTCCGTTCTCCCCAACAGCCAGGAGCTTTTTCTCAGCCTGACTGAAGTACCCTCCAAACCCTCCCAAGCCAGTATCCAAGACCACGACCCCATGGAAGGGACCTCAGGTGAGTTTACCTTTTAAAATATAAAACTTGTTTTAAAAGCAAGGTTTTTTAATGATTATTTTGCCCTGAGGACTTGGGATGCATTCGCAGCCAGTACAGCTACTGGAAAAGTCTGTTAATGTGTCTGGGGATGGAGCGGAAATCCTCCAGGGACATCTCCATGAAGCTCTCCTGGAGGTACTCCAAAAGCCTTGCCACAAGGTTTCTGGGCAGTGCAGCCTTATTCCGTCCTCCATGGTAGGACACTTGACCGCGCCATGCTTGCAGCAAGTAATCTGGTATCATTGCCTGACAAAGCCTGGTAGCGTATGGTCCCGGTGTTTGCTGGCATTCAAGCAACATCCGTTCTTTATCTTGCTGTGTAATCCTCAGGAGAGTGATATCGCTCATGGTAACCTGGTTGAAATACGGGAATTTAATTAAGGGGACAGAGGTGGCTGTTCCTACTGGGCTGTTTGCCTGTGGCTGAAAAGAAATCCTTCCCTGCAGTTAGGCGAGCGCGGGGAGGGGGGGGGGTGGCCCAGAGCTTTGCCCGTTTGGCTAGCAGGGATCTTCCCTGATACCAGCCATGCAGTGGGGGGAGGGATAAAGCGATCACCCCAGAGAATTCATGGCGGGGTGGGGGGTGTTAGTTTGGTTCCTGCCACGCGGTGGGGGGAGGGATAAAGCGATCATCCAGAGAAGTGGATGGGGGGGGGGGGGGGTTAGTTTGTTTTCTGCTGCTGAAGGTTAACAGGAAAACCGCAGCACTCAACGGGCTTTGGTATGTGGGAAAGGAGGGCGCAGAAGCCGAAAGACAATGGCTTACCATGGCTGCATGCAAGCCGAATTCTGTTGCCCGGACCTGCATCTGTGATCTCTAGCAGCAAAGCCACAGGCACTCAATATTAAGAGGCAAAATGCGACCTTGCACAGAAATCACATGTGCTATGTAATGTGAACAGTGCTGGTCACCGTGAAAAAGTATAAGCATTGTTCTGCAAAATGTATCTTTTTAAAAAATTCTCTCATTTTTTCCCTCCCTCCTGCAGCTGCAAATTCTTCAAGCCTCCCTCCTCCATCCCGAAGGCTAGCACAGATAAGGCGTCGGAAGAAGAAGACGCGAGACGACATGTTTGCAGAAATCATGGAATCCACCCGCAGTGACAGAGCTCATCTGAATGAGTGGAAGAACACGGTTTCAAAGTATAGGAAAGAAACCAGTGAACGTGAGGACAGGAGGGACCAACGTGAGGACAGGAGGGACGCTCGAGATGAGAGGTGGCGGCAGGAAGATCAGAGGAGTCGGGAAGCAACGCTGGGGCTACTGCGAGAGCAAACAGACATGCTCTGGCGTCTGGTGGAGCTTCAGGAACGGCAGCAGGATTACAGAGTGCCGCTACAGCCCCTGTATAACCCCCCTCCCCCCTCACCATGTTCCATATCCTCCTCACCCAGACGTGTAAGAACGTGGGGGGGGAGGCTCCGTACACCTTCCCATTCCACCCCAGTGGACAGCCCAAGCAAAAGGCTGTCATTTTTTTAACCATTTCTTAATGGCCTTTTCCTTCCCTCCTCCCAAACCCCACCCGGGTTCCCTCCCTCTTTTTATAATCTATGAATAAAGAATAAATGATTTTTAAACGATAGTGACTTTATTTGGTTTGAAAACAAGCTGGGGGAAGGGGAAGGGTGGGTTACTTACAGAGAATGAGTCAATAAAGGGGGCGGGTTCTCATGAAGGAGAAACAAACAGAAATTTTTCACACTGTAGCTTGGCCAGTCATGAAACTGGTTTTCAAAGCTTCTCTGATGCACACTGCTTCCTGGTGTGCTCTTCTAATCGCCCTGGTGTCTGGCTGCGCGTAATCAGTGGCCAGGCGATTTGCCTCAGCCTCCCACCCTGCCATAAAGGTCTCCCCCTTACTTTCACAGAGATTGTGGAGCACACAGCAAGCAGAAATAACAATGGGGAGATTGGTTTGGCTGAGGTCAGAGCGAGTCAGTAGCGATCGCCAGCGACCTTTTAAACGGCCAAATGCACATTCTACCACCATTCTGCACTTGCTCAGCCTGTAGTTGAACAGCTCCTGACTCCTGTCCAGGCTGCCTGTGTATGGCTTCATGAGCCATGGCATTAAGGGGTAGGCTGGGTCCCCAAGAATAACTATTGGCATTTCAACATCCCCAACGGTTATTTTCTGGTCCGGGAAGTAAGTCCCTTGCTGCAGCCCTTTAAACAGAATAGTGTTCCTGAAGACGCGAGCATCATGAACCCTTCCCGGCCAGCCCGCGTTGATGTTGGTGAAACGTCCCTTGTGATCCACCAGTGCTTGCAGCACCATTGAAAAGTACCCCTTGCGATTTACGTACTGGCTGCCCTGGTGCTCCGGTGCCAAGATAGGGATATGGATGCCATCTATCGCCCCACCACAGTTAGGGAATCCCATTGCAGCAAAGCCATCCACTATGACCTGCACATTTCCCCAGAGTCACTACCTTTCGTAGCAGCACCTCAATGATTGCTTTGGCTACTTGCATCACAGCAGCCCCCACAGTAGATTTGCCCACTCCAAATTGATTCCCGACTGACCGGTAGCTGTCTGGCGTTGCAAGCTTCCACAGGGCTATCGCCACTCGCTTCTCAACTGTGAGGGCTGCTCTCATCTTGGTATTCTGGCGTTTCAGGGCAGGGGACAGCAAGTCACAAAGTTCCATGAAAGTGCCCTTACGCATGCGAAAGTTCCGCAGCCACTGGGAATCATCCCACACCTGCAACACTATGCGGTCCCACCAGTCTGTGCTTGTTTCCCTTGCCCAGAATCGGCGTTCCATGGATAGAACCTGCCCCATTAACATCATGATCTCCAAAGCACCGGGGCCCGTGGTTTGAGAGAATTCTGTGTCCGTGTCCATGTCCTCATCACGCTGGTCGCTGCGCTCCCGCCGCCGCCTCCTCGCCTCGTTTTTCTGGTCCTGGCTCAGCATAAACTCCACGAGAATGCACGAGGTGTTTACAATGTTCATGACTGCTGTCTGGAGCTGAGCGGGCTCCATGCTTGCCGTGGTATGGAGTCTGCAGTGTTCACCCAGGAAAAAAGGCGCGAAGTGGTTGTCTGCCGTCCGTTGCTTTCATGCAGGGAGGGAGGGAGGGGTGAGGCTGTACCCAGAACCACCTGCGACAATGTTTTTTGTCCCATCAGGCACTGGGATCTAAACCCAGAATTCCAATGGGCAGAGGAGACTGCGGGAACTATGGGATAGCTACCCACAGTGCAACGCTCCAGAAATCGACGCTAGCCCCGGTACATGGACGCACACCACCGAATTAATGTGCTTAGTGTGGCCGCATACAATCGAATTTATACAATCTGTTTCCCAAATTCGAATTATCTAAATTCGGATTAATCCCGTAGTGTAGATATACCCTTTGTGTGTGTAAGGGATGGAAAATAATTCATCTGTGGCAAAATCCATAAAATGTCCACCTAGATTTCTAAACCAGAGAACAGAATCCTTTACTTTGTTTGTGTGCCAAAATATAAGTTATACAGATATACATACATACCCAACGTATATGACCATGATAGCTATGGAACAAATTACATTCACTTTGCACCTCTGATCTTCCCAACTGTACTCTGCTCACTAATCTAATTGTACTGGAACTGGGGAAGTACCATTCTTGTCAGTTTTCCTAGAGTTGAAATTTTTCAGTAAAAATAAATGAAGGTTACTTACTTGTAACTGGAGTTCTTCAAGATGACTGAGTATTCACACTTATGGACTCTGCACTGCCTGAGGGCGCCCAATGGTAGAACTGTCTCCCACTCCAGGCAGTACCTATTGGAGCACCTGTGTACCACCCCCTCCTACTCCTTCTCTGGGTGTCTCTGAACATTCCGAGGGTGAGGCTATAAAAGGGAAGGCTGCTCCCTCTACCACCTCAGTTCCTTCCGCTGCCAACCCAGAAGACCTGGATAGGGCTCTGAGAAAAAGGGGAAAGTGTGACTATGCAGAGTAAACGCAAAGAAATCTGATTACAAATAAGTAACCTTCATTTCTTTTTAGAGTGGCTCTAGATATTCCTATTTACAGGTAGATTGACAAGCAGTGCTGAAAAACCCTGAAGATGAGAACAGAGTCCTAATTAAATCATCATCGAACCATAGAAATGCAGAACTGGAAAGGATCTTGAGAGATCATCTAGTTCAGACCCCTGTGGTAAGGCAGGACCAAATAAACCGGGACCACCCGACAGTTGTTTGTCCAACTTGTTCTTAAAAACCTCCAATGATGTGGATTCCACAACCTCCCTCAGTAATAACGATTGAGCCACCTCTCTGCCAAATTTGGCATCTGCTCTAGACACTAGATCCAGTGCCTAATGTTTAGTGAATGTGTATACTGACTTCCAAATAGCAGCTTTACAAATTTCTCTAATAGGAACACATTTAAAACAAGCAAAAGATGCAGCTACAGCTCTAATAGAATGAGACCGCAAAACAGGCAGCTCAGGAATTTCCATAACTCTCAACACTGAACAATGCATTGTTTAACCCATCTGGAAGTAGTCTGAGCAGACACAGCATGACTCATGATTCTTAGTATAATAAACAGTCTAGATGACTTCCTAAAACTCTTAATGCCATCTGAGTAGTATGCAAGAGCTCACCTAGCACCGAAAGTATGTAAGGCAGACACTCCTTTAACTACATGAGGTTTTGGAAAGAAAACTGGTAAATTAATTGTCTGATTGATATGAAACTCAGACACTATTTTTGATAAAAACCTGGGATCAGGCGTAGGAACCACCTAATCTTTGTCAAAATTCATAAATGGCAGGTTAGCAATCAGGGCGTGCAATGCACTCACCCTTCTGGCTGATGTAATAGCAGTAACGAAGACTGCTTTAATAGATGAATAAAACAAAAGAACAATACACAAAGCATTCAAGTAATGATCAAAACATGGTAAACTGAAACAACAGCCAGATGAACTTTTAAAGACAAATTAGACAATCTTTCAGACGCTAAGTACATTAAATATTGCAAAATACAGGGTATGGAAGCTGTCACTAGAAAGTCAAATTTATCCCTCAACTAAGCAACAAATCTGGTCCATTTTAACAGGTAACACTATCTTGTAGACAGCCTTCTAGAACTAAGCAGAACGTTTTGTACCAACGAAGAACATGATGGCTCAAGACTAGTCAAGTCCGATAGCCTAACCTGTCGGATGAAGCAACTGTAGATTTGAACAAAGAATCCTGTCTTGTTATTGTGACAAGATATTTCGAAACAGAGGAAGACGCATGTTTTATCTGTCTGACAGCTGATGCAGATCCATGTATCACTGCTGTTTTGGCCAAGCTGGGGCAATCAATATAATTTTTGCTGTCCTGACAAATCTTCACCACTTTCTACATTAAAATGGAAAGGAGTGAAAGCATACAGAAGGCCTGTGATCCAGGGAGGCCTTGGTGCCAACTGGCAGCAGGAATAAGAGGTACATAGGGGTTTACAGGAAACCCCTAGATCTGATGTTTACATAATAGCATGCCAAAGGGTGGCATGTGAGGTCTCTACCAACAGCCAGTAATGCACTGGTCATCCTAATCACTGCAAGATATATGTACAGATATTTAAGGAGTTGTTTTCAGTATAGATACACTATGTTCTTAAGGTATGTGAGTTAAGACAGGTCGCCAGAAGGTGATAAACAAGTTCTGTTCAAGCAGGGGTTGGTGAATGCTTCTCTCACTGGCTGGTCATTGCATACCATCTGAGAACAATCTGAGAACCAAGCCAATGGCTGATTCTATAATTAATATGCAAAGCTCTGGAGGAACGATCTGAGAACCAAGCCAATGGCTGATTCCATGATTAATGTGCAAAGCTCTTTCCCTGAAAAGCCCAGTGACTTTAGATTGTAAGTTGAGCTAAATGGGATCCTCATCCAGCGTTGGAAGTATCTGACATTATAATTGATGAAGGCCAATTGAACAGAACATTCCTGAGAACGCTTGATCTGTTTGTTCACTACCTCAGCAAATTCAGAACATCCTGAGACATGGTGACAAACATATGAAGACAGTCCTGACTGGGTATATAAACTCAAAACACCCTGAACATTCTGATAGGGTTAAAGGGGGCTACATAAGCGGTAGCTGCCGTCAACCCCATGAGACCCAGGAAGAGGATCACCTTCTGGTATTAGAAAAACAAAGTGGGTAGGGGGTAATATCTTTTAGTGGACCGACTTCTGTTGGTGAGAGACACAAACGTTTGAGTTTACATAGAGCTAGCTCTTCTTCAGATCTGGGAAACATACTCGGAGTGTCACAGCTAAATACAAGGTGAAACAGATTGTTTAGCATAAGTAGTTAATACATATTTCAAGGGACTATTCAAGGTGAAGTGGGCCCATTAACCCCCCTTGCTAATTCCCTGATAAGGAGGAAAGACCTTGGGAAAGAAGATGTCGCACATCTTATTTGAATTAAAATTCAAAACTAGGGTAATCCTGTCTCAAATTAGTTAGCTAAAGTAGTAATTGGCTATCACATTATTTGTTTTTCAAGGGTATAAAAAGAGTTATGAATCTAAGAGTTGTCAGACACCACCTAATCATGTTGGAGCATGACAGGATGAGATGGCTTTCCCTAGGTCTGGCCTATTTGTAAGTATACTGATCACATGCTTATGAATACTTTGTTACTATATTGGGTGAAGTGACTGCTTATTTTTAGTCTGTTAGACATGTTTAGAGCATAAAATACCATTTGGCCTTTGGACTTAATAAAGGAATTTATAGTTAAATTGATGTTTGGTGGTTTGCCCTATTAATAATAATGATTTCAAATATTATTAATAATTCTAGCACTTAACAGGCTGACAGGAAGCTAGAGTTGACCAAATAGCCATAGCAAGTTGCAAAAAAACATCCAAGATAGGAAGCGACAACCTATTCATGGAGGTAGCTCCAACATCATCAAATACTGGATGGGAGGTTTCCTCTACAGCAATGGTTCCCAAACTTTAACAGCCCGTGAACCCCTTTCACTAAATTGTGAAATCTCGTGAACACCCTCCTAAAAATGAATATTTTCAGAGATTTAAGTTTAAATTTCCTCAGTGTGATGGATGCCCCAATTGCCGGGCCCCGGAATCTATGAACCTCTGAAAAATATTTTTAATTGAAACTTTTTTTAACGAACATAGAAAAACCAGAAACCAAAAATGTTTCTGTAAAATTTTTTTGGGCTTTTGTTTAAAAAAAATAAAATAAAATGGTTTCGAATAAAAATAAATTCATTTTTGGTTTTCAAAAATCAGAAAAATGTTTCATGAAAAACAGTTTTTGAAAATGGACCATTTTTCCGTTTCAGTTTTTTGTAAATTTTTCTTGGGGAATTTTGAAAAATGTGAAAAAAAATTCAAAACTTTCTGTGAAAAATGCTTGGTATTTTTCACCCATCTCTAGTTTCGGGTGAGGTTGTGGCTGGTGGTAACAAGGAGGGCTGTGGTTCTGGCTTTAGATGAGATTTGGCAAATTCCTGGGGCTCGGGCTGGGGGTTCGGGCTGCCGGCTCCCACGCTGATGGGGGCGGGGCTTGGGCTGCCAGCCCCTACTGCCCGGCCCCGCTCTCCCTGGGGCTCGGGCTGCCAGCCCCGCGCAGAGCGCTGGGGTTCAGGCTGCCGGCTCCCCCGCTGACGGGGACAGGGCTCAGGCTGCTGGGCCCAATTGCCCGGCCCCGCTCTCCCTGGGGCTCAGGCTGCCAGCCCTGCGCGGAGCGCTGTGGTTCGGGCTGCCGGCTCCCCCACTGACCGCCGGGACTCGGGCTGCCTGCCCCAACTGCCCGGCCCCCAAGGCTCGGGCTGCCGGCTCCCTGGCTGACAGGGAAGGGCTCGGGCTGCTGGATCAAACTGCCTGGCCCCGCTCTCCACGAGGCTCAGGCTGCCGGCTCCCTGGCTGACAGGGGAGGACTCGGGCTGCCAGCTCAAACTGCCCGGCCCTGCTCTCCCTGGGGCTCGGGCTGTCTGCCCTGCAACTGGGTCCCAGCAGAGTCCTCTGGCCGCCATTAATGAAATTTTTCTTGCGAACCCCCTGAAACATCCTGCGAACCCCCAGGGGTTCGCGAACCCCACTTTGGGAACCACTGCTCTACAGCTACTGAAGGTAAGTTCAACATGGCTACCATACAATCCACAAGGTCATGGAACTGCACAGCATCCTCAGAAGGGGAGGATGCTGAAACCACCCGCATGTGCTAGTCAGGCAACAAATCTGGACCGAGGTCACAAGGTGGGATCCAGGAACAAAGCCATGGGAAGAGCAAAAGGACAAGGAGGTTTTGCAACCAAGAAACCCCACTTTCATACAGAGGTGGAGTATGGAGCAAGACGTGAGAGATTCAGAGGGTGGTCCCATTAATTTGTTAGCACCAGGTTGAGATCCCATGGGGGAACAAGTTCTTGTACCTGTGAATATAACCTGTCTAACCCTTTTAGAAATCTGATAGTTATGGAGTTAAAAAAAAAGCAATCTATTACCCACTGAACGGTGATAAACAAATAGCTGCCCAATGTATTCTAACAGAACTGTCATATCTTAGTATTTTAGTTGCAATAGATAGTCCAAAACATGGTTAATGGAAGCTTGCTCTGAAGAGACACATTTCTAATAAGACAAGATAAAAACATTTCCATTTAGCCAGGTAAGTATGCCTGGTTGAAGGCTTTTTGATATTCAGAAGTACTTCCTTAACGTCTTTCGAGCAAGCACTTTCTAATGGTGTTAACCATGAAGCATCCATGCTGTTAAGCAGAGGGCTTGCAGGTGCTGGTACAGCAGACAGCCGAAGTCTTGAGAAATCACATTTGGATCCAACAGGAGAGACTGAAAAGGTCTCAGCGACAATGCTAGTAGGGCTGAGATCTAGTATTGCCAAAGCCACGCTGGTGCTATTTGTATAAGGCAAGCATGGTCCTGTTTGGTCTTGCATGAGACTCTGGACAGGAATGGTATCAGAAAAGGCATAGAGCAGGGAGTTCTTCCATAGTAGCAGGAAAGCGTTTGTTAATGAACCTAGCTGTGACCCTATGATAAGTGAAGGGGGGAGGGGGAAGTTCCCTTTTATGGACACCCAGCCAGTCAATTAGCTATAAAATCCCTCTTGGCAGCTGTTCTCTACTTGCTTTACCTGTAAAAAGGTTAAAAAGTCTGACAGCATGCATATTCTAATTTTTAGAATCCTTGCGGGCCCCCACTTTCTGCACTCTAAGTGCCAGAGTGGGGAATCAGCCTTGACAGAACCCCGGGGAGCAGAACTGATAGCATTTTCTGTTGGCCTTTGAGGCAAACATATCCACTTAGGGAACCCCCACAGCTGAAAGGTGGATCACTGTGCTTAGGACCCACCAGTTCAATGTGACATGAATCCAGGAACAGAGGAAGTGGGATAGATGATTGGAAAACATATGGGAAGGAACAGATGGGCCTGTAGGAACTGTAATATTGCCATCAACAAACCTGTCAAAATGCATGCTTAGACTGAACTGCTAGTCGAGAGGAACCTGCTGTCACAAAGGAAGAGGGGGCGGAGGTGGTCAATGCCTGTAATTCCTGCCCCTTTTTCTTGGAAGGTCTTGGGTCCATGGGATAAACCTCTGATAACTGTGAGCTTGCTGGGGCTGGAACTGCTTCCTCCTTGTCACAGTGTGTTGACTCCAAGCAACTTCAGAGTTGTCCTGGAATCTTTTAGGCTACATGGCCTATCGTCCATTTTTTCCCCACAAAGAGGGAGGCCCTTCAAAGGGCAGAACTTGAATGTTCTGTTGTACTTCAGGAGGAAGATCGGATGACTGCAGCCAAGATGCTGAGTCTGCTGTATCCAAGCTGTCCTGGCCACCAGCTTGCCCTCTTCCACCACCACATTAAATTCCTGCCTGAAGTCCTCTGGTAGCCTGTCTTTAAACTTCATGTTTTCCCACAGAGTGAAATCAACTCGACTTAGAAGAGCTTGCTGGTTAGCAAGTCTGAGTTACAGCCCTATCATCTAATAAAGTTTGCAACCAAACTAGTCCAGTCTCTTTGATTCCTTCCCCTTTTGCGTCGATGCTTGGTGCCCCTGCCTCATTCACTCATTATCTGCTGCCACCATCAAGAGTCTGGGGGAGGGTGAATGTATTCAAAATGCTTAGAAAGGGCACATTTTGCTGTAGGAGCTAGGGAAGAAAGGGTGTGCCACAGTGTTCTGAGTGGCTCCAGAATTGCTTCATTAATCAGGTGCACCACTTGGAGGAACCTGTCGAAGCGAATATGTCCACTAGTTTATAAGATTTCTTGCAGACCAATTCCACCCGAATGTCTTACACTAAGGCCACCCTTTTAAGCAGTTCTTTGTGAGCCTGGTAATCTTCCTGTGTCAGTGAATTGCTCACCATCTCTATAGCCTCATCTGGTGATAAGGAAGACTGTACCAGGATGCTGAAGCAATGTCTGGTCTCTCTTGTGATGGAGGAGCTGTCTGAGCAACTTCCAGCTGCTTGGTACCTGCACTGGGTGTCAGAGAATGTTCTCTGCAGTGCCAATGATCTCAGTACACCCTCAAAGAAGTCAACTGAGGTGGGTGAGGTAAGGTCCTAGCAGGGGAGAGACACCCCACAGAGTCCAGAAAGGCCACTGACGTGGTGGTGAGGCCTGTGCTTGCACAGGCCATTGTGCCTTGAGATGTGCTTACTGCTGGGACTGCTGTGAGACCCATGGACCCCAAGGCTCTCATGGAGGGGTATGCATCCCGTTTTGAATGGGACACAGACCCAAACTCTGAGTCTGAAGGAGATGACTCTGAGTCCTGCGATAAGAGTGGAGCAGATCCTGTGTGGACAGGAAATAGATAAGCTGAGCCTGGGGATGGTGGTACTGAGGATTTTAATGGTGGGTTTCCTCTGGAATGTACTGGCTCTTAGGTACTAGAAGTGTAGAGGGCATCAGGTTGCATGCTCTAGCAGAGCTAGTGTAGGAACTGCAGTCACCACTACTGGCTGAAATTCTTCCTGTACCACCAGGGACACTGGTACAGAAAGATTGAGTAGTTCTCTGGCAGCTGTGTATGCCTCTAGCATCATCGGTACCTGAACTGGGTCTTGGGCTTGCTGTCTTTGCATAGGAACTTCAGGGGTCAGCCGCAATGGAAGTTGCAAAAGTTCCAAAATTGACAAAAACCCCTTTCCAGATGAGGAGCACTCTGGGGAACACTCACCCTCAGAGTGTCCCCCAGAGTCTTTGCCTCTAGGTGGCCTTGGCAGCAATGATCTTGCTGAATGGGGTTCCGGGTCTTTGGAAGATCTCTCTCTTCTTTGACAGATCAAGATGCTGTAGACATCTCAGATAGTGTACTCCATACTTAAAGTGCAGCACTCAGAACATGCTCTGAATCAGACGGCTTGCTGCCTCCATAGGAAGACACTTAATTCTCGCTGTTCTATCTTTTTTTAGAGAGGCAAAAATCCTTTACAAATGTGATACTTATCACTGACCAACACTGGCCTGGCACAGGACCAGCAGGACTTAATCCCTGGAGAACTACGCATGGCTCCAATACTGGTCCCAAAATTCAAATTTAGTCCAAAAAGGACCTAAAACTAAAACCTATCACTAACACTAATTATACTCTATACCTAATTAATTACTAAAGAGAACAAACATACTATATACAAAGTGTGAGGGAAAAAACTTGCAATATCAAGACTGTTGGAGCGCTTCAACAACTGTCACTGGTGGTAAGAAGGAACAGAAGGGTCAGGGGTGGTTCCATCCTCTTATACCTGCACCCAATGGTGCATGATGGCAGAGGGCGCTTGAGCTGCCGATTGGTGCTTCAGAGGGAAAAGTTCTCTGATATCTGTACACGAGGTGTGCACACATACCAACAGTGGCACAGACACGTGCAATCACTCAAAGAACAACCATCATTTTCATCTCCACAATGCTGGGGGAAGGTGGCTCCAGAGAAAATCTTGTATGAACTGATCTGACAGAGTATACAGTCAGGACTAGCACTATGACATTTCCGAGTCATCCTACATCCCATCCCTCAGAGCCATCAGATGACATTGATTCCTGATGCTTTGGCCAGATGTTTCTGACATGCACCCAGGTGGGGATGAGTTATCTGAATGGCCATGATCTCAGAAGGCCCCATCTTTCCGAGGAGCTACAGGATCTGAAGAAACCTGTCACACTGGGGTCTGACTGGAGCAAACAGATGTGTTATCATCTGGTTTCACACATGGCATCCAATGAAATTTTGGGGCTCGGATTCAGTATTGACAAATACTGTAAACAAAGCCTTAAAGCTATTCTCTCAGCCCATTTCTGCCTTAGCAGAGTTAACTGGAGCTAAGCTTTCTCCTCATCTTGAGTATTTGGTGAAATCTGAATGAGACCAGAGAGCAAATACACTGAATAAAACACTCGTCATTTTTGTCTGTGTGATACATACCTATAGGCACTGTTGTGTCAGTGCTTAAACTGGAGCCAATTAAGAAATCCCCATTAAGTGCAGATCTCTCATACACCCAGGCTGGAAATACTGGAATAGGCTGGCCAGAATTCTTCTTGTTTTGCTTGTCTCGGAGTATCTTTCGTATAAGCTCAAGAGGCTGTCAGAAAGGAGAGAGGGGCTTCTTTAAAAACACCGACCTGGAAAAGCATCATTTCAAACTACACATCTATTACTAGTCAATCTGAGGACAACAGTGGAGAGAACAGGATGCAGGACCTGGCTATTGGTTACAACACTGCAGGGTTTGTTTCTTTGTATGTTATTGAAATAAATAAAGCTTCTAAGTAAAGACAAAACAGCCTGGCTTTTCCATTCCCAACTCTAGTGCTCAGTCACTATAATAAGACAGAAAGGCAGGTTAACTTTTGTGCCTACAAGGGACTGGCCAGTACCACGGAAGACATCATTTTTGCATTTTGCCATTCTCAGGTAGAGTTTACCATTGTCCACAGAATAAATGGTGATTTTAGAGTTTTATTTCTCAACTGTGACAATTGACTATGGGTTGAAATCTGGGTCACAACCTAGAATTAAATCCCATCTTCCAAATTATGTAGAGAACAACATGTTGGCTAACAAACCACAGAACAGCTCTAGGAATAATGAGCATCTGAGGAAATGCATGGCACTTTCCCACCCCAATGCACCATTCTCCCCTGGAATCCCTGGCACACATTGACCCAGTGCTCTCCAGAATATGCAGATGCTCATAAAAATATCCCAAGTCCTCCCTGATGTAGGAACTGGCTTTGCTGGACTCTGGGCTTCTCGTCTAACCAACCCCATATATCATCTGTGGTGGGATGAATTCTCTATGTTCTGGTCTTTTCCACTTCTTTCTCTTCCAACAATACCATTACCTCCACCTTGGCCAGTTCCATCTCCAAACACTTCTGGCATTAGTAGGGCTAGCCTTAAGCACAAGCAAAGCAACCAGATGCTTGGGGCCCTCTATTGCATGCAATCTCCCTTTCTAAAATTAGGACCAGATGAGGAGGCAGCTCATGGTCTGATCCCCTTCTCCTTTCAACAGTTTGGGCTTCTGAGCCCAACAGTCACAAGGCTAATCCTGAGGACTAGACACTGGCAGGAGTTCTAATGAGAGAACCAAGGACTTAAGTCAGATGAACAGGCACTGCCACTAGTTACTGCAATAGAACAGCACATCACACTGTCCCAGGGATAAATGTCATGAAGACACCGGAAGAGGAGTGTGCATTCAAGGTGCAACCCCATAGCCAGAAAAGAACCCTATCTTCTTGGTGGTGAATGGGGGTTTAGGACAGCTCTTATACTGGATTTCTGTACTTCCAGACTATATTACTATCACTGTGTCATGCTCTACGTGCAATCCACACCAGTGAGAGGTTGTCATCACTTGCCCTGTAACTCTGAGTGCCTTAAAATGCTCTGCTGCTGTAGCTGGATGCTCCCAGCCAGCATACAAGCATGATCTGAGTGTGTAATAAGCTGCCCCGGATCAGTTCTGACTCCAGCAGTCTGCTTGTTACAACACAATCACATTCTAGACTCCACCTGCTCAGGGTCATCTTGCCAAGTGTAACCAAATACCGCTCAGTCACGAATTTTCCCAAAACTGTGTACTTTGCAATGTCCAACCCCTTTCCTGAACCATTCAGAGGAATAAGGTTTGTTTGCTCCTCTAAAGAGACAAAGTGCACAGCTTATCACTATAACTGGAGTTAACTATCACTTCAATTCCAACACAGCATTAGGTTGGTTTAGATTAAAAGCAAAACAAGTTTATTATCAAAAGGAAATAGGATTTTAAGTGAGTTCAAGTATAAAGGACAGAGTTAGAAATAGTTACAAGCAAATAAAAGTGAAAAATGCTTTCTAGAGACCAAGACTTAACAAAACTACAGTCCTGGTTCAAAGAAAGATTCTTACCACAGTACCTTCCAGCAACATGGCTGACCACCCACTTGGTCAGGCTCTGTCACCAAGTCCAAAGTGCTCCGTTCTTTGTCTTCTTAGATGAAAGATAACCTGAGGTTCTTTGCCTCTCTCTTTTATAGTACAGTGAACCTTTGAAATGGATTCTCCTGACAGTTACCCCCAAATAAAGTTCATTCACGCTGTGAGGAAGGAGATATGGAGTCTTGTGGGGAAGGAAGTTCCATGCTGGCTTCTTTCCCAGCTGGTTTGTTAAAATATAAATTGATCTGTTCCTGCAATCTCCCCGCTGACATGATGCTGAATGGTTATCTCCTCCCCTTGTTAGCTTGATGGTACTGTTTACCTTCTATGTAAATGCATTCCCACGGTCTCTTAATGTACCTTGGAAGTACCTTTGTCTAGGTTGGAGTAACTTCAACCATGCCTTGCAAACACACTTCAAGATCATAATTCCCAATACATTTGCAATTTTGAATGTATCCTCTGTATATACACGGCAGAATAATATTAATGATCAGTATGTTATTAGCTTTCTATTGATAACTTACATGACACCTTTTATATACAGGTTATGATATTAGTGAATGAAGGAACACTGAACTGGTCAGGCCAGATGAAACTCTCGACCAGATACCTGTCAGTTCCTTGCCTTCCTGCACTGGGATTCTGTTACAGTCATACACAGATCCACAGAATCTGTGCTATGCCCCAGCTTTTAAACAATCTTTTGGAGGAATCTTTTCAGTGTGCTAGACCACCAAAGGGTCGGTCTCTTCCTTCAGAGTAGGCCATCTGGCCTCACTGCCCCCAAGACTGAACCGCTTGACTCCAGAATTTCAGCTTCATACTGTGAGCTCTGCTCAATGTGTCCAACTGAAATAGACTGCTGGTTAGAGACTTGTACATTCTTCAAGGAATGATGCATCCCAGCAAGTATTTGCAGTGACACCAAACAGCATTTTCACAAGAGAGCAGGATTTATAAGTGAATTGGAATACAGCACTGGAAGTCCTTGAGTTAGCATAGAGAAACAAATGTTAAAACATAGTCCATGTTGGTCTAGCTAGAGCAATCCACCATCCAAGCTATAGTGGACTCCTTTTTAGGCTGTCTCTCTGACTTCTTTTTCAGTCCCAGAAGAGAGCAGCCTGCTTCTTCCGGAAGCCCACTCTTTATGCCCTCCCAGTCCTCTGCCTCCAGGCAGGGCCATGCTGAGTTTGCAACTCCATCTACCTAGTATTGAGTGTCAATTGTTCAGTCGTTGGGGCTTTCATTGTCCCTTTGGACCCTATGTTGATCTTCATCAGTTTTGACCAGTTCCTTAATTATCCTATTTACTGCAGATCAGATAGCAAGGTGACACCCACACCATGTCCTGTGTCTCTTCCCCTACCCAAGAGAAGACTTACCCTTTTTCCTTCCGCTGGGAAGCAATGCAAAGTACAGAGGGATAGTGAGGCACACATAGGATTTATAAAAATATTACAGAAAATTCCCACTTTGCCACAATTACACCACAAGATAATAAAAGATAAAGATTAAAGCCCTACACTCTCAAGGCAGTCTTGTATCTCCAGACTGTGGAAGAGACAGTACCTGCTGTACACTGGAGCTGGTTGTTACACTGCCAAGTTGCTTGCGTAACTCCTCAAGTTCCTGCATGGATATCTTGGAAGTTGCTGAGGGAATGGTAAAACTGATGCTGCCACTTGCTGTGGCATTCACTGCAAGTTCTGCCCTTTCCTTAGCATTCTGCTGTAAATACTGGAGTGTCTACAAATACACAACAACAAAAAGCTTATTCACAAACGCATCAGAACAAGGATTTAGACAAGATGCTCTAGAAATATAAAAAAATTATAAATAAAAAAGAGAACTTCACTCAAATGGACACAGTTATTGCACATCTCACCCCTCTTTCAACAACTCCTTGATTCAAGTATTTTATAAGTTGTCTTTGTGCAAGATAAGGGATATAAAATGTTAACCGGTAAGCATTAGTCTTACCTTTTAACCCGCCTTAACCGTTAACCCCCGCCTGCCCCAGCCGGTTAACTGTTTAAACAAAATATATTTTAATCGTTTAAACGGTTAACTTTTAAAACAGTATTCATATCCCTATGCAAGATCCTCTTTTTAATGTTGCCATGGCAAGCAAAAACATACATTTGTGTGACATTAAGGTCACTAAGTTAAACATTCCAAAACAGTTTCCTGTCTGTTAAATGTATGCCATAAAACAACAAGCAGTAATATATTAAGATATATATTTTAATAGAAACTGGACTATAATGAACTGTATATACAATGTGATTGAGTTAAATTTAGTGAGAATTTTTTTCATTTCTTGACTTCTGGGCATTAAATGTGCAGTGTGAATGCTACATTAACATACATTTTTCTACTCCTCCCCCCTTTTTTAATGAGGAAATCACAAAGGAAAAAGGGAGAAAAAAGCTCCAAAGGGGTGCACTTTACAAGCTCTGTAGATGTGGCACTTACAAGGACACACCAATTTAAAAATCACAATTTTGTTTGCATTTTTACACCTTCTATTGTTTCAGATAACCTCCCAGACAATTGGAACAGAGAACAGAGGGGAAAAAGTCTCTTTCTGCATGTTTACTTAATGCATTTGACAGCCCTTCCTGTATTCATCTTTACTCTTTCCCTGATGCAGCCAGTTAGAAACAATAGATGAAACTGTGGATTTCTCACAAAGGAATAGAGAGATTAATTTTTTTAAAACAACAACAAAGAAAACAGAAGATAAGATTCTGAAACCAAGAAATTGTCAGGAGTATTAGCGGCAGGGAGAGTACCTGTAACTCCTTTTAATTCATTTAAAAAAAAAAAGAGATGATTTCAGCTACACTGTGTTCCTTTACTTGTTCACATTGCAAATACCAAGAGTGCAGGGCTTGAAATGTGCAGTGAGACATGCTTGAAGAGTGGGTTTGAAAAAAACAAATACAATTTATAGCACAAAACATTAAACACTGATGTCTCTGTGTTGAAAGTTTTTTTATGTTTTAGTTTTTCTTCATAAAAAACAAATGTGTTAGGGCATGAGGTTATCTCCCCAGGAAACTAACTGCTGAAGTCCTGAAGGTCAGAATTCTCAAAAGTGACCTCTGATTTTGGGTACCCAACCTTGAAGCACTTAAGACTGAATCAATGGGACCTGCAGATGCAGCCATGGGTGCTTAAAGCTTCTGTAAATCAGGGCCAACATGTGTCAAGCTGGTCATCTAAAAATGGAGACATCTAATATAAGAAGCCACTTTTGAAAATTTTCAGACATTAAGTTTACTTTGTTGAAGGTTTACAGATAAATTTTAAGAAGAAAGATTTTGAATGCAGAAATTCTATCTGCAGATCAAGTTTTGTACACTGAGTACTTTCTCCACAGATATTAGCTCAGACTCTAACTAAGGCCCCAAATCCTGCAATATAATCTGTGTGCTTACATCCATATGGAACGGAAATGAAATCAATGGGGCTCTGCATGGGCATAGGAGTTAGCCTGTGCAGAACAGATTGCAGGATACGGGCCTTAGCAGTGTAGTGATGAGCATAAGAGAAGACCTGTTCTGGTGAAATGTCCAATTTTTAAATGCTTAGAACTGTTATTTTTCCAGTTTTATACATATTATGCACAAAGACATCTTAACATCTTCTCAGAGCCGTAAAATGTATGGTTTTTACCCCTAATATAATTCAAAATAGCTTGAATGGATTTTTCTCAAAGTCAAAATTAAAATTCATGTCTAGGCCTAAAAGAAAACTTGCTGGGAAATTCATGAGTAACCAAAACTAGGGAGTAAAATGAATGCCCGCACATACCCTATTGTAATCTTAACTAGTTGATTCAGATATGTTTGTCTAAACAGCTTCATTGTTGTTACTTCCAAATATTATGCATCAGACTGACAGAAATGCAGAAACAAATATGCTACCTCTTTGTCTTCTGTGAGCTTTGACAGCAAATACACCAAAGGATCTAAATTTCTTGTATTTTTAGATTTCAGCTCATCATACTTCTTTAAAAAATCTTCTGGGGTTCGAGAAAATTCTGCTATTTTAACCTGTAAAACATCATATGATAATACAAGTTAAGTATTTAAACATAAATGTTAGCATTTTAGGAGAAAGTTTCAAATGCACTATTTAGAACAGGGGTAGGCAAGCTATGGCACGTGTGCCGAAGGCAGCACGTGAGCTGATTTTCAGTGGCACTCACACTGCCCGGGTCCTGGCCACTGATCCAGGAGGCTCTGCATTTTAATTTAATTTTAAATGAAGCTTCTTAAACATTTTAAAAACCTTATTTACTTTACATACAACAATAGTTTATTTATATATTATAGACTTATAGAAAGAGACCTTCTAAAAATGTTAAAATGTATTACTGGCATGTGAAACCTTAAATTAAAGTGAATAAATGAAAACTCGGCACACCATTTCTGAAAGGTTGCCGACCCCTGATTTAGAAGAACAAAAAAAAGGTCAAATCTTGGCTATGTTGTTTGTAAAATGGGGCTACCTTTGCATACCCAACTTTACAAAAAGCTACTGAGGTGCTGTGCAAAACCCAGTATGTGATCATATAACTAAAGACTGTATCAAAACGCATATGCACAAGTAGCAAGGAGTAAGCTTACATGTGTATGACAGAATACACCCCTGTGTCCAAACTACACACTACTGTAATAATGTTTGTATAAGGTATGCCTTGTGAGGTATCATTTAAAAGTTCATAATTTGCGATCAATAATGTCATGGCAAAATGCACATAGCAACATTATATGTAAATTTATAAACATAAGCTGAAATCATGACTGAAGTATTTTTCCCAGATAAGTCTGGGGAGTGGCTAAACCACTTTCTCAGAGACAAAGGGCAAGCTGATGCTTCAGCTAGGTGTCAACAAGGCTGATGGACCATTACCTCCTGAGTAGCCATTCTTTGGCAAGGAAGAGAGCAGGGACAAATCTACATCTTAGCAAAGACACAGCATGGAGTTTCCTTTCTTCACTAGACTGACTGTCATCTTGCTCCCAGCTGGAAATGCTCCTCAAAGGGGAGACAGGACTACAAAAAGAAGGGGTATACACCCAAGACATCCTCCTCTCTCTCTCTGGCATTGCACCTAAGATGACAAAGGAAAACGGCCATTGAACTCGGTGGGGGAGGAGGGTCCTGATTTAAGAGTTTGATCAGTAATCTGCTGGAGCATGTGGTAAGAAACTTTGCTTGAATCTCAGGTCATGTCTACACTGTGGACCTTACAGTGGCACAGCTGCGCTGCTATAAGGTATCCCGTTTAATCGCTCTATGCTGGCAGGAGAGAGCTCTCCCACCAGGATAATTAAACCACTCCCAACAAATGGAGGTAGATATGTTGGTGGGACAGCATCTCTCACCGACATAGTGCTGTCCTCATTGGCGCTTTTGTCGGTGAAACTTATGTTGGTCAGGGGTGTGTTTTTTTCAGACCCCGACCAACAAAAGTGCTAGTGTAGACAAAGCCTAATATAGTTTCTTAAATTAGACACTATTAAGTGTTTTATCTTTATTTTTCTTGTAACCATTTGTAACTTTAATGCCTGTACTTGTACTCACTTAAAATCTCTCTCTTTGTAGTTAATAAACTAGTTTTACTGTTTTATTTAATCCAGTATGATTAAATTGGAGTGTCTGGGTACTCTATTTAAAATAATAAGATGGCATATTATTCACTTAAAGAAATCACAGACTTAATGTATTTGTACTGTCCAGGAGAGGACCAGGCAGTACAGGACATGAATTTCTGGGAGAAGATCCTGGATGGAGGGCGTGTTGGAGTCACCCTGCAGTATAACCAAGACTGGTGAGAACCAGGATGTAGCTGACTGGCTGCAGTTTCACACAGACACTCAGGGTGTCCTGTATGCTGGAAGGCTGTTTGTGAGCAGCCCAGGTGGGAGCTACTAAAGCAAGGCACCCAACATTGCAGGGCGGGGTGACACAGCTCCCCACTAGTCCGGAATGTGCCCTTGTATGTCACAATGTGCTACCTTAATTCTAGCATTTCCTAATTTCTAAGTGATTCTCCTTTACACTCTTTACTCCTGGGGGAATTCTACACCACTGCACACATGCAGAATGAATATTCCCCGCAGATTTTTTTTCTCTGCAGAAAATACATTCTGCTGGAGAGATTCTGAAGTTACCCCTTTCACCCACCATGGGCTGCTGTGTCACCAGAACAGAGGGCAGCCAGCTCACCTACCATAGCAGTGAGCAGCTGATAGGGAGGAGGAGAGGCTGTATTCCTCACAGTGCCCTGCCCGTGGGGCCAGATGAGGAGGCACGGGATATGGGGGCAGACAGAGTGGGGCACACAGGGCTTCTGGGGGTCACATAGACTGGGGTTCAGAAGGGCTAGCGAGGGGAGGACAGACTGGGGTGGGGGCTGAATGGGAGTGGGGATGCAGGGCCACATGGGGACAGGGGCAGAGCCACATGGAGATCAGGGACAGGGGGCTGAGTGGGGTTGCAGGGACACATGGGGACGGGGCCAGATGTGCCTGACTGAATGGGAGAGGATAGGTGTCAGCCAGGGCTCCATGGGGGAGGCTCCCCAGCTCCCTAACAATCTCTCCCTCCTCTCCAAAAAACTTAAATATTTCTCCCATCCACACCCAACAACCCTCCAAGTTTACTTCCAGGCTCCTTCCCAGCAATTACTTCCCTTTCCCTCAGCTCCTCCATTATCCCTGACTCCCCTAAGTCTTGCAACTATTTCTGTGGGATGTGGGAACTACGTTTCTGTATTGTAGTTTAAATAAATTACACCTCTACCCCGATATAACGCGACCCAATATAACACGAATTTGGATATAACGTGGTAAAGCAGCACTCTGGGGGGGGCAGGGCTGCGCACTCCGGCGGATCAAAGCAAGTTCAATATAACATGGTTTCACCTATAACGCGGTAAGATATTTTGGCTCCCGAGGACAGCGTTATATAGGGGTAGAGGTGTATTACTCAAAGTTCTGTATTACTATACCTAGTTAGGAATCTATTTGTCAAAAAACATTTCCTGAATCTTTTCTGTTGTCTGTATTGTTACAGACATACCTGCTAACAAAGGTATTTTGAAATAAAATTACCAAAATAATTGAAACTGGCATATGATGTTATTTTGACAAAAAATATGCAGAATTTTAAATTATTACGCACAGAATTTTTATTTTTTTGGCACAGAATTCCCCCACGAGTAACTCTTCATACAGTTATTTAAACTATACGGAATTGCATGGAATTTCCAGGATTTAAAAATAAAGAGAGAAAATAAAGATATACAGTCATCTGCAACTATCTGCTAGACAGAAATAGAATACTGGGTTCTCTTACTGACTCTGGGCAAGGAGTATGATCCAGTTGTTAAAGCAAAAGACTTCAAGTTAGGGTTCTACTTGATCATTTAATATTGTTTATATTTACACAATTCTCATTCATCTGTGGGTCTCAAAGTTCTTTGCAAAGGCAGGTATACAGGAATATCCCCATTGTACAGACACCATGGCCAAGATCTGGCATATTGTTTCTGAAAGACAGTGTGGCTAAATAAATGAGTTACAGATCTAGGTTCTGTTCCGGGTTCCTTCAGAGAGGGCCTGTACACACTCTAAACTCCAGATTCCTTCCCCATTTTACAGACAGGATAGGATACCCATACTCTAGGCCAGGAGTCGGCAACCTTTCAGAAGTGGTGTGCCGAGTCTTCATTTATTCACTCTAATTTAAGGTTTTGCGTGCCAGTAATTCATTTTAACATTTTTAGAAGGTGTCTTTCTAGAAGTCTATAATATATAACTAAACTATTGTTGTATGTACAGTAAATAAGGTTTTTAAAATGTTTAATTACAGGTTTCAGAGTAGCAGCCGTGTTGGTCTGTATCCGCAAAAAGAACAGGAGTACTTGTGGCACCTTAGAGACTAACAAATTTATTAGAGCATAAGCTTTCGTGGGCTACAACCCACTTAAGAAGCTTCATTTAAAATTAAATTAAAATGCAGAGCCCCCAGGACCAGTGGCCAGGACCCAGGCAGTGTGAGTGCCACTGAAAATCAGCTCAAGTGCCGCCTTTGGCACGCGTGCCATAGGTTGCCTACCCCTGCTCTACGCAGTAGGAAAGCATGAGGTCATGCTCAACAACAGGGATGGGAATTGCACAGAACTATTAATGATCATAAGTAGAAGAAGTGAGGCAAGAACTCATGGACTCCTGGCCTTCCTCAAGGCCAAATGGTACTCTGTGGGGGGGGGGGGGGGGGTAAAGAGGGGGAAAGCAGCATCTCTATACTCGTACTCATTTATGGATCCAAGGATAGCATTAGCCCTTTTGGCCACAGCATTGTACTGAGAGCTGATGTTCAGCTAATTATCCACCACTAACCCCAAGTCTTTCTCAAGAGTCACTGCTTCCCAGGATAGAGTCCCCCATCATATCAGCATGGCATTTATTCTTTGTTCCTAGATGTATACATTACATGTCCTTATTAAATAGCATATCGTTTGCTTGTGCCCATCTTACGAAGCAATCCAGATTGCTCTGCATCAGTGACCTGTCCTCTTCATTATTTACCACTCCCCCAATTTTTGTGTCATCTGCACACTTTATCAGTGATGATATTATATTTTCTTCCAGGTCACTGATAAAAATGTTAAATAGCATAGGGCCAATAATGATCCCTGTGAGCCCGCACAAGACACATCCCTGTTCAATGACAATTCCCTGTTTATGGTTATATTTTGAGACCTGACAGCTAATCACACTCCAATTAAAAAAAAAAAAAAAAGCATTTCAACCATCAGTGCAGCCTAGCAGTGAGTAAATCCAAACTAGCTCACCTTAGCACTGTGTGCAGACACAGTTGTGGTAACATAAGGCGTTCGGTTCTTTTGCAGGAGATCTATGTACACTTCAGCTCCTTCCCCTCCATGAACACGCAGCAGGCTTAACAGCTCATTGACATCATGGTGAATGCGGAATTCACTCATGCTTCCACCTAGGGTTACAGATTTCACAGCACACTGAATGCAAAGCACAACAGATGATCCTTACCACTAAAACTCAAAGCTAATCAACAAGGGTAAAAAAATTCAAAATTGCCTTAGTGGCCTAGGAGCCCAAGTCTCATTTTCAAAAATGAGACAAGTTTAAATTTCACTGAAAGTCAACCTAATTTAGACTCTTCAGTACCTAAATCATTTTTGAAATTGGGACTTAGGGCTTGTTTACACATGGTTATGACTACACTACAGAACTTAGCGCTGCTAGTGCAAAGGCTCGTAGCTATGTTGGCGGGAGAAGCTCTCCCGCTGACCTAGCACTGTCCACACCGGCGTTTAAGTCGGTTTAATTTACGTCGCTCAATGGGGTGGCTTATTCATACTCCTGAGCGACATAACTTATACCAACTTGAGCTGCATTGTGTACATAGCCATGGAGTTGTGCAGGAATAACGGTTCCTGCATAACTCCAGGTGTGGACACTTTTATTCTGGAATAAGAGTGCTTTATTCCTCTTTAGTTCAATCCACTTTTAAAGTATATTAAACTAAACAGGAACAAGGCACACACATTCTTGAATAAGTGTGTCCACACATAGCTGTCCCTGAATAGTTCCATGTATAAAATAGTTCCATGTATAAACAAGCCACTAGATTCCTAAGCCCCTTAAGCAATTTTGAAAATTTTACCCCACAGCTTTGTAATATGCAGAGTACAGGCTCTCTTCAGCAGAGGTTAATTTTGAAGGTGTTGCTGCAGGCTTCTGAAGGCTGCATTGCTCTCATACTTGCACCAAAATAAAAAAATCCTTTGTAATTCATACTCGCACCAAAAATCACAAAAGATGCAACTTAAAACTGAGTTAGGCCTTGTCTACCTGGGAGAAATTGACCAGGATAGCTATTTCAGAAAAATTATTCCAGTCTAATTTAGCTATACTGGAATATAGTAGCCAATTTCCACATGTAGATTAGCTGTTAGTGATCACAGTGAAAAAGCTAGAGAAAAAAGTATTTCCTTTCCTTTGCCTCTGCCTACTTTGTCTCTTCATCTGATGACCAGATCTTAAGCTCCCCATTACTTACACTGACTCAACCATAAAGTATGCTTGGGGAGACATCTCCCACTGAAGGGGGAGGAAGCCCTCTAGAGGTTAAATGGCAGGAAGGCAGCTAACCATCAGTTTACACTAATAAGTCTGCATGTCAAATAGGAAACATCTTGAACAAAGGCACAAAACTGAAAAGCCCCATTAGCAGGAGAAAAGCAGGAAAATGGTATTTAAATAATGGTCAAATACTGAATAGCTGAATACTGGCAACAAGATACAAAGGTGATGGGCATGGTATAGAGACATAGATTAGATTACAAAGAGCAAAATGCTCTAAAATCTGCAGGGCCTTTCCCTAAACCAATATTCTGCTCTACATATATGCCTGGATCGCACAGTGAGGTCTTGTCTAGACTAGGATTTGGAAGTTTTTAGCTAACACATGTTAATAATCCAAACACCTTCCAAATCCGAGTCTAGAAAAAGCCCTGGGAGAGAAGAGTAGCACAGCAGATCTTCTCATCTTTAGAGACTCAAGGGTAAAAATGTGTCCAGTTTCTACTTATTACAGTTCCACACATTTTCTTGCAACATCAAATAGAGTAACAACTAATGGGAAAAAGATAACTGAATCCTCACACAGTTATTCTGAATTTAGCATTGTTTTTCAATATACTTAGCTAACCTCACTGGGTTAATCAAATCCACACTTAAGAAAGTAACATATTAACATAGATCTGGGGGGAAATAAGACTGAGTGGAATCTGGTGGCTTTATTTCACAACAGGGTTTGAAATGGAAACAGAAATATATCTGGAGTTTTAGCAAGGAGGAAACAGCAACTGATTTTGACTTATTGTCAGTAGATAGCCTTACATACCAACATAAATTAGCTATAGTACAGGGCCAGGCAAAGAGAAGATGAAAGGAGCAGGCAGAGAGTCTGCATAAAAACAAAAGATGCTACTTCAGCTAATAATTTTAAAAGATCCAAATCAAATACAGACAGAGAACGAACTCTAAGAATAATGGGACAAAGGGTCCTGTCACATTAATTCAGATTAAGGTCAGTGATGTAATAATGTGCACTGCCTTGGTAGGAAAGATATTCCCACACAACTAGAGCTAATTTTAATCCCTGCAGACAGTAGTGGGGCATCTCCATAAACAAGAGCAGTGACACAACCAAAATGCTATAGCCAGGGGCTAGAAATCACCTGGTAGGCAAACTAAGCAGGGAGCCTCTCTCTCTATTAGGTGAGCCCAGTGCCTGAACCTCTATAGCAAACTGCAAAAACCTCTCTTCCAGAAAGCCTTTGTACACCTCTGCACTGACACTACTGACATTCATAGGGTGCCCAGATGTCCCGATTTTATAGGGACAGTCCCAATTTTTGGGTTTTTTCTTATATAGGCTCCTATTATACCCCCACCACCACCACCACCACCACCACCCCTGTCCTGATTTTGCACACTTGCTGTCTGGTCACCCTAGACATTCATCTGCCTGGCCCACAACAAGTAAGATACGGTAAGAAATAAATCAAAGACCAAGAACCCAAGTGCCAGAGAACCCCGAGTGCCGGTGTTGCTATTGGTTTCGGCGAGGGGCAGATCCCCTTGTGGGTCAGTACCACCCCGCAGAGCCAGCTCCCCTGCCCGTCGCGTTGCCTCTACGGGAACCGCTATCCCAGGCCCGCGGTTGCTGTGGGGGCCCCACTCGAGGCCCAGGTTCCCGCTCACTCCCTGGCGCCGGCGATAATCGCTCTCCAGCCGGCCCCGCACGAGCCTTGCGCTGAGAGGGGTAACAGGGCCGAGCGGCAGCCCCCAACCCCGCTATCCTCGTGCGTCCCTCCGCCCCGGCGCCCGCCCGGCTGGGAAGCGGGTACCTTGTGCCGGGGCTGAGCAGCTCTCGCTGCCGCGCGTTGGGGGGAGGGGAGGCGGCGCGCGCGGAGCGGACCCCACGTCGATGGGCGGGAAGGTGGCGCTCCGAGGCGCCCGCCCAGTGCGAAAGACCAGGGGAGGGCTGGGGGCTATTCAGGAATTCACACCGCAGCCGTTAGCTGCAGCCAGCAGAACGCCCGCGGCGACCAAGCGGCGCGCGGGGAAGAGGTGCGCAGACTCCGATTGGCTGACGCAAAAGCGGCAGCATCCCTGGAGCCAATCAGACAACAGGTGGGGACCTGTCATTTCAGGGCACGCCCGCCCGTGTTTCCCCACGCTGCCCAGCTCGCTGGGGAACCCCGGGAGCGGGGTGGTGCTGATGTCTCCTCACTAACCGCAGCCCCGGATCGCTCCCAGACCTCACGGTACCCGACCAACTCCGATGTGACCTGGAAGTACCCGCCGACCCGGAAGTGATCTTCTCGTTCCCTTGGCCCCCAAAAGATGGCGGTCCGGTGAGCGCGCCCTGTTCGCGGGGACTTCGACAGGATGCTGCTACCGCCGGACCTCAGCGTCTCGCTGCGGGTGGAGCGCCCCCTGTTGCCCGTCCGGCCCCGCACCCCGCCGCGGGCCCCGTTCTGCTTCTCCCCCAGCCGCCTCCGCTTCCATCGCCAGCACGAGTTCTTTGAGGTAAGGGCCCCGGCTGCGACTACAGCTCCCGGCAGCCCTCGCGTGGCCTCTGGCCTGCTACCCGCGGGGCAGGATGGGAAATGCAGTCCCAGCGGAGAGGGGACCTGTGCGCTCGACGGCGCCAGCTGGGCCGAACATCAGCGAGCTCTGTTCTCAGCGCTTCCCCCAACCCCCCGGGTTCCTCCGACCCAGTGCCAAAATCCTATTCCCGCCAAATCAGGAGATTTAACACTATGCTCCTGTTGAACGAAGGGAGCGTTTCATGTAGTCATGTGACTCAGGACCTGTGGTTAGTAACTTTCACAATTTTGGGCAATTTTCCTGTGACTCGCTGCAAGCCTGTCCTACTGGTGAAAGGAGCAAGTCCAGCCCAGCAACCTCCAGGGATGAGTCCCTCATGTGGTCTAGCTGGGGAATGCTGTGGGTTAAATCTTCCTGATCCCCGATGGGCTGGGCACTGTGATGGCCAGGGTCTTCAGGCTCCTGGACATGGGTCCTATGTGTCCGCTCCGCTAGACTCCATGACATAGTTTTATGTAGATACTCATGTCTCTAGCCCAGAGGTTCTCAAACGGGGGGGTTGGGACCCCTCAGGGGGTCGTGAGGTTATTACAGGGGGGATCACGAGCTGTCAGCTGTCAGCTTCCAGCCCAAACCCTGCTTTGCCTCCAGCATTTATAATGGTGTTAAATATATAAAAAAGTGTTTTCAATTCATAAGGGGGGGTTGCACTCAGAGGCTTGCTATGTGAAAGGGGTCACCAGTACAAAAGTTTGAGAATCACTGCTCTAGCCCTTTTGGTTGCAAAAAATGTCTTTTAGTGCGAAGCAAACTGAGGTGAGCCTAAGTCTGCAAACAGGTGGCTGCAGTACCTATGCTGCTGTTCAGAGCTGTGTAAGTAGCAATGAAGGTCAGGAATCCTGTCTCTGTTGTGCAGCTCTCAGGAAATGTCCGAGCAGCAGCAGCAGCGACAAGCACTAGAGTTCGTCACAGAGGTTGAGAACAAACTTCGAAACCAGTTAGGACCAGGAGCAGAACTGTGCAGACTCATCATCCACCATCACCACCGCTCTTCATCACAGCAGCTAAAAGGCCCTACGTTGTGAGGGTGGAACAGAGAGTTCTTTTCAGCGGCCAGGTTGGGGTGAGAAGCACAGAAGTGGGCATCAAATATATAAGACTTCTGTTAGCAGATACAAAAACTAGAGCCCCCTAGCAGGGCCAAGGACAACACACTGGAAGGAGTTACAACCCTCCCCTTTCCCACCATCTAGGGTGGGTTTGTTATCTTTCACCTGGATAGTGAGGCCTCTGCCTTTGGTTATAGACTCTGGCACTGTTAACTGAGT
The DNA here is from genome assembly GCF_002925995.2 of Terrapene triunguis. Lineage (NCBI taxonomy): Eukaryota > Metazoa > Chordata > Testudines > Emydidae > Terrapene > Terrapene triunguis. The sequence goes on from NW_020664498.1 coordinate 7,458,275, forward strand.
TTGTAACTAGTTAATGGCATGACTGGCAGCTCAATGTGTTGCCTAGGCTGGAACATGGCAGTCTCGCTGTAACTAATTCAGCAGTTTTGTCAGTCTTCCGTCCTCCCAGCTTTCTATGATATGATGTCTGAAGTGTAGTGTTCTGTTTTAGTGGTGCCTGTCAGGTCACTCTATCATCTGTTGAGGCACTGTGGGAGAAATGCTGAGTCTATTCCAGAATGCTCTGGTATGTAGCCAGGGCAACATGATGCATGCAGATGTGTAAACGTGATTATAATGGCAGAAAAGAAGCTGTATGGAAACAGATTTACAAGTAAAATGGTTCAAAGTGACTGTGCTTCTTTGAAAGCTGCAGTGGACTGTCCCCCCCCCCCTTTTTATTTTATTTATAAAGAAAAATTCTGAAAGCAGTCCATGATAGCAGCATATTTGTTGCTGTGCTGCCTGATATAGCCACTTAGAACTTCTCAGCCATGGCACAGAGAGAACTCTTGACTCCTGCTCCAAAAGCACAGCCCCTTTCCACTTGAGCTAGAGAAGAATCCCCTTTTGATGTGTGATCCTTTTCAAACATTATGTCCATGAGTTAGTCTCGGTGACCTTGAGTGTCTCTAGAATTATGTTCTCGGTTGTTAGCAACAAAGCAGCTGATAGTAAAGGACACTGGTACATGTGTGTACACAGGCCCAGGGTCTCTGTTGAGTATGCCAAGTTGCACTTTTAATTGTGGTCTATAAGCTGGGTTTAGCAAAGTTAGATCAATATATTATCCTTGATCCAGAGTCGAGTTCACAGTAACATGCATTCTCATTCTTAACTCTTTTTTTTAACAGAGTTACTTGTTGGGAATAAAAGTAATTTCCAATTTGCTTTTTGAACACACATTGCTGTAACATGCCTATAATCACTATTCCCTGTTCCAGGATGGAGACATACATAGACACTTGTATCTCCAAGATATCCTAACAAATGTTACCGAAGTGACCGAAAGATCCAAGTAAGTGGTGTCGTTCATACAAATTCAGTTGTGGGTCCTGTTAACAAAAATGCATTTGATTGAATTTTGACCCTTCCTCTAACTACCAGTTTGTGGTCCATACTGTCTGTCAGTGTTGTATACATCTGTCTCGGACTGGATTCATTAAGGCTAAACAAATGTTGAATAGTTGTGGAGTACTTTCAATCATTCCTAGTACCAGATCAAAGTAAACTGGTTATTTACTTTGTTATTTCTTGACAAAGAGAGGTCTCTTGATGAAATGGTACAGTTTTTTTGGTTGTTTGTTGCATCTTCAGATAAGCTTTGCCTCTTCTTTCCTTAAGAGGAATAGTTTTCTTTACACCAGTCCAAAAACATCAGCATAAGTCATTGGAGTTGAGTCTTACCTGCCTGAGTTATACAGACACTAGACAGGGATGTTTTCAATCTCCTTTATTTTTTGCACTAAACATGGAAACGGAGAAGAAGGAAGGAGGACATCACAAAGTGCCTTATAGGTGGATGATGTGATAGTTATTGAACCTGAAGCTTTCCCTATAGTTATTGAAAAAAATTCAGGTTTTGAGGAAGCGTTTGGCTTTAAAATGATGTTAAAGCTGAAATGCTGGTTATCTCTTTGCCAGATCTGGAGAAATCATCCCTTCAGAAAACATGGGTGTAAATGGGCAATGCATTCCCAAAGGTACCTGGGAATTTAAATCTCAGCTAACCTAGAAGATCCGAGTAAATTACATGATAGATCATTACTTCAGTCAGTTTAAAAAGATTTGGAGTTCAGGGGAAAATATGCAAATGTTTGGTCAGGGAGAATAACCTGGTCAAAATGAACACATTGCCCAAGATCTCCATCTAGTTTCAAAATATTCAGTAGTCATCCCAGAAAAAACTCGAAGGTACCTAGAGAACAAACTGAAAGTGAGCTATTTCATAGAGATCTACTGGGATTTTGAAATATAGTAGCTCATACCTAATACTGCTGTTCAGTATTAATTCATTCCATAATTAATCGTAAGTTCAGCTCTGTATGCATGACCCACAGGTTCTAGCTGTCAGTTAGGTAAAAGGAGTTTGAGCCACAAATATGAGCCATAAATTTGAGCCACAAATAATTACAGAATCCTCACAAACTAATTCTATTGTGTCTCCAGTTTAATAGTGCTCATCTTCTCCTGTATCGAGTAGATATGAATGAAAACTACCATAATATAAAGATTTTATTTAGATGTATGCAGAAGAACTGATCCACATGCTCTGGGTGGCCTTGACATAAACTAAAAATACAAATGTTTTCATCGCTTCCTTCTAGGGTGTCAGAATTCTGTTGTCATATTGTTGGGTGCTGCCAGGTCTTTGATACCTTAGAGGGTTATGAACATCACTACAACACACTGCACAGGAACATGTGCTCTTTCTGCAAACGCTCTTTCCCCTCTGTGCATCTGTTGGATACTCACATCCTGGAGTGGCATGACTCTCTCTTCCAGATAATGGCAGAGAAGCAAAATATGGTGAGTTGCAAGCAAAGATTTCATTATGTATCTAGTAACACACCTCCGCCCCCCACACAGTAACCTTGCTACCCCCTCTCCCCCAGCTCATTTTTGGGTCAGGATCCCTACAATTACAACACTGTGAAATTTCAGATTTAAATAGCTGAAATCATAAAATGTACTATTTTTAACATTCTATGACTGTGAAATTGACCAAAATGGACTGTGTATTTGGTACGGTCCTAGTTATAGACAGAGCACAAGACACAAGTTGATTCATGCAAAAGGAAAACAATAACATTCTTTGCAGTTTCTAGTGCCTTCTATCCAAGGATCTCTAAGCACTACATGTGCTTTATGCCTCAATGTCCAGTGATTTAAGAATGTATTAGTCTTGTTTTTCTAATGGAGAAACTGTGGCTCTCGGAGAGGAAGAGACTTTCCCATGGTCACACACAGTGCCAGGAGTAGAACCCCCATCTCCTGCATGTAGGACTAGCCATCCTCTCTCCTTTGCTTATTGTAAAAACGAGAATAAGTGGATAAACACAAGTGTGTAAGTCTGACTTGAGCTAACTTCTCCCTAGGATAATAGTACCTAAAGGAAAGAAACAAGGGAGATGGGTCTCTTGTCAAACAGGCTCTGTCCTGCATGTGCAGTGCTGGAATAGTCGGTTTGTCCATCTGTGGAGCTGGAATAGTTAACTGGTTTAATCAAACTAAGAACATAAGAACGGCCATACTGGGTCAGACCAAAGGTCCATCCAGCCCAGTATCCTGTCTACCGACAGTGGCCAATGCCAGGTGCCCCAGAGGGAGTGAACCTAACAGGTAATGATAAAGTGATCTCTCTCCTGCCATCCATCTCCACCCTTTGACAAACAGAGGCTAGGGACACCATTCCTTACCCATCCTGGCTAATAGCCATTAATGGACTTAACCTCCATGAATTTATCTAGTTCTCTTTTAGACCCTGGTATAGTCCTAGCCTTCACAACCTCCGCAGGCAAGGAGTTCCGCAGGTTGACTGTGCGCTGTGTGAAGAAGAACTTCCTTTTATTTGTTTTAAACCTGCTGCCCATTAATTTCATTTGGTGGCCCCTAGTTCTTATATTATGGGAACAAGTAAATAACTTTTCTGACCAAGTGGGCATTCACCCACGAAAGCTTATGCTCCAATACATCTGTTAGTCTTAATGGTGCCACAGGACCCTCTGTAACTTTTCCTTATTCACTTTCTCCACACCACTCATGATTTTATATACCTCTGTCATATCCCCCCTTAATCTCCTCTTTTCCAAGCTGAAAGTCCTACCTTCTTTAATCTCTCCTCATATGGGACCCATTCCAAACCCCTAATCATTTTCAGTTGCCCTTTTCTGAACTTTTTCTAATGCCAATATATCTTTTTTGAGATGAGGAGACCGCATCTGTATGCAGTATTCAAGATGTGGGTGTACCATGGATTTATATAAGGGCAATAAAATATTCTCCATCTTATTCTCTATCCCTTTTTTAATGATTCCTAACATCCTGTTTGCTTTTTTGACTGCCGCTGCACACTGCGTGGATGTCTTCAGAGAACTATCCACGATGACTCCAAGATCTCTTTCCTGATTAGTTGTAGCTAAATTAGCCCCCATCATATTGTATGTATAGTTGGGGTTATTTTTTCCAATATGCATTACTTTACATTTATCCACTAGCTTCCAACTTTGCTAATATCTAAGCATCCCGAGTTCAGTCAGCAGATATTTCTCTCTTCTGTCCTCTGTAAACTACACATTTTTGATCAAGGAGGTTTCCTGCTGCCACCATGTGCAGATACTTGGGAAGTCAGTATTGCACTCTCCAGGATTTTGCCTGATGGGCCTTAGCAGTTTGGACTTTGCCTCATACACATGCAGTCAAGAAACCATGTGCAAGGGGTGGCAGAAAATGAACAATGTATTCCTAATACCAGAGATGGAAGTAGTTTCCCAACAAATTGAACTAGTTCCAAATTTTGTGAAACAATCTCAGCGCACCCATGTAACTTGGAGATTGTAATGTGTGAATTATATTGGCTTTCGTAGGTTTTTAAGGCTAAAAGGAACCATACAATCATATGGTCTTAATAACACAGGCCATAAAATATACTACCCCCAGTGATTCCTGTGGTAGAGGGAATGACTTTTCTCTCATGCATAAACAAAAGTTGTAGAGCCCAATAGTTTGTGATTGGACTAAATCACTTTTCAGAGAGGATCGAGTAGATGATGATGATACATCTTTAGTACTGTGTATCAATGTGGAAGTGCCAGGTAGACATCTTGCCTTGCCTTGGAGAAATTCTGTGTGAATAACTCCCATCTTGCTTATACTGCATACGTTTTAGAATTACCTTTCCCTCTTCTTGCTTTTTAGTATCAGTGTTTGGTAGAAGGCTGTGCGGAGAAGTTCAAGAGCAGCAAAGACAGAAAAGATCACTTAGTCAAAGTACATCTTTATCCTTCTGATTTTCGATTTGATAAACCAAAAAAAGCTAAAAAGTAAGTGCCAAGTACACTGACAAAGCAAGCATTTATCCTTCTGTGTGCTGGGGACTGGTCCTCAGAAGCAGAGAACACCAGAAAATCCAGCAATCTCATGCTTCTCTGGGCTTAGTCAGTAGCACTTCATATTTACACAAGCTAGTGTCAGATTCCAGAGCTCCTGCATTCCCTTCCCGTAATTGCACTAGTTTATTTCTGGCCTCTGGAGTATAAAGAGGTTGTTTACTGAATGCAAAAATGTTAGATCCTAGCATGTGAATTCATGAGCCAAGGAATACTGGCCTTCAGGTCCTTCCAACAGGGATGAGTCGCCCACATTACGTGAGTGAAAGGGGTGCTAAAAAGACATTTGCTCACTCCTCATTAGTGAACCAATGAGTCCTCCCCAGCCCCCTCCTTCCCTTGCACTCTCCCTGAAATACAGAGAGCCGAGCTGCAATCCCAGCAGCACCTGCTCTGCTCTGCTCTGAAGGGTGCACTCTGTTCCCTTCTCTGCCTGTGTACTTCAGGGAGGTGAGTGAGTGCAGGGCTGAAGGGCAAACAGTCTCCATTGTGGTGGCGGTGGCAGGAAAAGGCCTGCCAAGCTGTGTCAAGTGCAGGAATCCATCCCCAGAGTGGGTGCATGGGCCTGGAGAGCCCAACACGTGCTCAGGAATCCTATCCCAGGTGCAGGAGGCTGGCAAGTCAACCAGAGGGTACCAGTGACCCTGCACAAGCAAGGGCCAGAGCCATTCCCTGCCAGTTCACGCTATCTGTGGGTTAGGGTGCTGCCCATGGCCAGATGACACCTATCCCTCACCTCTTCTGCCGCACTGTATTCTGGTTGAAAAACATGACCAGAACAGAGGCATGCTCCTTTGTTTGGTGCTTGGCTCTCTGTCCTGGCCATGGAGCAATGGAAGCATTAAGGGAGAGGAGCCAGCCATGAGTGTGCAGCTGAGTCTGGAGGAAGAGGAGAGAGAGAGACTGCTATAGATACTTACATAGGATTCCTTTCAGTGCTACATGAACAGCCGGAGAAGCGAAGTCCTGATTGGCCCCATGCATAGGCACGCCCATTTCTCAGGTGGCTGTAAGAAGTTATGTAGTAGTGGTATGGATACAGACACACTTACATGAAGCAATGATGTCACTAATCAACTTTTTCGTCTCTCCCCTAATGTTGCCATGCCTATTCCAAGGCTGGGGAACCATGGAGACTTATTTAGCAATGAAGGATGATCTCTATCCTTAACAGTTTAGTAAGCACACAGTGGGGCAGAGCTATTGGCTCTTACAGACTGATCTGAGCAGTGACACTGGCAATGGCCAGTGATCTCTCAGGCAATCAAACCCACTCTGTTATCACTAGTTTTCAGTTGAATGGCTTAGAACGTAGAAAGGAAGTGAACTGCTGATTGTAGAAAGTGTCTTTCTTAGCCATGGATCAGGCACCAACATTCATCTCTTTGGAGCATGACGCCCTAAGCTATGGAAGGAAGGAAACTCATTGGCCCTGCTCAGCCAGATGAACCCAGGTATGCTTTATGGGCATAAGAAAGAAGCTTGTGGTGAAGCCCATGTACTGTAATGCAGTAGTTCTGACTCTCCACTCTGCAGACCCCCTTGTAAGAGAGCTCCTCCTGTGAGCCAGCTTCCCTCTAGCACTGCAGTGCTCTGCTTGCTTGAACATTTTACAGGCCACCCAGAGTGACCAAGAACACTCGCTGCCTTCTGCTAGCCCCCCTCTGACTCTCCTGAGCCTGTTTTACTTAATTTGTTTTGTAGCCTCCTGATCAAATGACCTTGGGCCCTTGAGCCTAAGCTGACTAGGAGGCAGTTGGCAGCTCCTGAAAGGAGGGTTTTGTTTCTGCAGCAGCACCAAAAACAATAAGCCTTCCTCTAAGCTGGACGTGAGCATGCCAATGGATGTGAATGTGGAGACTTACGAGCAGTCGCAAGTGGATTCCATGGAAATCTGTCCAAGTGAGAGCGTGGAGAATCCCACCCAGCCTATGAGTGGCCCAATTTCATCACTGCAGGAGAAAAAGCTCTATAAATCCAGGTCTGTTTTCCTTTATGTAAACTCCTTCGGCAGGGACCAGGTCTTCATATGTGCTGGGGCAGTACCTAACGCAATAGGGCCGTGACCTTAACTGGGGCCTTTGGATGCTCTTGTGATGTATTGCGAAGTAATACCTTTAAGTGCTCATCCCAAGTGATGGCTGAGCTTCTAAATACACATTGATGCACAAAGCTTAGCACTTCTGAAAAGTTAACAGTCAATGATTTTTAATTGATGTTTGCAAAGAGTTTGAAGAAAAAAAGCAAATTCTTAGTGTTTATTTGCAGTTTACTAGGATTAAACTGCTGTTTCTGTACTTAACAGGTGGCAGCAGCAAATGACTGCTTTGTGCATTGATAGTGATTCATTTCTTTGATTCTTGCAGTCACAACTGAGAATCTTTGCAGTAACAGAGAAGTGTAATGAATGAGAAGCACACACTCACCCAAGGAAATGCCCTCAAATTCACCTTTTTTAAATAATCAACCAGGCTGGGGGACCCGGAAGGGGTGCAGTCTTCTCTTGAGTCTTACTTAGGATCCAGTTAAAGCAAGTGGATTTGATTGTGTGCTGCACCTCCAGCAGGTTAGGTGAGGTTGTGCAAAGGTGGCTCCAAATTCTGGGCTGCTCTGTGGATTGAAACTGCCATCAGTATAGTTAGAGCAGCCTCTGGTGTAACTAGGACTTGCAAGGGGCAGTGTAGAGCCAATTGTGGTTCCTGTACAGTCCTTGTATTCTAATGCAGCAACACACAGAGGCCAGGATGGGGGTCAAAACCTATCCCTATATATGTATTCTTTTCATTTAAATCTGAAGTTCATTATGTGTATTGTTAGTAGGGCTGTCAAACTATTAAAAAAATTAATCATGATTATTTGCTGTTTTAATCACACTGTTAAACAATAATAGAGTACCAATTTAAATTTATTATGAGTATTTTTGGATGTTTTTCTACATTTTCAAATATATTTATTTCAGTTATAATGCAGAATACAATGCTCACTTCATATAATTATTTTTTATTACAAATATTTGCAAGTCGAAGCATGACAGGGCATAAGAATGTTTAACATATTTGGCAGATAAATACCTTGCAACGCTGGCTGCAACAGTGCCATGCGAATGCCTGTTCTCACTTTCAAGTGACATTGTAAATAAGTAGCAGGCAGCATTATCTCCTGCAACTGTAAACAAACTTGTTTGTCTTAGTGATTGGCTGAACAAGAAGTAGGACTGAGTGGACTTGTAGGCTCTAAAGTTTTACATTGTTTTGTTTTTTTGAATGCAGTTACGTAACAAAAAAAATCTACATTTGTATGTTGTACTTTCATGATAAAGAGATTGTACTACAGTACTTGTATGAGGTGAATTGAAAAATACTATTTTTCTTTTTTACAGTGCAAATATTTGTAATAAAGATATAAAGTGAGCACTGTACATTTTGTATTCTGTGCAATTGAAATTAATATATTTGAAAATGTAGAAAAACATCCAAACTATTTATATAAATTGGTATTCTATTATTGTTTAACCGTGTGATTAAAACTGCAGTTAATCACAATTAATTTTTTAATCGAGTTAATTTGTTTTGAGGTAATCACTTGAATTAACAGCGATTAATTGACAGCCCTAATTGTTAGTAACACCTGAGGTTTTTAACTCAAAAATAATTCTAGGGATCTAATTCACTTGTCAGCATTTCTGCTGTTTTATTATTTGCATTTTCTCTCAAACCTAATCTAGGTTTAACAAAATTTCCCCACCAGTTCTGCTGAGCTGGTGTTAGCACTGGTGGGAGCCCTAGTATAGATGAGGCTCTACTGGTCAGGCACATTTTTAGCATATTGTCCGTTAATATGGTGAAAAAAGTTCAAATGAGATGGTGGGAAAATGGCTCTAGCTGCAGGAGACTTGCTTACACAAGGGCTAACACTGATCCAGAAAAACAGGGTGAATATTTTTGTAAATTTACCTAACTTGGCTCAGGCCTCAGTCCCAGGCTTCAAGCCTTGCCTACCCATAATAATGGTAAAAATTTCAAAGCCCACAAAAGGATACTGCACCCATTTAGCTATATTGCTTTCTAAACCAATGAAGTTAAATCAGTGCAACTTTGTTGTGTAGATAGGGCCTAGCCACAGACTTTTCAGTCTCCTTTAAGATACAAATGTATAACTTAAACTTCACTTTACCAAAAAGTTGAATTGGGGGCAAATAGTGGTTTTCCAGGTTCTGCCCACAAAATAAGGTCCTTCTGCTTCAGATGCTAAAATAAGACACTGCTCATTTTTTGAACATCTGCACAGTTTAATGTGATCATGTGTGTTCTGCTGGGCTTGACTCCCCCTTGGTGAGGCTTGCCCTGCTAGCCTCTTGGGGCTTGGCTCCTTGATTTAGGAGGAGGGAGGAATAAGAGGAAGTATCTTGCAGGTGTAACATACATGGGGCCAAAATGAGCTGTTACTCATAGTGGCTTGTGCAGATCTTCATAATGTGATATCCCCCCCCGCCTTTGGGCAGTGAAATAGTTAAGTGTTGACATGTCAACTCAGATCCCTAACAATAACTCACCGACTGGATGAGATGAACAGGGAAATTCAAACCTCACAGATGCTGTTTCAGGTTTTCTGCAGGCAGACACCGCTGCATCAGTTAAAAACCCTTCAAAATGTGAACAGAATGTATCATTCATAAATTCCAAAGCCAGAAGGGACCATTGTGATCATCTAGCCTGACCTCCTGTATGTCACAGGCCAGAGAACTTCCCCAAAATACCGTAATTCCTAGAGCAGATCTTTTGGAAATCATCTAATCTTGCTTTAAAAGTTGTCAGTGATGGAGAATTTATCGTGACCCTTGGTAAATTGTTCTAATGATTCATTACTCTCACCATTAAAAATCAGAGGGGTAGCCGTGTTAGTCTGAGTCTGTAAAAAGCAACAGAGGGTCCTGTGGCACCTTTAAGACTAACAGAAGTATTGGGAGCATAAGCTTTCGTGGGTAAGAACCTCACTTCTTCAGATGCAAGCAATGGAAATCTCCAGAGGCAGGTATAAATCAGTGTGGAGATAACGAG
>NW_020664498.1:7468818-7507026 GCF_002925995.2 Terrapene triunguis
CTCGTTATCTCCACACTGATTTATACCTGCCTCTGGAGATTTCCATTACTTGCATCTGAAGAAGTGAGGTTCTTACCCACGAAAGCTTATGCTCCCAATACTTCTGTTAGTCTTAAAGGTGCCACAGCACCCTCTGTTACCATTAAAAATGTATGCCTTTATTTCCAGTCTGAATTTGTCTAGCTTCAAATTCTAGCCTTTGGATCATATTATATCTTTAGCTGCTACATTGAAGAGCCCATAATTAAATATTTGCTCCCCATGTGGATAGTTGTAGATGGTAATCAAGTCACCCCTTAACCTTCTTTTTGTTACATTCAAGAAGCTCAATCTATTTAGCTTATCATTATAAGGGGACATAACAGTTTTCAAGTACATAAAAAGTTGTTACAAGGAGGAGAGAGAAAAATTGTTCTTAACTGCTGAGGATAGGACAAGAAGCAATGGGCGTAAATAGCAGCAAGGGAGGTTTAGGTTGGACATTAGGAAAAACTTCCTAACTGTCGGGGTAGTTAAGCACTGAAATAAATTGCCTGGGGAGGTTGTGGAATCTCCATCAGTGGAGATTTTAAGAGCAAGTTAGACAAATGCCTGTTAGGGATGGTCTAGATAATAAGTAGTCCTGCCGTGAGTGCAGGGGACTGGACTAGATGACCTCTTGAGGTCCTTTCCAGTCCTATGATTCTATAAGGCATGTTTTCTAATTCTTTAATCATTCTATGGACCCTCTTCAATCTATCAACATCCTTCTTGAATCATGAGCACCAGAACTGGACACAGTATTACAGCAGCAGTTGCACCAGTGGCAAATACTGAGGTAAAATAACCTCTCTACTCCTACTTGAAATTCCCCTGTTTATGCATCTCAGGATCACATTAGCTTTTTGACCACAGTGTCACACTGGGAACTCATGTTCAGTTGATTATCTGGCATGACCTCCAAATCTCTTTCAGTGTCACTGCTTCCCAGGATAGGGTCCCCCATCCTGTAAGTATGCCCTTCATTCTTTATTCCCAAATGTATACATTTACATTTAACTGTATTAAAATGCATATTATTTGCTTGTGGCCAGTTTACCAAGTGATCCATATTGCTCTGAATCAGTGACCTTATTTACCACTCTCCCAATCTTTGTATCATCTGCAAACGTTATCAGTCATGATTTTATGTTTTCTTCCAGGTCATTGATGAAGATGTTAAATAGCGTTCATAAGGGCTAGGGGGATTTTTAAAGAGTTTAGGGTGTGGAGAACTAAAGGGTTGCCAAGGAGAGGTGAAAGTATTCTGTCTCCTCACAGACCAATCCTTCCCCGTTCAGGTCCTGCCTTTACATTGGTGACTGTGTCCCTATGAAGCAGAACTTTTGCTAATGCGCTCTTTGTTAAACAGCAGTCATTGTCATTTCCTATCAGACTAAGTTGGTTTCCTGTTAGGCATCTCAGCAAAGTGACCATTCCGGTTAAGTATGCTCTGAGTGGCACATGCATAAGTACAAAAAAACAAGACATCAAGATTTTTGTATTAACATGGTATATTTATGTTGCAGAATCCCATCAACCGTTTGCTTCGGGCAGGGCGCCAGCCGAGGATTTAAAAGCATGAAGAAGAAAGTATGAAGGTCACTGGAGCAGATTCACAAGGAATGACAAGTAAAGACAAGCAGAAAAGGCCTTGTCCCCTGAGGTTAATAAAAGATACAACTAATCATTCATGGGTTTGCTTGCTCCTCCTGGTTGAGCACAACAATGGATGTGTTGAATTTACTGTACACTGAGGGCAGGGAAGGCTTGGGGCTGTCCGTTGTGATCATGGATGATCCAAAGCCAGCAATTTCTGCAGCAAAGGAAAAGCAAGAGAGAAGGAAGGAGGAGGGGATCTTGTGTTTGTAGATGTTTGAGTTCCATAAATGCATGGAGAAGGGGCACTTAACCAAAGGGCTGTATTTGTTTCCCTTCCCCGCTCCACCAGGGGCTTCTGTACTCCACTCACTCCTTTGTCCGGGGACGAGGTGGACAATGTGGTAAAGGTGGTGGAATGCCGGCATTCCATCACCATCAAAGTAAGCGTAAACTCCCCTGCCCAAAAGGCTGTGGAGATGTTGATGGGGGCCAGCTGGAGGATGACTGGGAGTCCATGGGCTCAGTCAAGTCTGGAGACCTCTCAGCTCCTGCCATGCTACAGGAAAAGCTGTACCAATTCCTGGAAGACTCACGAGGCTCCAGGAGGAAGGCACTCTCCAGAAGTGGGGGGGGGATTTCAATCTCCTCTTCCAGGGTGCAAGGGCCGTATCAGGAGGGTCAAGGGATCAAGGAGTGGCACTCTGCAGCCTACCAGTGAACTCACAGATTCCACAATTCCCTGACACCTTTGGGATCAAGCACAGGTTGCAGGTGCAGGTGGTGCCGCTGCCCCCAATTAAACCAACTACCATTGCATCTCTGAATACAAGAGGCTGTAGGGTGAGTCTCTGCTGATACTAGGTGCTCTCCTCGCTTTGGGGGGGTGTGGGGGTGGTACTCTGTGATCTTCCGGCAGGAGACTCACATAGATTCAGCCACCAAAGCCAGCTGGCAGCTGGAGTGGGAGGGAAGAGGGTGTACTTCAGCCACCTCACTGCACTCTTGGGCTGGATGGCCACCCTGTTTTCCCCGGACCTATGGCCCAAGGTCCTGGGGGTTGCCGAGGTCATGCCAGGGTGCCAGCTGCACCTCTGGGTCTGCATGGAGGGGCTGATCCTCAATCTTGTCAACTTGATCTGTGCCCCGATACCCAATCCCGAAGCGGGTGGAGTTGTATCAGTGGGCTTCTGCCTTCCTTGGCACTTTGGATTCTCTTAAGTGCCTGGATGTGCGTGAGAGAAGTGCTAGGCCACAGTGGATGTCCTCAGGGAGATTGTTACGCCCTGGTAGATGTCTGGAGCAACCACCACCTGGATGACTCCACCTCCTTTTCCTGTGTCTGTGTGGAGGATACTCAGTCATGCCACTTGTGGCTGGACCGCATTTACATTTCCTTTTTAACTCTTTGTAGGCCCACTCCTCCAGCATCAGGTTGGTCCCCTTCTTGGACCACCATCTGGTATCCGTGATGGTTTATTTGATGCCTGGGCAGCTGGGGCTGGCCTACTGGCATTTTTAACAGCCTCCTGGAAGTTCTGGCTGGCCTGGCGGGAGGAGAGGTGGTGGGATGTGGGGAAGAGACATGCCTAGTTCTTCTGTCACGACTACATCGGGTGGCCAGTCAGAGGATGGATGTGGCGATTGAGCAGTTGGAGTGGAAGGTTTTGGAGCCGGAGAGGTGCCTGGACACTCACCCTGCGGATCCATCCTGCTGCAGGTAGTGTCAGGAGAAGCAGGATGAGCTCTGGGTCCTTGATGACCATTGGATGAAGGTTGCTTTTGTCTGATCATGTATCCAGCTTCTTCAGGAGGTGGATTGCGGCTCCTGCTTCTATGCCATGGAGAAAAAGCATGCCACCTGCCCTCTGGAAGAAGACAGCACCCCTCTTACGGATCCAGTGGAGAAGCAGGAAAGGATGGGAGCTTTCTATGCAGACTTCTCCATGGTCCAACTAATGCTGATGCTTGTGAGATCCCGTGGGACAAACTCCCTACAGTCAGTGTGAGTGACCGGGATTGGCTGGAGCTTCCTCTCACTCTGGCTGAGTTCTTGGAAACCCTCCATATGATGCCTAACATAAAATCTCTAGGCAATAATGGGCTGAACTTGAGAGTTGTACTGTGCATTCTGGAACGTTCTTGGGCTAGACATTGCCGTTGTCTGGACCAAGGCCCTGGGGAGTGGGGCATGTCTCATGTTATGCAGGGCAGGCCATGCTTGCCCTGCTGTCCAAAAAGTGAGGCCTCCATGACATGAGGAATTGGTGCCTAGTATCAATACTCAGCCTGGACTGTAAGGTCATAGCTGTGAAGAAGTAGGAATTTTTTGTAATATTTTTTATGAAGCCAATGTGCCTTGGTTTCCCCTATGCTTTACGTGGCTACACAGTGGGGGAATAAGTTTGCTCTCGGGGCAGGCTGAGACACATAGGTGTGTGTGTTGCCTAGCTGTTTGAGCCGACAGAATGTGTCATTAAAAGGACTGAACGAGACAGACCCATATCAGTGGAAAATCTGAGAGGACAATAGAAAGCCCAGTCACCAGGACATTGACACCTAACAACCAATGAACCAGAGAGAGGAGGATTTCCCCAATTCTCAGCAGGGAAGCTGAGCAGAGACTACAGCTTAAGAACAAAGGACTGGGAGGTGTAAGGTGAGGGAATAAGAGTTGGTTTGTGGCAGAACCTTGGAGTTCTCTCACCTGGGAGCTGACTAAGGCCATATCTACATTGCACTTCCGTCACTCAGGGGTGTGAAAAAAACACCCCCTGAATGCAATACCGGATTTACAATGGTGCCAGTGGCGCCATGGCACCAGGCCCACGATCGAAAGGGGCCCCGGCGCGCTCTCTCCTGTGGGGTCAGAGAAGCTTGACGCTGGGAGATGCTGCAGCTCCGTGGCAGCCTCTGTCGTCAGCCTGGCTCCTGCCCCGCCCCTTTCCCCAGCGTGCTACGTTCCCCTCCCCCCCCCCGCCGCCGATCAGCTGGATCAGCCTTGCTGGGGGGAGGAGGGAGCCGCAGCACGCCGTTCCGGGGAGGAGGTGGATGGGGCTGCTCTGGTGCCTTTCCCTTTGAGGCAGGGCACTTGTGATCAACCAGCTGTTCCTGTCCATGCTCTAGCACCAGTTCAATACCCTGAGCCTGCTCTTGAGAAGCCTGGTCAGCCTCCAGAAGATCCTGGAGTTTGTCTGTTTGGGGGTGCACTGGATCTCTGCGGGGGTCCCGACTGGTTCATGAGCAATGTTCATTCTGGCATTTTCTAACTTGAGAGCGCTTGACTTTGCACACTTTTAATCCTCTAATTTTGTATTTTCTAATTTTTGTGGATTAGTTTATTGATGAGAGCAACCTTAACTAATGTTAAACACAGTTTTTTGTTTGAGCATTGTACAAAGTCTTGTTTGAGGGGGGAACAATTGCGAATCTTTCTTGTGATGATAGGAGACGACAAGTAAATATTCAGAAAGCCATATATAGCGTCCAATGGGTAAGAAGCAAATAAACAATATACATGAAAGGAGCTGTAATTCTCTATCTTCGTTTCATGTAACCCCCTTTTCAGCAAGTACCTTTGAAAAGCAGTGTAGAGTACCCCAGTACAAGCCCAAAGGAACCGAGTAGCAGCTGATCCAAGCCCGGCTTTGACTGCAGCTCCTCTGAAATAATGTTATGGGAAATCAGCAAAGGCAGCTGTTGCCATGACAGCCAGGGCACTGGTGACTTTCCCAGTGTGCAAATGACCTGGAGGGAGAGAGTGCTAAGTGGCTGATTATCTCTGATGTCACAATGTTACTGCTCAGGCAGCTGCAGGGGGCAGCAAATGTGCAGGGTGTAAAAAAATCAGGCTTTTCTCGTGCTCTGGTTTTCCCAAACTTCCTAAAAAACCCAGCAACAGCCAAACCCAAAATACACATTGAAAATCATTTCACACACATAGTCATTAGTGTCTGAAATGTGGTTCAAGTCTCTGTTACCAGATGTGCCCGTTACTTTGGGGTATCCTCATTTATTAGGGTTACTCTTTGGGGGGGGGGGGTTCTGTAATTCTATTAATGTATTGTTTGTGTCACTTGTGTGTTCATATGGAGCTCTACTTCTCCCTTCTGGAAGTCCCCTCCCAATGGAGCCACCCTGCAGGATCTAGGTTCCCCAGGGCTGGGTTCCTCCAGCTCCAGAATCAGATGAACACACATACCGGCACTAACAGAGCAAGTCTGAGTGGACCTGGTCAATCCGCACTCTCAAGCTGCCACCCTTATATGCCACAGGTTCAGCACGTCCCTATCCCCACTTTCACATGACAATTGTACTGGTAGTAACCCACTTGATGAGCAAACCCCACACTATTTTTGGGCGCTACGGGGATCTTTAGCTTAGGTAAAAGAAGCGTTGCTGCAGAGTAAATGGAGAAGCTAAAAACACAAAAAAGTAAAGTTCAGAGAGAGGGAGAGAGAAGCAACCAGCTTAACCATAAAAGTTATTTATTGAATAATAGTGATAACTACACAAGGAGGGCTAAACAAACATAAGTTACATTATTAAAGGTTAATACCTGAGGCAGAAAAGAAAACAGAGAGAGAGAGGGATGGAGGGATCTCACTCACTCCATGAGGCTTGAACTGGTCAGGGTTCCCAGGTGATGGTGGTAGCTCAGGGTCCTGAGTGCTGGAGACAGGCAGAGCCCCCAGCACGATCAGTCAGGAGACTGAGTCCCAGTGGAACTGATGCAGAGTTTGAGTCCATGCATCAGAACACTTACTTGGGCATAGGTAGAGGGTTTTGTAGAGAAACAACAATGGTTCAAGGGAGAACACTAGATTTATTTATGGGTAAAATGATGACTGAAGGGTTTTCTTTAGGCTAGACGATAGGAGCTGATCACTCTTGGCTATGGGTGGTGTTTTCTTCCAGGGAGCTCACAATGCAATTAGGCTGCTTCAGTATTTTGGATATCAGCTGAGGATTCATTACTAGAATTGGTCTGATAACTGCTGAGCTGGGTGTGTGCAGATGTAGGTTCATTAACATCTGGAGCAGAGATCCTCCATGATGCAGTGCTTCCCTGCTTTTCTGGTCCCAGAGTTCCGTACGGTTCTCTGTTCTCCATTCTGTATGCTAATGGAGATGCCTTAATCTTGTCACCCTTGTCAGGAGGGGTCTAGGTGTGTCTCCCAACGCCCTTCACTGCTCTCTGCAAGTCTTTTCTCTGATTGGTTTTGGTTGAAGCAGAGACTGGTGCGGGGGTGTCTTTCATGAGTCAGACAGGCTGGATACTGCGCCCTGGTTCCCCAAGAACACAGAGCTAACTGGTATCAGCATGTTTACAAAAAAGGGTTTTGAGACAAGTTAGATGCTGAGGTACCGACCCTCTAAATCAGAAAATACTGATGCAACCCAAACTGTGTTGTCACTACTGATAGGCCATAATACCAAGGCATGAAAGAACAACTCTCCCAAACCCAGAGGAAATAAACTAGCTGCTTTGCAACTAAGGTATTTTTTTAAAATTCAGTTATATCTACAGTAGATTCCACTTATTAGCAACCCCTTGGTCACCAGCAAAAAGGTGCTGCTATCCAGCAGTTGCTAATATATGGAAGGCAGGTTTGCGAGGCTGCAGCCCTGTAAGCCTGCCTACTCACAAGGCAGCAGTGGGGGGGAGGGCTGCAGCCAGGATGTGGGGGTTTCTGTGCGGAGCTAGGGGCCCACAGAGCTGCATGGTGCCTCTCCCTGTGCTCTCCGGGAGTTGGGCCTCAGCAACTCTCAGCGCTTTCTTTCCTGGGCAGGGCACAGCCCAGAGAGTGCAAGGAGAAGTACCATGCAGCCCTGCTACTGCCCGGCCCACAGCCCCCTACCTCCTGTGCGGTCCCTGTGCACAGGCAGATTTGCAGGGCTGCAGCCCCAGAAGGAAGCGTCATAACCCACGGAAAGGAGAAGCCCTGGTAAGATGCCTTCTGGTTGGAGGGGTTCTTGGGGCTGTTTGTTCACAGATGACAGTGATTGCTGATAAAGCAGTTGGAGTGGTTTCTGAATCAATTCCTGCTGCCTCAACAGCTGTAGGAGGGGTCTCCACCCCATGGGGAGTGGTGGGAGTTTGGAATGACCGAGAGTATCACACACCACAAAGTGCTGTGCAGTATAGTCCAGGAGCTCCAGACACCCAAAGCCAGTTTCAGACCCATAGACCAAGCAGCATACCACTTTTACTTTCTAGGGGTTAGGAATAAAGTAGTATCCCTTTAAATAATTTGTGAGCCCTCTAGTGGTACTCACTGCTCTATATTTTAGAAGTTGCCAGAACCCAACCAGAGTGGCAATGTGTGTATGTAGCTAGGTCTGGCATATTGTGTCCATTGAATAAACACTGCTAGTTGGATTCCACTGTGCCTGTATGGTTCCTTTGTACCCTGTTTGTTGCTTAAAGAGCAAGAGACACAACACTTTAGCAGCAAGGCAGGGATTCTAATCTGGGAATACAGTCAGAATAGGGAGCGGCCTAGGGACAGTGCAACTAAAAAGGGAACTGCACCTTGCAACACTAGGACTATAAGTGATCTGCTCACTTAGAGAAAAATTGTGTTAAAAATGGCTGGCACTTTGGGGGAAATGGACTTGTTTGGTAGTTCAGTAGCAGACTGGCCCACCTCTCGAAAGAGATTGGAACAGGATAGACGAGCAAATGGTATAACTGATGAGAAGAGAGTCAGTTTTACTGAGCATAATGAGCTAAAACGTGCAACTTACTAAGCAGCCTAACAGCTTTTTAAACTTGCAGCCGAAACATTTGCTGCTTATGTGGAAATTCTACAAACTCATCTATCCCCAAAAGCCATGGTGATCACAGTCATTCCTGCTTTTATAAATGGAGTCAAAAAGGCAATGAAAGAATTTCTGAGTATGTGATTGAATTAAGGAAAGTAACAGGGCATTGCCAGTTTGGAAAGAGTTTAAATGGTGCAGAAAGGGGCTAGTTAGTGTGTGATATGCAAAATGAAGCACCTAAAAACAATTATTGACTGAGGCTGATTTGGCCCTAAAACAAGCACTATAAATTGCTGTTTCAATGGAGACGGCCTAATGGGACTGTCTCTTCCCAATTAGGACAGTTAACATCATCTTTAACATCCTGCCAAGGACTGTCATGTCTTTAAGAGAGTCTAGACAGCTAAAAGGCTGGGCCAGAATAGGGGGAAATGTTGAAATTAAAATGTGTGCAAACTTTTATGGTTGGAATGTTTTCATTGTTTTCCTTTTTTATACAAGCTTAATAAAAGGGATTTTAAAGGCGGTTCTTCACAGTGGGAGCTGGGGCTAACAGACCAGAGCCCCCTGTAGGCATTTAACATTGTAACAGTAAACAAGGGCTTTAAATACCATACCTCAGTTGCTCCCTAGACCCCCACTCTTTAGCTATACATAACAGCCTGATACAGCCTTTATTGGGAGGGATAGAACACATCCTTTGCCAGTCCGTTAAACCACTGTTTTGTAGACATTTGTAGAATGCTGGGAATGTGGGTCCATGTTCTTTCCTGGCTCTGGTGGGGGAGTGTGGTCTAATGAGTAGAGAAGGGATCTGCAAATTAGCACTCCTGAGTGGTCTTTGCTTTTAAATGATGCTTTGCATTTACAATGTGCTCATTAATCTGTGGGTCTCAAACCTATTTGTGAAGAGGGGTATGTCAGAGTAGCCCCATTTTGAAGACATGGAGCATGATTCATCAGTGCTTTGTGGCCCCTTTGTGTTGGCTGAACTGCACCTCCATAAGGGGACATACAAGCTGTCTCCCCTTGTCCTCTGTGGCAAATACCTCACTGGTGCAGGAATGAATTGGACCACCCTAGCCAAGCACACAGATTTAGCACAGACATTCCAAAACACAGTATGGCTAAGTGACTGAAAGGTAGGTCTGCCACTTCAGAGACCTGGGTTCTCTTTCTAGCTCTACCAGAAGTGACCTTGTGCACTGATCCCCAGTTATCTGTGAAGGGGGGGGGATACTTGCCTCTGTCTTAAAGCAGGTGTATGAAGCCCTACTTAATATTAAGTGTTAATGATTAGAGTTCACAGGCTTGTGTCTCCTAGCCTAGCTACTTTCCCAGTGGCCAAACGACAGCTGTAGGGCTGGCATGCTCCTGCCACCACCACCTCGCTTACACTATTAGTCTACGCAGTTGTTTGGAAACAACGAAGAAGGCTCAGTGGAGCTTGGAAGCAAACTCAGTGCAGTAGGACTGTTCAAGAAATAACAAGTGTGTGCCAAGGGAGATTTCCTATGGCTTACAAATCTGAAGAGATTTTTATGGAGGTGGTGAAAGGCACTGCCCTGACTCCACAACTATCCCTTTGCCAAATGTCCAGTTCCTGCTGCACAGCCCTAGGGATGTTCAAACTAGCTTTGGAAATGTTTTTAGCATTGGTGAAAGTATCTATTTTTTATTGATCTGGATCTAAAAATGGCTAACCTAATTTGCTGAAACTTTCAAAAGAAAAGTTTGTCAACATTATAAGCATCAAGTCTAGGGAATTACAATGGACAGGATTAGGCAGCTTGAAATATTGGCATCACTACCACTTTGCCAAAATCATTATTGAAATGGGGAGACTTTGTCAAAGGAGTGAGTCTCACATTTTGTCTTGAAGGCAATGAGATCTGGTTAATTTCTTCTTGGAAGGGATTCCACAGTTTGGGGGCTGTTAAGCAAAAATCTATATCCATCTCTCATACCTGTCACTCCTACAGTGGAAAGTGTCATGGTTCCCGAGGAGCACAGTTGCTGCAGGATGTTATGGCCTCAGAGTCTTGAAGGCAACCCTTGCAGATGTGGCCCAACAGCACTCCCTCAGAGGCTGCAGTAAAGCAGAGGCAGTTCAGAGCCCATCTACTGTCTCTGATAAGATAATGAAAACTCATTCAGGTGGCACATGGGCAGAGCAGCAGGCCAAAGGGAGCCAGGCTAGGAGAGGGCAGGTATGGGGAGAAGCGGTTGAAGGACTGGGCATTGGAGGGCAGTTGCTAGAACCATTCCCACAGAGGCTTGAGTAGTGCTGTAGCAGTAGCTTCTTCAAGGGATGGATTCTAGCCCAGTCGGTGCAGAGTGTCTGGCACCCAGCAGGTGGCGATCGTGCCTAAAGGAAGAGCAAAGGCAGGTCTGGAGCCGCAGCCCCAGCCCCTTACTCCTCACAGCCAGCCACAGTTTGAAACTTGACAGGTCTCCAAGAATACCAGTAATTTCCTGTTCCGAGGGCTGACGCTGCCTAGCGCAAACACACACTGTTTGCTACACGTTTAGAATCATGACAAAGTCTGAGACATGGGCTTCCAGTTCAGAATGGCTGCTAGGCACCAAGCCTTCCCTGACTGGGAGCAGGGCAAGTGCCTGGGACCCAGAGGGCTGCCTAACAGGCAGTGAACTGTAGGACCCCTCCCACCCCAGCTTTTCTGGGAGCAGGAAGGGACCCCAGGTTTCCCAAAGCCTCCTCCAAAGGGGAGGGGCAGTGTGACAGGGGTCACCTAGAGAGGTGCATTCCCCTGACAGAGTGCTGGGGCCTTCTCTGGCAGCACCTCAGGAAGCTTCTTAAGAGCTGTGGCTGCAAAGACACGCTTAAAGCCCTGACCAGTGCCTGGGCTTGCCCCACTTCCTGCCAATGGTAAGTAGCCCCAGGCTGCGCCCTCCCTGGCCTGAGCCAGGAAGATGGGCAGTGAGCTGGGGAAGCACCACAAGAGTAGCAGTCCCTATACTGTGTGGGGTGGGGGGGGAGGGGGGAGGTGAAGCGGGGCTGCAAAGTGCTAGGGAGTGGACCAGAGCCACTGCCTGGGGGCTTGGAGCGAGACCCTTGGCAAATGGGAGGCCTCCAACACCTGGAAAAGTGGCTCTGCTCTCCGGCAGGGCAGCCACCTCAATTCCGTTCACTCCTCTGAGATGGCTGGGGGGTTGCCTCTAGCAGTGGCAGTGCACAGTTGCTGGCTAGATGCCAGGGCAATGACAGAGGTAGCTTTTTGCAGTACATCCAAAGAGCCCCAAGTATTACCGCACCGGCAGGGCAGGAAGTAGTGCTGTGTGTGCGGCACAAGCCTGACACCTGCCGGGCAGGCAGGCCTCGCTAATCTGTGCAGTATTTTACAGGAACCCCTCTTGGCTCTCCCCAGCAGCCAGGCCTCATTGTGCAGGCTGAATACACTGGCTCTGGTTAGGAGACAGTTTGTTACATTTTGGGGAAAGCTACGATATTGTTTACAAAGAACAAAGCTGTGAGCGGCACCGCTGCCTTGATTAACTTAGAGGCTTTATTGACTGACTGCTTTGTACAAAACAGGGAGATTTCTGCCCCAGCCCATTCAGGGCTCTGTACAAAACCCAAACTATGTACATGGAATTAGCTCTGCGCCTTTCACATGGGCTGAAATGCACACAGCGTAGACGCACCTGTGAGTCCTAGCGAGAGCTCACCTATAAACAGCTTAGCATCCTCAAATACAGCCCCCTAGTGACCCATACAAAAATCAGACTGTCCCCTATTTACAGCAAGAGAGCACTAAGGGACCTGGCCTTGAGTCACTGCCAGCCCCAGGGAAGGCAGCATGGGCCCGGCACAGCTCCATCCCCCAATGGGGTGACTCCGTGAGGCCAGCTGCTCATGGATAATGGCAGCAGAGTCAGGCCCATTGGTCCCCAGGGCCGACCGGGGGGGGAAGCCGGTACAAATTACCGTGGCCTGGCAGTCCGGAAGGGGGCCCGGCTCCCCCCCCCGTCGGCCCTGTTTAGCCAGTCCGCCCTTGCTGCGGGGCCCGAAAAAATTTTTTCACAGGGGACCAAACCCGCTCTCGGCGGCCCTGTTGGTCTCATACCTTGAAGTCATGCCTGGGTGGAACTCATTCATGCCAGGAGGATCCTTGCGGAGTGGTAGTCGGGAGTGGGGGGAGGAGGTCACTGAGGAGGGCTGATTAATCAAACCCAAGCTGGTTCTGGAAGTGTGTGTGTGTGTGTGTGTGTGTTAGGGGTGCAGGGGGGAGCAGTTTCTGCTTTGTGCTGTTTTATTCTCGTTGTCCTTCAACACCTTGTGCTCTGCCATGCAGCATCAGGAGCAGGGGAAGCACCAGGCTTCTCATGCAGTGCTGCAGTGTCAGTATCAAGCACAATCGCATCCATGGGTGTTCAAGCCACACAGTACCATCACGCTGAGTCAGTCAGACCAGCACAGGCCAGAGACCTGCTCTCTGCAACCCCAGCATCGAGACCAGTGACTTGTAGTTGTTGTAAACACTCAAGGACAAACTCCCGTAGACTAGGATATGCTTGGGAGAGGGAGACGCTAACAGAAAAGGCCATTAGAGACCAATACAGGGAGATGGGAACTTCCTGTCGTACTGTGATTGGGTCTCCCCTGTTCAGAGGCTGGAAGACAGGATCAGATTCACACCAGGATCAAGAGGAACCTGACACAGTTCAGAGCTAAAGTCAGCCCTGTGCCAGCTGGGCTGGGAAGCAAGTGCATTGCACTGGGGTGCTGCAGTGAGGGAGCCCATGGGGAAGGAACTTTTTCTTGCCTACAATCTGGGAGGCAGCGATCCTTCAGCGTTGAAGCCCAAACACTATTCCCAGTGGATTTTCGCCTGCTGTTCCACAGCCAGGGACTGACCCTCGGCAGCTGTAAGCCACTCAGTGCATGCTGGTCAGAAGGGGGCTAGTCCACAATCAGCAGCCAGTGAAGAAGTGGGTTTGCCGGCTCGCATATTGTGCTGCTCACCCCATGTGCAGTAGCGCAGGCCGGGGGCACTGTGACCCAAGCGCTGTACACAGAGCCTAGCCCCTGCACCAGGTTGTTAGGATAGGTAGTACATGCCATAGGTGACTGGCGCTGTGAAGAGACCTGGGACAGGCTGCAGGGCTGCTCTGCTGGGGAAAGTGCTGGTGGCTCCGTACAGTGAGGGGGAGCCCAGGTGTGCCCCCAGCGGGAAGGGCAGGGCAAAAGAGGGCAGCAAGGGCTTGGTGGCCAGTTTGAGCTTCTCCAGCTCTGCTTCCTGCAACCTCTTGGCCTTAGCCCTGCGGTTCTGGAACCAGATCTTGACCTGGGTTTCTGTGAGATTGAGGGAGCTGGAGAACTCGGCCCGCTCGGCGATGGACAGATACTGCTTCTGCCGGAACTTCCTCTCAAGCGCCAGCAGCTGCGAGGTGGTGAAGGGCGTGCGGGGCTTGCGATTGTTCTTATGCTTCCTCAGAGTGCAGGGTGGAGGGCTGGGCTGCCCTGCAAGGCGACACAAACAAACAGCCCAGCTACTTAGTGTGGAGTGGCCCTGGCCCGGCTGCCAGGCCAAAGAAGCGATCTCTAGGACCCTCCAGCCCTGTATTCATACCCACATCAGACATGAAGCCCATCCTGGGCTCCAGCCCTGCCATGAATTCATGTTTCCCCAGTGGGGCTAGCTTTGGTGCAGGACCTGGCCCCTCGGGGCTGGGAAGCCAGCATGGCACAGAGCAGGCCTTCCCCTCAGTGACTGCACAACAGGTACTCACAAAGCCCCTATTTGGGGCCCGGAGACTCCCTCAGGCATGGGGCTGGGCATGCTGAGCTGGGATGCGGATGGGGCACTGGCTGTCAGGGAGCAGGGCGCTGTGGCACAAAGGCTCCACACATTAGTCCCCAGGAGCTCCTGTCTCAGCTGGAGAGAGCAGGCAGATCCCTCCCCTGCCCATGGGGTTCCCAGTGCCTGGCTCCACAGAGTGGCCAGTGTGCCATTCAGCTCACAGGGTCAGAGCTACCTGGGGTCAGAGCTGCCTGGGGTCAGAGCAATGGGGTTCACCGTGCACCTGGCCTGGGTGTGGGCAGAGGAGCTGAGCTCACAGGCAGGCAGGCACCAAGTGGTGTGAGCTGTGGCCCTGGGCCCAGGTGGGACCCCTGAGGGAGGAGTGCAGGCCAGGTCCAGGCGCCCTGCGCACCATTAGCAATGTACAGTGCTATCGGCAGAAGAGCGCACTGGGCCTTTCCCCCACTGTTCAGAAGTGAGTGGCTGGCGAGGGCTGCTGGGGGCGCGGAGTGATAGCAGGGCCAATGGCCTGGCAGACTCTACCACGAGGCTGTAGGTCCCAGCAGGAGCCCGGGTCAGGCTGTGCTGCTCACACAGGGCTCGTAGGTGCACAGCAGGGAAGCTGCAGCGGTCTCAGGGTCGTCTCGGGGTTGAAGCGATGGCACCTCAGCCTGGCTGGAGCTTCACAGCGCAAGCAAGGGGCTGGGGTGAGTTAGGGCCCACTGAATGGCTGTTGTCTCCCCATCCACTATCCCTACGGTCAACATGCCCTTCCCACTAGTGGGGCCAGGTCCTGACCATTCTGCTGTTCAGAGGAGGCCACAGGTGAGCCTGGCCTGGGCTCTCAGGTGAGGAGAGGAGGAAGGGAGCCCGCACCCCATGAGTTTAGTGCTCCCCCGCTGCTCTGGCAGGCAGGGGAAGGGTCCCAGGGGTCCCGCTAGCTGGACTGACAGTTGCCCAGGCTGGCTCTGTGCTCTGACACGCAGAGGTGTGGGGTCACTTTAGGTACTTACTTGGTGGAGAACAGGCAGATTTTGCAAACCAGGAGTTGGGCTCCTTGTCACCCAGACTCTCCACCGCTGGTGGCTGCTGCTTAGCCCGCTGCTCTGGGAAATCTTGGCCTGACTCCGCTGTGTACAAGCTGCTCCGGGCCCGGGCGGGTGGCGCTTCGGCAGTGGCAGCAGGGGGTGGCTGGTGCGGGCGACTGCTCCGGGGACACAGCTTGCGCTCCGTGATCAGCAGGGACTCCACACTGAAAGGCAGCAGAGGGGTGGAGGTGGTTTGGCCCCTGCATCCCACTGCCTTGGAGCCCATCCTGGGCAGCTGCTCCTCAACAATGGGGCTCCCCTTGGCAAGGGCGGCCACTCCTTTGCTGGTCTCCGCCTGGGCTGTCTCCGGGCTCAGCAACCTCTGGCCAGGATTCATCCTCAGGGAGGAGGGAGCCATAAAACTGCTGCGGGGGGTAAGGGGAAGTCAGCCCTGCATACGCACCCCCGGAGGCTCCAGACACCGACCGCCCCAGAGCTCAGGCCCAAGCAACAGCCTCAGGGGTGGGGTCCAGGCTCCAGGGTCCCAGCTCCAGTCTCAGGGGTGGGGTCCAGACTCCAGAGACCCAGTTCCAGCCTCAGGGGGTGGGGTCCACCCACTCCAGGGTCCCAGATCCAGCTTCAGGGTCCAGGCTCCAAGGTCCCAACTCCAGCCTCAGGGGTGGGGTCCAGGCTCCAGCCTCCCAGCTTCAGGGGTGGGGTCCAGGCTCCAGGCTCCCAGGCTCAGGCACCAGCAGTGCGAAGTGCAGGGTGGGAGATGGGGTCCCAGGCTCCATGCTTGGGGCAGGGCAGCAGGCTCGCGATGGGACTCGGGGACCCTGCAGGCTTCTCCTGCACTTTAACAGCTATAAAAGTTCTGCCGCTCCTCTTTCATGTGGCCGCCCTCCAATCTCCCCCCTGCAGCCCGTGACGTGCCGGGCGAGGGGCTGCCATTGGCCGCCTACACGCTCAGGCCGGAGCCGCCTGGCTGGGGAGGGAGGCGGCCGTGGGGGGCGGCTGGTGGCCCCCGGGCTGCAATATCTGGGAGCACAGTTCAGTGCAGTTAACAAGTAGGACAGCAGCCCCTCTTCTCCCCATTGCTGGGCGCTTGTTGGCACCAGGGAGAGCGGCTCCCCCAAACTCCCCACTAACATTTCCCTGCTGATTTCACCTTTCCCCAAAATCCTGCCTTTGCACCCCAATGAACCCATCACATTGATTTCATCAGTCCCCACTAGCCACAAGCCTGGCAGCTCCCCAGTCTGCCAGCAGCGAAGGCTGGGAGCCCAGCCTGCTCCAGGGGCTGCTTTGCTCTGTTCTTTAACTCCCCCCGCACTGTTTTCTTGAACTTTGCTGCGACTTTCAGTCTGCTGTTTTACTTACAAGGGTAATTGCTAATTTATTACATTGGTCCTAGTCTTTCTGCCGTGCAACTCGTCTTGATCCTTTCTGATTGTTGCTGCTTCATTTGAAAAGCACCGGGAAATCCTTCACCATAAGTTGGAGTATTTTAATAAGGCAGACAAGTTATGCTTTGGAAGGCGCCAGGCGCAGCAGGATCAAAAGGGAAGCTACCTCAGGGAGAATAGGCAACAGTTAACTCTACTTAATTGTCCTCCCAAAATTTAATGTCTGGTGTATGGCTGAAAGGACTAGATTCGCACACAGGCGGGCTTTTTATTGGCTGTTAACTGTTGAACTGCCGGAATTATTTGAAAAGCAATTAAGTTTGGCATTACCACCGCTAATAATGTTTTCGCTGAGGGACAACATTAAATACAGCTAAAGTAGACTCTAGTGCATAGGATGAAAAGGTCTTTTTTCTTTTCTTTTCTTTTCTTTTCTTTTCTTTTCAGATTTACAAGAGCTTTTGGATTGAATGTTTGTTGTATTTATTCCAGAACATTTGCTATTGTAAATGGTACTGCTGTAAAAAATTCCAAATGTGCTACAGTATGTTTCAGTCCATTAATCTGAAGGTAGATTTATGTTTGTTTGTATTTTTTTTAATTTAGCATGTGTCAGAATTTATTCACTAAAGTGACACAACTCACAAAATAACGGTATATTGTTTTGAGAGAAAAATCCCGGTTTACCACTCCGGTCCGTAATGTTTTCTAAATAAGAAAATATTCTTCAATCTTTATTTTAAGATCTTTCAGTGGTTGCTTAATACAAAGTGGGCTATATTCACTTCAAATGTTTGCACGCACGGCTCTGTCTGCTCATATACCCAGTAAACAGTTCCATTTGGTCAAATAGTGTAGCAAGAGTTAATGGGAATCTGCACGTCCCAAGGAGGAGTGGGTCTGTGATACTGCAGAGCCCGGCAGTCCACCAGCTCCAGGACAAGGCTCATACCTCTCCCTAGACTTAAATAAACATGTATTCCGTATGATTTTGTGCTCACCTAGGAGCACACGATGTGCTTGAAAATCTACTTGGTATCTGTAA
Source organism: Terrapene triunguis (assembly GCF_002925995.2). Classification (NCBI taxonomy): domain Eukaryota; kingdom Metazoa; phylum Chordata; order Testudines; family Emydidae; genus Terrapene; species Terrapene triunguis. Next base: position 7,486,448 of record NW_020664498.1, read on the forward strand.
AAATAAATGAATGTCAGGATCTTCAGATATTCTGATTTTGATCAAATAAGGTCTCAGAAATTGTAAAACTTTATTCCACTTAATGTCCATATGTAAACAAATGTCTATAAAGCAATAAAGTCTGATCTACCTTTGTTGTGCCATGGGCACCCTCATCTTTACAGAAACAGCCCATGCATTATCCGATTGCTGGCCAACCCCGCTAATGTTATAATTGAGATTAGACTAACTACCTCTTCGACAATGTTTGACACTGCTGTAACTCCTGGGACAGCAAGCGCGGACTGCATCCCCATGTGCTGCAGATCAGAAATGACTCAGGGTCCAACAAACACTCTGGATGGAGAGAGAGGACCCCGGGGGCCTTCAGGAATCCTGGGATGGACATTACACAGAAAACAAAATGTTGGCTTTCAAACCCAGAGTTGGCTGTGGAGGGAAATCCCTGTCTAGAAATCGCCGACACCTTTGTATTGAGAAAATTACGGCGTCCTTGTTCGGGCAAACTCTGGGAAACACTCAGCACAGCCTGCAAGATTGGGCATTTGTGAGCTGAAGGGCTGCACATCCCAGACGGCGAGCTGCACAGGCAGAGCCAATGTCTGGAGGAAGCTGCCTCTGAAGCTGCTGAGAAAGACCACAAAGGTACATTAGTCCATATTCTGGGCCAGCCCTGCAACTCGTGGACACTTCCATGGGAGTCTGGCCTGGCCAAGGACTGCGGGATTAGGCCCCTCGCCACAGTCTGTGTTCTTATATCCCTGCCTTTCTCCTCTTGAGACAGCAGACTTCAACTCCAAGGACACCAAGAGCTCCCCAAAGAGACGCACAGACTCCCTGTTCATTTGGAATTGTTCTCTATGCATTCAGTCCCTCTAAACTCCTGACACTATGCAGTATGGCTTAGCAGGACTGCTGTCAGACAGGTAAGAAACGCAGTGATATGTCGCTGAGCCCTAACGAGCAAACAGCAACTGGGCCTAGGTTTTATTCTTAGACAAAAAGTTCACTGGCTTGACACTTTTAACATGTGCATTATTAACTGCTCTGCTGCCAGACTTCATTGACTGCTATCTGTGTGCATATACTGTATCTGTCTACAGTTGGCACCCAATATTACAAATTATTCGGGAGGGGAGGGAGTATTCAAACATGCTTTATTTTGGTTTTGCATGTAAGCAGTTGGATCTAATGATCAGAGCACAGGACAATCCAGCTAGTATGTAAAATATATATAGATATACAAATGCAACAGTAACATCATTTTGAGCAATTTGTACCATTTGAGGACAGATCTGCAAACATATTGTTTTGATATCAATAGATGGCTCATGGTGAGAAGAAAGGACAGTTAGGAACATGAACATCTGTTGAGCCATGTTATCTAGTTACAAAAAATAAGGTCAAGGTGTAGGTAAGAATCATGGCTTCATGTTCAGGAAACCTACAAAATATTTCTATTATTTCAAAAAAACTGTTCATTTAATTAAATCCAGATTTGTTTTCAGTTTATTGCAATTGCTCAGCAATGCTAAGGAAATTCAATTAAAACAAAGTTCTCCCCAGTGCAAATATAGAAGCGTTGGCTGAAAAGCCCACAACACAGGCAAATTCCCTGCTTCCGAAGGGTTCTCATGCCATATTGTAAGAACTCCTTTAAGGTTATAAAGAGGGACTAAAGTGATTGTAGATAATTGTCTTGTTAACATTGTTTCTTTAGAGATGGAGATTATGATAATTTGTTTTAGGAGTAGTAAACTTCAGTGTGCTTTAGGGTAAAGAAATTTTTAATGAATATCGTTTCATTGCAGGGATAGATTCTTTATTGACATGTTAATTTAAATATGTGCAATTATATATATCTATATATACACACACAGAGACTCAAGGAGGACACGCAGCGAGCAGCGGCACCCAGGAGCCGCAAACAGGGCTGCTAACAGGGGAGTTTAAGTGGGAGTTTACAGGGGGAGGTGGAAGGGGAGGCAGGAGGGGCCGGTGGGGCGTGTGCGTTGTGTTCCCAGGAGCAGCAGGCAGAGACCATAGCAGCCATGAGCCAAGCAGCAGGGGACACTATGCAGATGATTGCATGCAGCAGCTGTGGTATGTACATGGTCCTCGCCGGGGAGCCTGAACAAAGGTATGTGTGCATGAAATGCCGCCTAATAGACCTGCTAGAGGAAAAGATTAGAGGGCTCCAGATGCAGGTAGATACTATGGTGGAGTTTAGAAGGGGATTCGAGCAGCTAATGGAGCAGAAGCTGGGTGTGGCAGAAGGGGAAGGCTCAGGGGTGCAGGTGGAGGCACAGGCTATGGTCTGTGAGGGAGGAAGGTCAGGGGCAGAGCAAGAGCAGTGGAAGCATGTGACTGTGAGGAGCAGGCCAAGGAAAAGGAGGGCTAGTGAGGGGGGAATAGAACTCAGAAACAGGTTTGAGTGTTTGGATAACGAGGAAGAGAGGCAGCAGGTGGTAACTGATGGTGGGAGGCAGAGGAAGAAGAGAAGAGCGGCTAGTCCGATAGAGAGAGGGCAGGAGTTGATGGAGACAGCACCTATACCGGGCCCCAGTAGGATAGAGGATGGCACTAGGGGGACTATAAGGGAAAATAGAGAGACACAAGAGGTACAACTACAGGGGACAGGGGATAGATTTGTACAGAGTACTGTCACCAGGCAAAGGCAGGTTTATGTGATTGGAGACTCCTTGCTGAGGAGGTTGGACAGGCCTGTGACCAGAGCAGACCCTGAAAACAGAAGGGTGTGCTGTCTGCCAGGCGCTAAGATAAGGGATGTGGACCTGCGGTTGAAAAGGATCCTAAAAGGAGCAGGTAAGAACCCTTTGATCATCCTTCACGTAGGAACAAATGACACGGCTAGGTTCTCGCTAGAGAGAATTAAGGGAGATTATGCCAGGCTGGGAAAGACACTTAAGGAAGTGGAGGCTCAGATTATCTTTAGTGGGATTCTGCCTGTTCCAAGAGAAGGACAGCAAAGGGCTGACAGAATTATGAGGATAAATAGCTGGCTAAGGGAGTGGTGCTATAAGGAGGGCTTTGGGATGTACGGCCACTGGGAGGCTTTCGGGGACAGACAGCTGTTCTCGAGGGATGGACTTCACCTGAGTAGGGAAGGGAATAGACTTCTGGGAGGGAGGCTGGCTCATCTCATCAAAAGGGCTTTAAACTAGGAACTTGGGGGAGACGGTTGGGAGATGTTCAGTTAATCTCCACGCCAGATTCCAACACTGAAAAGGAGTGTGAGGAGATAAGCACAGACATAGGTGGGGGTAGGGAATTGGACATAAGAAAGAGGGGGCGGATGGACAGCATGGGGCCCGTTCCAAATTGCATAACTAATGGGAGAAAGGATAGGCAGCATACGGTAAGATGTTTATACACCAATGCGAGAAGCCTAGGTAACAAAATGGAGGAATTGGAGCTCCTGGTCCAAGAAATGAAACCTGATATCGTAGGAATAACCGAAACGTGGTGGAACGGTAATCATGACTGGAGTACAGGTATGGAAGGGTATGTGCTGTTTAGGAATGACCGGAAAAAAGGTAAAGGTGGGGGAGTGGCGTTATATGTCAATAACGAGATAAAATGTAAAGAAATAATAAGTGATGGGATGGATAAGACAGAGTCTGTATGGGCAATAATTACACTGCATAAAAGAACTACTAGAGCCTCCCCCGAGATAGTGCTTGGGGTGTGTTATAGACCGCCAGGATCTAGCCTGGAGGCGGACAAAGAACTACTTAATGTTTTTAGGGAAGTAAAAACTGATAAGAACTGTGTCATCATGGGGGATTTTAACTTCCCAGATATAGATTGAGTAACAAATGCTAGCAACAATAATAGGGCTCAGATGTTCTTAGACGTGCTAGCAGATGAATTCCTTCATCAAGTAGTAAGTGAACCGACGAGGGGGGATGCCATTTTAGATTTAGTGCTGGTGAGTAGTGAGGACCTCGTTGAAGAAATGGTTGTAGGGGACAACCTTGGCTCGAGTGACCATGAGCTAATTCGGTTTAAACTTAATGGAAGGATTAACAGAAATGATACTGTAACTAAGGTTTACAATTTCAAAAGGCCAACTTTAATAAATTAAGGCGACTTCTTAGGGAAGTGGATTGGGCTAACATACTTAGGGATCTAAAGGCAGATGACGCCTGGGATTATTTCAAGCACAAGTTGCATGAGATGTCTGAGGCCTGTATCCCAAGAAAGGGAAAACGATTAGTGGGCAGGAGATTTAGACCTAGCTGGATGAGCGGGAGTCTCAAAGGGGCGATTAAGAAAAAACAGAAAGCGTACAGAGAATGGAAGAAGGGAGGGATCAACAAGGAAACCTACCTTAGTGAGTTTAGAGCATGTAGGGATGCGGTGAGAAAGGCCAAAAGCCGTGTAGAGTTGGACCTTGCGAGGGGAATTAAATCCAATAGTAAGAGGTTTTATAGCCATATAAATAGGAAGAAAACAAAGAAAGAGGAAGTGGGACCGCTGAAGAATGTGGATGGAGTGGAAATTAAGAATAATCTAGGCATGGCACAATATCTAAATGAATATTTTGCTTCGGTCTTTAATAAGGCTAATGAAGGGTTTAGGAATAGAGGGAGTAGGACAGAGGGGAATAGAGATGGGGGGATAGACATTACAGTATCAGAGGTGAAAGCCAAACTTGACCAGCTAAACGGGACTAAATCGGGCGGACCGGATGATCTTCATCCTAGAATACTGAAGGAACTGGCGCGAGAAATTGCGAGCCCCTTGGCGACAATTTTTAATGAATCTGTAAACTCGGGGGTGGTACCGTTGGACTGGAGAATAGCTAATGTGGTTCCTATTTTCAAGAAGGGGAAAAAAAGTGACCCGGGTAACTACAGGCCTGTTAGTTTAACTTCTGTAGTATGTAAGGTCTTGGAAAAAATTTTGAAGGAGAAAGTAGTTAAGGACCTTGAGGTGAATGGCAATTGGGACAAATTACAACATGGGTTTACGAAAGGCAGGTCGTGCCAAACCAACCTGATCTCCTTCTTTGAGAAAGTAACAGACCTTCTAGATAAAGGAAATGCGGTGGATCTAATATACCTCGATTTTAGTAAAGCGTTTGATACGGTTCCGCATGAGGAATTATTGGTTAAATTGGATAAGATGGGGATCGATAGGAAAATCCAGAGGTGGATAAGGAACTGGTTAAAGGGGAGACTGCAGCGGGTAGTACTGAAAGGTGAACTGTCAGATTGGAGGGAGGTCACCAGTGGGGTTCCTCAAGGTTCGGTTCTGGGTCCGATTTTATTTAATCTATTCGTTACTGACCTCGGAACCGAATGTAGGAGTGGGCTGATAAAGTTTGCGGATGACACAAAGTTGGGAGGCATTGCCAACTCGGAGAAGGATCGGGATATTCTGCAGGGAGACTTGGATGACCTTGTAAATTGGAGTATTAGTAATAGGATGAGATTTAATAGTGAGAAGTGTAAGGTGATGCATTTAGGGATGACTAATAAGAATTTCAGTTATAAGCTAGGGACGCATAGGTTAGAAGTGACTGAGGAGGAGAAGGACCTCGGAGTCCTGGTTGATCGCAGGATGACTATGAGTCGGCAATGCGACGTGGCTGTGAAAAAAGCTAATGCGATCTTGGGATGCATAAGGCGAGGTATTTCTAGTAGGGACAGGGAGGTGATGCTTCCGTTATACAAGGCGCTGGTGAGACCTCACTTGGAGTACTGTGTGCAGTTCTGGTCTCCTATGTTTAAAAGGGATGAACTGAAACTGGAACGGGTACAGAGAAGGGCAACTAGGATGATCCGAGGAATGGAAAACCTTTCCTATGAAAGGAGACTCGAGGAGCTTGGTTTGTTTAGCCTAACCAAAAGAAGGCTGAGGGGGGATATGATTGCTCTCTTTAAATATATCAAAGGGATAAATACCAGGGAGGGGGAGGAATTATTTCAGCTCAGTGCTAATGTGGACACGAGAACGAATGGATATAAACTGGCCGTGGGGAAATTTAGGCTTGAAATTAGACGAAGGTTTCTAACCGTCAGAGGGGTGAAATTTTGGAACAGCCTTCCGAGGGAAACGGTGGGGGCGAAAGACCTCTCTGGCTTCAAGATTAGGCTAGATAAGTTTATGGAGGGAATGGTTTGATGGGATTACGTGATTCTAATCAATTAGGCAATAACGGCCATCGCTGGTAAAATGAGGGTCTGGCTAGAGAATCTTGCCTGTATGCTCGGGGTTCTGCTGATCGCCATATTTGGGGTCGGGAAGGAATTTTCCTCCAGGGTAGATTGGCAGTGGCCCTGGAGGTTTTTCGCCTTCCTCCGCAGCATAGGGCAGGGGTCGCAAGCTGGAAGATTCTCTGCGTCTTGAAGTCTTTAGATCACGATCTGGAGACTTCAACAGCAGAGCTAAGGGAAAGTGGGGGGGTCAGCTTTTGTGGCCTGCATCGTGCAGGGGGTCAGACTAGATGACCATATTGGTCCCTTCTGACCTTAAAGTCTATGAGTCTATGAGTCTATGAGACACACATATAAACTTGAATACTCTGGAATTTGTGAATTGTTTTTCTCTAACAAAGTGCAGTGGATAAATAAACTGACAAGCAGAAAAATCACTGTGAAATAACTTCCAATAAATGCTGGGTTTTCATCTGTATGCATGTCCTGGAGGGTTATATCCATGTTACCATGCACAAGGCCTGGATTCATGGAAAAAATAGTGCAGAATGACTTTCTAGCCACTGTACCTAACATTGAACTGAATGCTTTCCTGACAAAGCACTAGAATCAAATACAACTGGGCATTTGTCTTCTCGGTAAATTTTATCATCGTCGTCATCATCGTTTTGTGGTTATGTTTATGCCACTCCTGATGCTTAGTGCTTTGCACGTATGGACTGGAAGGACTTCTCCTTTCCTGTTCCCTACAGCAGGACACACCATCTGTTTTCAGGTTGGTTCTGGTCTCTATGTGCCTAGACTTTTTTTCTGTTTGCCCGCATTGCTGTGTCTAGTGCTTATATCACACAGCAATACTGTTTACAACACACGATTATATTCTGGCGCAGTTTCTTTAGCAGCCTCAGACTCTTCGTCTGCCAGTTTAAAACTGGTAGCATCTTTCATTCTGTTTCACCCTGTTGCCATCCGTTCATATTGCAATGATGCAATGATATTTTGAAAAGGAAGGATGATGAATGAAGGGTTTATAATCTTAGAATGCGTGATTGACACACCTTAGGGTAGCTTCTTTCTACATTGAATTGAATGAAATAAATCTAGTTAGATTTGACATTGTGAAACAAAGACACACTCGATGTAATAACACAGAAAGGAAGCTGGAAGCTGGGCTGGCTTCAGACCAAGCTGTAGAATACTTGCACTTTCAAGGCATTTTTAATATTCAGAGCTATTGGACTGTGAATTGCTCAAAAGTGTGTGTGTTTGATCATTTGTTAGTTACATATATTGGGCCAAGATAAAATGTCTGATCATTAACCTTGGCTACTAGCTTTAAATTTCATTTTTAAAAGGCTGCTTGTAAACAAAGAGAAATGGAGCCTATTTGCTCTGTATGCCCAAGTGCAGCAAGCGGTTGGAACAAAAACCATTCAAAAAAAGGGAACCATAAACAAGGGAGAGCAAGACTGTGATGAAACTACAGCTCCCGGCTACTTTCCCCTCTTTGTCTAAGGGTCCTGGAGACCCTGCTCTCACCACACTGGTCGGAATGCAATTTCCATCTCATGGCAATCACGGTGCAACGTAGCTTGACTTCTATATTTGGGGGGTTTGGGGGCCAGTACTCATGGGGTGCATCTTTCTGTTCCCTTCCCAACCCTGGCCCTTCAGCCCAGCTCCAGGGCACACAGCCCAGTCGACTTGCCCTACCTGATGGAGCCTGCGCAGGGAAAGCAGATGGGTCCGTGCTCAAGGGCTGGAGTCAGCAGTGGGCTGTCCAGTAGGGGGCCGTTGCTCATGGGGTGCATCTTTCCATTCCCCTCCCAACCCTGGCCCTTCCATGCTGAAGCCTAAGGGCCCACCCCCCAAATCGAGCCAAAACTCCATGCCCCCCGCTTTGCCATATGCAAGGTCCCCTTGGCCTCTGCCCCCAGGGGCGCTAGTGGGGGTGTGGCTGAGGTCTTTTGGTGTTGCCCATCACCGGTGGCAGGCATGGCACATTCCGCTCAGCCCTGGGACTGTGACAGCACCAGCTCAGCCTGCATGGTCCAGTTCTCCTGCAAGCAGACGGAAGAGTGCCCTCTCCCACTGGAGACCTTGATGGAGGGGTGAGGCAGCAGGGGCCAGGGAGGATGGATTGGGGAGTGGGGGGTGAGGCAGTAGTAGCCAGGGGTGATGGATGGGTGGCCCTGCCATCGCGTGGTCGGAGGTGTGGGTTGGCACCTGGGGCTGGTGGTTGGTGCCTTGGGCCAGCACCACTGGAGTCCAGGGTCTGTGCCTGCAGTTACGTGGACAGGGCTGGGGATCGGCACCCAGTGCTATGCAACTGCGGGTTGGCACCCAGAGCTGGCACCTGCTGCTGTGTGACGGGGGACAGAAGTTGGCGCTTGGGATCCGCGCCCGCTGCTGCACAGCCAGTGCTAGGAGTCAGTGTCCTGGGCCTGCAGTCTCCGGAGCCAGCTGCTGTGTGACCGGGACTGGAGATTGGCATCCAGGACCAGCACCTGCTGGAGCCTGGGGTTGGTGCCCACTGCTGCGTGACCAGGGCTGGGGATCTGCACCGAGGGCTGGTGCCTAGGACTGGGGATCGGTGCCCATGGCCAGCACCTGCTGGAACCCAGGGTCGACATCCAGGAGCAGTGCCTGGGGTCAGCAGCCAGGGCTGGGGGTCGGAGTGTGCAGCTGGGGTTTGACTACCGCCGGTATTTGGGGCTGGCGCTTGGGTCTGCGCCTGCTGCCGCATGGTCAGGGCTAGGGGATGGCAACCAGAGCCAGCATCCGCCAGAGCCCAAGATCTGCACTCAGGACCGGCAGCTGCTGGAGCTCAGGGTTGGCGCCTGGGGCCGGCACCCGGGGTCAGTGACTTGGGCTGGGGGTCGGAGCTCACGGATGGGGGTCAGCACCTGGGGCCAGTGGCTGCCAGCCAGATTGGGGGTTGGCATCATGTGACCAGACCCAGGGATTGGAGCCCACTGTTGCACAGCCAGGGGTTGGAGTCTGAAGCCCCATGGCTGGAGCCCTAGTCTGCAGCCAAGCTCCCTAAGTCCCCACGGCCCAACCACCCCCAGAGCTGAAGTCTGAGTCTCATTAAGCCCCCCTGTTCCCTTCCCCCACCCCCGCAGGTAGAGAACTCACTTTGCTCCTTCAGCGTTGTGCCCCACCTGTCTCCGGAGACATGCAGATTGGCGCATCCAGGAGCGTCAGGGAAGGCAGGGGAGGGGCTGACGCTTTGCCATCCTGTTCTACCCCCACCCCATCACTGCCGAGGAAGCTGTCGTGGCCACAAGGAAACCCCCTGGTGGCCGCATTTTAGAAACGGTGCTATAAGGCGTGTTTTCTAATCCTTTCATCATTCCCATGGTTCTTCTCTGAACTCTCTCCAATTTATCAACATGCTCCTTGAATTGTGAATACTAGAACTGGACACAGTATACCAGCACCGGTCACACCAGTGCCAAATCCAGAGGTAAAAACCTCTCTACTTCTACTCGAGATTCCCATGTTTATGCATCCTAGGACTACATTAGCTCTTTTGGCTGCAGCGTCACACTGGGAGCTCACATTCAGCTGATTATCCACCATGACCCTCAAATCTCTTTCAGAGTCACTGCTTCCCAGGATAGAACCACCCCATCCTGTAAATATGGTCTACATTCTTTGTTCCCATACATATACTTTTGGCTGTATTAAAACACATTATTTGCTTGTACTCAGTTTACCAAGCAATCCAGAATCAGTGACCTGTCTTTATTATTCACCACTCTCACAATTTTTGTGTAATCTGCACATTTTTTCTGGGATTTATTGTTTTCTTCCAGTCATTGATAAAAATGTTAAATAGCGAAGGGCTAAGAACTGCTTTCTGAGGGACCCCACTAGAAACACACCTGCTCAATTATGGTTCCCTGTTTAGAGTTACATTTTGAGACTATCAGTTAGCTGAGCTTTTAATCCATTTAATGTGTGCCATGTTAATTTTATATTCTAGCTTTTTAATCAAAATGCCGCATGGTACCAAACCTGTGTATATTACATCAACACAATTACCTTTATCAACTGAACTTGTAACCTCACTTAAAAAAAAATCAAATTAGTTGGACAGGATCTATTTTCCATAAACCCATGTTGCTTGGCATTAATTATATTACCCTCCTTTAATTCTTTATTAATCGAGTCCCGTATCAGCCACTCCATTATCTTGCCTGGGATTGAAGTCAGACTAACAGACAGCCCTATAATACCCAAGTCATCCTATTTACTCTCTTAAAATATTGGCACAACAGTGGCTTTCTTCTGGAACTTCCCCAGTATTCCAGGACTTACTGAAAAACAACATTAATAGTCTAGTGAGTTCCTCAGCCAGCTCTTTTAAGGCTCTTGAATGCATGTTATCTGGACCTGCTGATTTTTAACATGTCTAACTTTAATAGCTGTTGTTTAACATCCTCCTGAGATACTAGTGAAATGGAAAGAGGGTTGTCATCATCAGGATGGTTACTACAGCATCTGTTTATTCCCAAATGCAGAACAGAAATACTTATTCAATAAGCATTTGAACACTTCTGTCTTTTCTGCATTATTATTCCATCTAATAACGGACCAACACCATTGTTAGGATTCTTTTTATTCCTAATATACTTTAAAAAACCCTTCCTCTTATTCTTCTTAACTCTGCTTTCCATAGATTTCTCCTTATGTCCCTTTGCCTCCCTCATCAACTTTCCGTAATTCCTAGCTTCTGATTATATACATTATCAACTTCCCCTTTCTTCCATTTGCTATATATATTTTTTTGTTATAGCTGCCTTCACTCCCCGCCCCCCATCAGTTTTTTTTTAAAACCAGTATGGCCTTCTTCCTCAATTGAGGCTTTTGGGGCAATTGTGGCTTTTTTTAATTCTTAGTTGTGTTATCAGATCCTCTTTATCTGTCAAGAAAAGGTCTAATGCAGAATACTCCACCTATGTGTGGATGTTCTTCTCCCTACACCACACACACACACTCACTACCCCCCTTGGTCAGGCGATGTCGGGGCCACAGTGAGCTGGAGCAGGGTGACCTGGGAGGCTACATACCCTCTTGGGGCCTCGCTCCTGGATGCTGCCCCGGATTATTTCACTCTGTGAGAGCCAAGGCCTAACACTACTCTGACGGGGCGCCCAGCCCATTCCTCCCCAGGGCTTGCTCTCCAGTGATCTGCTCAGACACACCAGGTCAGAGCCTGGGTACCAGCAGAGGGCAGGTTGTCCGCCTTCTCCCCCCCCACACACACATACACACTCTGCAGGCAGTGGGCACGGTAGTGTAGTGTTTGGCAGGCTGATGTTCCCACGTGGATTGTCCATGTACCTAGCTGGAGTGGGAGATGTAGGGCAATATAGGCTGAGCCCTACCCTGCTGGCCATGGGGCCACTGCAGATAGCATGGGGAAGGGAGCAGAGCTGAGCGTGCTGCTCCAAGTGCCAACAAGTCTGCCCAGTGCCAGCGCAGCTGGGCTTGGCCTGGGAAAAGCAGCCAGGACTGGCATCCTGGTCACAGGCGGCAACTTTTTTCTGTGCCAGTGGGTGCTCGCGCCTCTGCCCCGACTCCACCCCTGCCCCAAAGTCCTCGCCCTAACTCTGCCCCTCGCTGCCCCTATTGGATCACTCCGCAAATCCCCGCCCCAGCCCCGCCTCCTCCCCCAAGCGCGCCGTGTTCCCCCTCCTCCCCCCTCCCTCCCAGGCTTGCCACACGAAACAGCTGTTTCGTGGCGCAAGCGCTGGGAGGGAGGGAGGAGAAGCAGGACATGGCGGCGCGCTCAGAGGAGGAGGCGGAGTGGAGGCGGAGGTGAGCTGGGGCGGGGAGCTGCCAGTGGGTGCAGAGCACCCACCAATTTTTTCCCGTGGGTGCTCCAGCCCTAGAGCACCCACGGAGTCGGCGCCTATGATCCTGGTGGCAGCAGGGCAAAGTCATGGGCTGAGATCCCAGTGCAAGTGCTGCCTGCCAGCTCCACGGATAGCCACCTAAATGTACATGCCAGTGTGCCCCATGCACAAACTTCTCAGGTGCCATAGAGTTGGGATATTTCACCTCCTCCCACTTGTTCTAATGTTCTTGGTAACTGGGCAGTAAAAGCTCATGCCAGAATATTCCCTTCAGTCCTTGTCTTGCACAGGAAGTGTTCATGGAGCTGGCCGCGGTAATGCAGTGCAAGCTACAGCATGTGTCCCAAGCAGAGGTGTGATGCACTGAGGCTGGAGACACTGTAATCAGTAGATATAAAACCTGAGGGTGGCATGTCCTTCTGCAGCGCAGCCTTGACACCGTCTTTATCTCAAACTGTGGAGATGTGTGGTTTGGTGCTGCAGGGTAGGTAACGGGTTCCCTCCTTGATGATGGCCATTGTAATTGTGGTCACTGCAGAAGTGTTCTGACCTATCTGTCTGTAGCCATGGGTCATTCCACGGGTCCTCTGTTCAGTTAACATAGACCTCACCTGATGAAGACTTTCAAGACACTTGGGCCCTGGGTATCTTTAGGCACCAACTGAGAATGGAAGCTTAAATAACAGATGGTGTGTTAGAGAGCACTCAGGATATAAGCAGAGCCCACCCAGCCCTGAGCAGATGCCACTGGTGTCCTTGTGAAGACATGCAAATTGTTAAATTTTGTCTGTGTTTCTAGGAGAATGCCAGTCCTTTCCATTATTGACTATTAGCAGCACCGCCCCCTATGGTTTGTGACAGTTCAGCTTGCATCAGCACACGCCTCACCTACCAGATCCTTGAAAGCATCGAAATCAAAAGTGAAGGAAAAACTCTCCTTTCTTGGAACACTGCCAATAACCTCTTCCAAAGCTTCACAGGGCATTCGCTGCCACTCGCAACAGACACCAAAAGGCAATGCATACCCACCTTTGTCAAATTAACTGTTGTGCAAAGCCTTGAGAGTGATTTCATCCTTGTTTGTATCACTGCTTTGGCACGTCTGGGACAGTCTGTCCCACGCTGCACTAATTTGGAAAGTTATTCTGGTTTAACATTGTTGAGGTCATCACTAACACGTCTCATGACAGAGCAGTTGTATGAAGCTGGGATGTGTCCTCACGTCTGGGCGTCTCCCCCCATGACTTGATGCGGCTTTTAGGGGAGATTACCTCCTGCACATCCTGGTGGCCACTTCCTTGGCCATGCAATGGCCAGTCCAAGCCAGTGTCTTCTCCCAACTCCCTCTTTGGGTCTTCTATGGCTTGGCTCTGCGACCAAGTTATATAACAGTCCACTCCCTTTTTGGGGTAACTAAAGATCCAAATTTAAAGTTCACAAACAACGTCCAGACTTATAGTTTTTCTGTCCCTCTCAGGCTCAACTAAAATCCTCTGCTTCCTGGGCCCCATAGAGACTCTTTGCACTGTTTCTTCCCCAGCAGGATTCCCCCACTGCTTCCCTTCACCAAGGACTCCAGCAGTTTACCTCTAAGGATCTCTCCACTCCTTGTAGGCATTAGCTCAGGGCTCCCACACAGGAGCCTACTCCACTGCCTTTGGGTGACTTGGTCTGACTTCTTCATGCTTTTCCCAGAGGAGCTTCATGCTCTTCCCTTGTTCCTCCCTCCAGGGTATCCCTCTCTACTGAGTTCCCAGCTCGATTTAAGCAATGCTTGCCCTGCTTCTCCCCCAGGTTGAGTCAGTCTTTCTAATTAAGTGCCATTACACACCGCTGGGGTCATCACTTAGCTCTTATGATGCCACCTTAAAAACCTCTAAGGAAGGAAATTCCACCACCTCCCTAGGTAACCCATTCCAGTGCTTCACCACCCTCCTAGTGAAAAAGTTTTTCCTAATATCCAACCTAAACCTCCCCCACTGCAACTTGAGACCATTACTCCTTGTTCTGTCATCTGGTACCACTGAGAACAGTCTAGATCCATCCTCTTTGGAACCCCCTTTCAGGTAGTTGAAAGCAGCTATCAAATCCCCCCTCATTCTTCTCTTCTGCAGACTAAACAATCCCAGTTCCCTCAGCCTCTCCTCATAAGTCATGTGCTCCAGCCCCCTAATCATTTTTGTTGCCCTCCGCTGGACTCTTTCCAATTTTTCCACATCCTTCTTGTAGTGTGGGGCCCAAAACTGGACACAGTACTCCACATGAGGCCTAACCAATGTCGAATAGAGGGGAATGATCACGTCCCTTGATCTGGTGGCAATGCCCCTACTTATACAGCCCAAAATGCCGTTAGCCTTCTTCGCAACAAGGGCACACTGTTGACTCATATCCAGCTTCTCGTCCACTATAACCCCTAGGTCCTTTTCTGCAGAACTGCTGCCTAGCCATTCGGTCCCTAGTCTGTAACAGTGCATGGGATTCTTCCGTCCTAAGTGCAGGACTCTGCACTTGTCCTTGTTGAACCTCATCAGGTTTCCTTTGGCCCAATCCTCTAATTTGTCTAGGTCCCTCTGTATCCTATCCCTACCCTCCAGCGTATCTACCACTCCTCCCAGTTTAGTGTCATCTGCAACTTGCTGAGAGTGCAGTCCACGCCATCCTCCAGATCATTAATGAAGATATTGAACAAAACCAGCCCCAGGACCGACCCTTGGGGCACTCCGCTTGAAACCGGCTGCCAACTAGACATGGAGCCATTGATCACTACCCATTGAGCCCGACGATCTAGCCAGCTTTCTATCCACCTTATAGTCCATTCATCCAGCCCATACTTCTTTAACTTGCCGGCAAGAATACAGTGGGAGACCGTATCAAAAGCTTTGCTAAAGTCAAGGAATAACACATCCACTGCTTTCCCCTCATCCACAGAGCCAGTTATCTCCTCATAGAAGGCAATTAGGTTAGTCAGGCATGACTTGCCCTTGGTGAATCAATGCTGACTATTCCTGATCACTTTCCTCTCCTCTAAATGCTTCAGAATTGATTCCTTGAGTGGGGCTGAGGGATAGCTGGTAAGTCCCGGGCAAGGCTCAGCCCAGCTTACCTCTATGGTCCAGCCTGCCCATGACGTGGGGTATTTTTTGGTATCTGTGGCCAACAGACCTCAATAGAAACACATTCTCAATACCTGTGCCAGTCAATTTCCCCATGTAGACAAGGCCTACATCTTCTGTTGGCAATCCCCTCTCTGACCATTCTGGACAGCACATCCAGCATTGCTTTGCTGCCTAGGGACACGTTTGTCTCCTTCCCTCAACCTGCTTTTCAAGCCCTTCTGACTGAAACTAACCATGACCAGATAACCTGGCTTCTGGGTGGGTGGAGTGGGCTCAGATGGAACCTGAACTGTCACTAAACACAGCTTTGGTTTAATTTCCTGTGGTTTTTATACAGGGTTGTTGCACCTATACCTTATTGGATTGTTCTCCAGGGTTAGGGAGGAGAGAGGAGGCTCAGGAAACCAGATACAGTTACACATGGGAAATTATGAGTTAAATTGGAGAAGATGGGGATTAATGAATTGAAAGGTGGCTAAGGAACTGGTTAAAGAGTTCATACTGAAAGGTGAACTGTCAGGCTGGAGGGAAGCTACTAGTGGAGTTCCTCAGGGATTGGTCTTGGGACCAATCTTACTTAACATTTTCATTCGTGACTTTGGCACAAAAAGCGAGAGTGTGCTAATAAAATTGACAGATGACCCAAAGTTGGGAGGTATTGCCAATATGGAGGAGGAGCAGACTATCATACAAGATCTGGAGGACCTTGAAAACTGGAATAATAGAAATGGGATGAAATTTAATTAGGGACTAACAATAAGGAATTTTGCTTTAAACTGGGGATGTATCAGTTGGAAATGACAGAGGAGAAAGACCTAGATGTATTGCTTGATCACAGGATGACTATGAGCTACCAATGTGATGCGGCAGTGAAAAAGGCTAATGCAGTCCTAGGATGCATCAGGCGAGGTATTTCCAGTAGTGATAGGGAGGTGTTAGTACTATTATACAAGGCACTGGTAAGACCTAATCTGTAAATACTGTGTGTAATTCTGGTCTCCCATGTTTAAGAAAAATGAATTCAAACTGGAACAGGTGCAGAGAAGGGCTACTAGGATGATAAGAGGCATGGAAAAGCTATGTTACAAGAGGAGACTCAAGGAGCTTGGCTTGTTTAGCCTACCCAAACAAAGGCTAAGGGGAGATATGATTGCTCTCTATAAATACATCAGAGGGATAACTTCTGTCCCTCACTGTTATTTAAGTGCCAACGTGGACACAAGAACAAATGGATATAAACTGACTATCAACAAGTTTAGCTCAACATTAGATGAAGGTTACTAACCATCAGAGGAGTGAAATTCTGGAGTAGCCTTCCAAGGGGAGAAGTGAGGGCAAAAAAACCTAACTCGCTTCAAGACTGAGCTTGATAAGTTTATGGAGGGGATGGTATGATGGGACTCCATATTTGGAGTCAGGAAGGAATTTCCCCCCCCCCCCCAGATCACACTGATAGAGACTTGGGGTGTGGGGGGGTTCGCCTTCCTGTGAAACATGGGCACAGGTCATTGCAGATTTAAACTAGAGTAAATGGTGGATTCTCTGTAACTTGAAGTATTTGAACCATGATTTGAGGAGTTCAGTAACTCAGTCAGAGGTTGGGGGTGTATTACGGGGTGGGTGGGTAAGGTGCTGTGGCCTGTGACGTACAGGAGGTCAGACTAGATTGTGATGATGGTCCCTTCTGGCCTCTAAGTCTGAGTCTATGAGAGAGACACTGACACAGCTAGGAGCAGGGGAAACCTACTGAAGGCTGTAAGAGGCTGTAACCATTGAAAAGTTACTGTAGGTAACTATATCAAGAGCAAGCTGCTGCAGAGCAGTGAGGATGTCACCTGTCAATTGAAGGCTGTAAGAGCTGGCATCATTGCTCCCTTCCTGAAACACACCACCTATGCTTCTGGAAATGGATCCAACCAGGAGCGGCGGCAGCAGCAGGGGGCAGCAGGTCTGCCTAATGCTCTCCCCCTTCCTTTGGCTTCCCTGTCTGTAATCCAGGACCTTCTTAGTACCAACTGGCAAGGGGCACATGGCATTACAGGAATCTCCGGAGATTGATATGTGCACTCTAGTTCATGTGAAGTCTCAAAAGCTGCAATGGCATCAACTTGGTCATCAATATCCTTGCGAAACACATGTACGGATGTCTGTAAGGTGGAAAAAAGGTTTTTGTCTGACGAGATGTTTATTCATCTGTTTACAAGCAAACTAAGTATTGGCTTGTTCACAAAGGGTCTCCTATTACCAATCTGAACTGAATGCAAATGGAGCATTGCAAACTTTGCAAAGAAACAAGAAGAGGAAAAAACAATGGAGAGGGGAAACCCTGCTTGGACGTACCCTTCACAGGCTTGCTCTGCTATATTTTGGGTCCAAGAATACCCAACCATCTCTCACCTAGGAAGTAAATGGACAGCAAACTTGCTTCATGAAAAAGGGGTCTCAACCAACCTTGGTTGAAAATGGTGGCGAGAACTTTGGGTTAGATCAGCTTCTTTAGAGGGGCGGTTAACCTCTTATGTTTACTCCCTAGAAAGCATGTTATGATTTTGTTCTACAAGTAACCATTTGTTTCCAGTATTCTTACTCACTGTCCATTGAATTTGTTCTTTGATAATAAACTTGTCCTTTGTTTTCACTATAAATAGATCGAACTGGTGTGTGTTAAGCCAAGTGGTGATGCTGAGTTGAATCTTACAAGCTGGTTTGTTCTGTTCCTTTGGGAATAGCAGGCCTGGTAATTCTGAGTATTCAGTGGCTAAGGGCCTTAACACTGGGGGACACTCTGAGGGCACAGGGGTTGATGTGTGCCTCTGACTACCTGTCCAGAGAGCGAGGTCTGCAGAGACCTGGAGAGCTGTGCTTGTGTGGCCAGAGGCTGGTGGTGCCAGGGCACTGAGCCACGGCAGGCACAGACAAAAGTGCTTCATGCAAAGAGCCGGTGGTGGTGAGGTGCCTCACAACCCTGAGTATCCCTGGGCACGTTACACCCTCCTCACCAGCATGTAGACCCTTGCTTCTTGCACACATGCCAGTGTGCCACAGCTGTGCTCCGGGGTGCACCAAATAGCTGACATGTTTTTTTTGGGGAGGAGGTTTTCCTTCTGCCTCTGCTGTTATATAAAGAACATCTGTCCCTGTGGAAGCCCTCACTGATGTATGTGCACATACCCTTCCTCCCCCACCTCCTATTCCTGCTGGCATCCGCCCGCGGAACCCCAGTGCCTCGTGAGAGACTCCTGAGGATTGTCAATCTGCCAGAGGAGGCAGGGGGGTCAAGGTGAATCAGGATTTTGGGGAGTGGGGAGTTGTCTGAGGGCCACAGTGGAGTATGGGTCCTTTGCCAGCCAGGGCCAGCAGTGACTGACTACAATGACCTTTGGTAACACAGGCCAAAGTGGTGTCAATGTTTAATACACTGTCCCCCATGGGATGAGAGAGAGCCACACTTGGGGAATGATGGCTCTCTGTGCCCCTGTAGGGGTTAGGCCAGGTAGTGAGGTTTATCTGCTGCTTTTGAGATAAAGAGTACAAACATCTATTGCTTATGTGTCCCCAAGCTGCTCCTGGCAAAGAATCAAATACAATTCATCTCATACCCCCCTCTCTTCTCCAGGGAATTTTAAAACTGTGGGACACTGGGGAAATGATGATTTTATGGTTCTTTTTAAAAATAACTAACCTCATATTTCTGCCCCCTCTCCTCCTCCCCCCCCAGTCAGCCTGCCCTAGAAAATTCAACCCGTTCTTAAATTACAATAGATGTTTGAAACTGACCACCTGACTCAAAACAGATTGAATAGAACGCTTCCATCCCTGTTAAGGTAATCTCCAGATTAACATTTTAACTATGGCGGTGTTACTATCAGAGAGAAAGGTCACAATACGATGGCAAAGACTGTACGTATGTGAGCCTCCACATTTACCTCTGTGTCAGAGCTGGAGCAATGTGGAGGGTCAGGTCACATCCCAAGGACTGTAGGATGGCACTGAAGGCTGCTCACCAGTATGGATATAGCACAGTCACACAGTTTGTACCAACTGTAAGAAGTCACAGGTCTTTACTCACTCTCAAGATATAAAGGTGAATACAACTTATGGAGTCACTTAAACCAGTAGCTCTACATGTAGAGCAAGCAGCTGGCTCTAGCTCTGTTGCTGCCTAGCTGTGGGCAAGTCCTCACTGCACTTGAGTCTCCAGATGTGAAAAATGGGGAGAAAGCCACTGTCTCCCCACACAGCCCTGTTCTCCAGTGATGGTTCTAATTCTGAACTGCTCTGAAAATGTAAAATGCCCTCTGTGTGGTTACCATTACATCTATAATTACACGTGTCAGACCATTCCTTTGATAATACCAACCTACAATTTAATGTACAGCTCCCCATCCCCCATGCACATTAGAGCCTTTCCAGCACCAAGGAGCTAGGCTCCCTGCCCCTGCCTGGTGCATAACCCAGGGTCCCCCAACACAGATCCCACTGCACATAACTCTCTCCCCAACCTATTATCTGCCTGCCAGTTATAATTTGATTAGAGGTTTTTATACTTTATTAGGTCTTTCCATAGCCTGAAAATGCCCATTCTGATCCTATGTCAGCAGCTGACTATCACGCTCTGATTCAGCGTTAGCATACCCAATTGATCATTATTGCTTTCAAAGTCCCTAATACACACACACTTTCATCTTAGAGAAAATCCTTTCATTTTATTGTGTGTTCTTTTTACATAATGTGTTGTGAATAGAAATAGCTGGCTGGGCTGAAGAGTTTTAATTTACTGGCAGAATTAGACGATCTATCTATTCATTATAAAAGGTCCTGTTATTTCATTCTCCTGCTGCATCCATCTGGCTGGCCTGTTTTTGTTGTTGTTCTTTTTTTTTTTTAAAGAACTAAACTTTCTTTTGATTTATCATTTCTCCTCATTTGTAATCACTCCTTGGCTCTGCTCAGACAGCATCTCTGCAATCTGCTTATCTAGAGTGGCCATCCCTCAGGGTGCTGAAAATCAGATTCTGATGGGGGTGGTAATTGCAAAATGCTGGGTCACATGTAGCATCTCTGCTGTTTTACCAGCTTACAGAGCCCATTGTTGACACCATGTGGAGGTTACAGAGACTCAGGACACCATGGTGGAAGTGATTACCAGACTGACTTTATTTTCTGCTTACGCCTCCCTGCTATATGCCCCCCTAGTGGCTTTATCTTTCCACACATAATACTATACCATGTTCCCAGCTAGTACTCCAGCTTCCCTGTCTCTGGGTATGTCTACATTGCAATTAGACACCCGCAGTTGGCCTGTGGCTTGGGCTGCAGGGCTGTTTGATTGCAGTGTTGACTTCTGGGTTCTGGCTGGAGCCCAGGCTCTAGGACCCTGCAAGGTGGGAGGGTCCAGCCTGAGCCCAAAT
>NW_020664498.1:7527026-7561113 GCF_002925995.2 Terrapene triunguis
CTACATTTATTTCAGAAGCATTTTGGCTGTAGAGCAGTGTTATCTGTTCATACATGTTAGGTCCTTTTGTAGGTGGGCTTCTCATTTACTTTTTCAGGATCTGTTTTAATCTAAGACAGGTTTTTGATCAATTCCCTTTTTCACCACTTATTTTTCCTGTCATTTTCTTTTCCCCTTGTTACTCTCTGTGGTAAGTCTGTAGATTTTATTTCTCTCTACTTCCTTTCTCTCATTCCCACGTCTATGGTTCTCCCCATCTCCCCGCTTCTCCTGACCTGAAACCTTTCTTTCTGCCTTCTCACTTCCCAGTCCCCTACTTTTATTCTCCTGTTCTCCTTTTATTTTATCACCTCACCCCCTAACCAGGCTCCAGTTCATTCACTGGCTCAGCATCTCGATTCTTCTCCTTTTCTAACAGCTTTTTCCAGCTGCCCCTTTGGGCGGATTCCGAGCCTCTCCCCAGCTCAAGCTGCCCTCTCCTTGGCAGCATTCTGTGCTGCTGCCTCGCTGCTGCTGCAGGTGGTAGAGTCAGGGTGAGTAGCACTTGATGTGATGTGTAGTGTCGTATGCATGGGTGTCTTTTGGGTCAATGCACCTGTCAAGCTGTCCTGCAGTGACTCCAGAGCATGAGCACCAACCTCATGGCAGACTGTTAGGAAGCAGGGCACACCCCCAAACTGGTTGCGTTCTATACTTAGATTTCACCAACCAAGTATCAAGCGTAAACTCCTCAAGCGCTATACCAGCCTTAACATGGAGTCAGACATTCCTCTTGGGTACTCCAGTCTGTCTCGCCACCCGGGTGAGCCTATCTTTGTGATAGATGGTCCCTTACACCAAGAATCACAGCAATATTCAGGTTACTCCCAGTCCCAAAGGACCAGCCACTTACCACAGGTCATCAACACCTTAGATCTCACACCAAAGATAATGCTTGTAGCCAGTCTGATAATAAATTATATAGAGATTTATTAACTAGGAAAAGGAAATAAGAGTTAATTACAAGGTTAAAACAGGCATACATATACACAAATGAATTACAATTTTAAGTTTCAAAAGGTAATAGCTTCCATAATAAGCAAGTTTTATGTGGCTTTTAGGGCTAACCCAGGCAAAGCAGCTGGGGATTCTTTGCTTATGCCTAGAAAACTTGTCTCTAAAGAGTCCAAGCAGAAATGAGATAAAGTTCCTTCTTGTTAGGAGTTTTTGTTCCCCTCCTCCTATGTGCTTTGAGCTGCGAATTCAGTTGACTGGAGGAATCCACTTGTATGACTTGTCTTTGGGGCAGGGGAAGAGCAGAGCAGCAAAGTCTTTTGTCCTCTTTAACATCCCACAATAGTCCGTCCGATGATGATGGGCCTTCCCTGTTGGCCAGAATGTAACACCTTCTGTTGGAGACCAGCACTTTTACACTAGTTAATGTGTCTCTCCCGTCTGATGATTTACACAATCACTCAGGCTTACAATACAAATAATATGCGATATAGATATTGTAAGTCAGATCAATACATGCAGCAACTCACAAGCATTCAATAAAGTCTAAATACATTCTTATAAACCTAACACCTATTTTAACAATACTAACACACGCATCAGACAGGCTGATGCTAGCTATGTATTTGTCAGTGTTCAGTTGAGACATGGGGACCGTGGCATGAACTGGCGCCGGTCTGCCAGCATCACAGCACCCACTTGTTTACTTTCCATGCAACATTCTCACTAAGAGTGACTGCTCCATACAGTTTCTCACCTGGCTCATGTGTGGAAACTGTGCTTAAGGGATGCCTTTGGGCTTCAGGTTTACCACAGAAGAAGCGAGTGTTCTTCTTGAAATGCATGCCATGGGACTTAGAATACAGAAAGTCTTGCCCAGAGCTGGCACTTCTGCCAGCATCTCCAACTTCTTCCTGAAGCTCAATGTACTTCCTCTCCAGCCTTGCAAAATTCAATTTATGGGTGCACTTGTTATAGCGTATAAGGTGCTGTGTTTAACCAAGTTCTCCGCGGTGGTATTCTCCAACGATTCACCTACTAGTCAGTACTCTTCATCTCTCCATTGATGCCTTAAAAACGATCAAGACCAAAGTAAAAACAAAGATTTTGTAATAAATTATTGTTGGACTGTAATTAATTTTGTTATGCAATGTATGTCATGGAACTATGTGCATACTGTTTGTGGATGGATTCCAGTCATTTGCCTCATCACAACTCTTTTGGCACAATAAACAAAGCCAATAATCAATACCACTGAACCGCTTCTTTTTTTTGCCAATAATGGCAAATCAACTTGAAGAGCTCCTTCCTTCCATTTATGGTAATCTGTAACTTTCAAAAAAATTAATCAGGTCTCATGTTCTGAGCTTCAAACAACAACACAGTGCTCAGTCAAGGGCCACCATTTAACTTGGTGAGGGCTGCATGTTTGACATGCCTGTGTTAAAGTATAATTAAAAGAGATTTTAAAGCATTTTTTTGAAATAAATATCTATTGTCCTAGGTTTGTCATGTTTGGAACTATTGTGCTCATGGGAGAAAGGGCTTTTGAATGATACCCAGCTCAACCCATTGCTGTTGACATTGTATTATCCAAATTTCCAGAGGAGGTGGAGCTGGGAGTGGGGGGGGGAGAGGGAATAGCAATTCACACCAGCCACACTGCAGAGGGTGACACCAATGAAATGATGATTCTGTGGATTTTTATGAATCAAATGACACCTCCCTGACCTTTCTATCACTAACTAGCCCACAGAATTACACCTCCTCCAGACGAATTCTGAAAACTGTGCATTGCAAGTGCTTTTTTTTACGCTGTCTTAAGCTACTTCCCTTGTGAATCATTGAGTCCACACAGCACTGCGCTTTTTTGAAATAAGCACACAGCATTATGGGCAGACATCCCCTGGTGTAAAATTCTGCCACTAAGCTCTATGCATTCTGGGATTTTTCTGATAGTGCATTGTGGGATACCTGTATTGTGTTCACGCACAGTTAGCTAACTGGCACACGGTCCGTTTGAGAGGCATAGGAAATTACTCTGAAGTACTGGCTCTGGGTATCTGGTTCTCCATTCCTATGAGCAATCTAACCAAAGATAATACATGGTGTAAGCAGTGGGATAAAGTACAAAAAATTACAAATTTAAAAAAAATGCTTAAAAATATTGGTACAGTAACCTTCTGCAGATAACTCTACTTATTGGTTAATGCTTCTAGGCTTTTTAAAAAATTTATTTGTCTTAACTGGGGGCGAAAAGGGGAGTGGTACCAGAATAGTAATCTGGACATGACCTTCCAAAACATGAAACGAAACTAAAATACTGCAATAAAAAAACAGTACAAATAGATGCTTCGCAGGCAGCAGTTGGAGCAGCATTGTTGCAGGAAGGCGCTCCAATTGTGTATGGATCAAGAGCACGGATGCCAACACAGCAAAATTATGCTCACATAAAAAGGAATTATTTGCTATTGTCACTGGATGTCAGAAATTTAATCACTACCTATATGGATGCAAAATAAGAGTTGAAACTGATCGCAAACCTCTGGAGAACATTCTTGAGAAACCTCTAGCTTCTGCACCACTAAGACTTCAGCACATGATCTTAAAGTTACAAAGGTATGATTTGAAACTGAAATACAACCCAGGAAGAGAAATTCCTGTATAGCAGATTTTCTCTCTCACAATTTTGAAGAGGGACAAGATACCAAAAAAAAAAAAAAAAAAAGGGGGGGGGGGGGGGGGGGGGGGGGGAAAGAAAACTTGGAGGAACAGGTGCACATGGTATTACACCAGTGTCTACAAGAAAGCTATCAGAAATAGTGAGAGAGACAGAGGAAACAATGCAATGAATCTTTTATAAGCAAGAATAAAGTCAGGATGCCCTGGTCAAAAACAAGTTCCCGTAGCTATCAGCAATGTATGGAATAAAAACACAGTGTTGAGTGTGAAGAATGGACTAATGCTGAAAGGGAAGGAAATAGTGATTGCAAAGAAAATGCATCCAGAGATCCTGAAAAAGATCCAGGAGGGACTCCTCAGTATGGTAGTATGCAAAAGACGGGCAAGAGACATGCACAAATAGAAGAAATGGCCAGAGATTGGTACTTTGCACAAATGCAACAGACACAGAACTGCAAAGAACTTATGACAACTCATGACACACCTAGCACAGCCTGGCTCTCTGCGGATAGTTGATTATTACAGTTGGTTTTTCGAAGTCACTCAATGGTGCTACATGCTAGTCAGCACTGTAATCAATCCCACAAACGCAATATTTGCCAGGCATGGTATTTGTGATGAGCTTATTTCAGATAACAGACCACAATAGATACCTGGAGAATTTTGAAGATTTATAAAAGATTGGTATCAGAGGGGTAGCCGTATTAGTCTGAATCTGTAAAAAGCAACAGAGGGTCCTGTGGCACCTTTAAGACTAACAGAAGTATTGGAGCATAAGCTTTCGTGGGTGAATGCCCACTTCATCAGACGCAAGTAATGGACCATACCAGATTATACCTGCCTCTGGAAATGTCCATTACTTGCGTCTGATGAAGTGGGCATTCACCCACGAAAGCTTATGCTCCAATACTTCTGTTAGTCTTAAAGGTGCCACAGGACCCTCTGTTGCTTTTTATAAAAGATTGGGGTTACATACCCACAGATGGGCAGTTCCTGAGTGGATCTCCATTCCTGTGAGCAGTCTAACCAAAGAGAATACAATATTGGAAGATACTGGAGTTCTGGGACAAATTTCAATGATTCCCCTCCTGTCACCCCATCATTAATCTGGCTTTTGGGAGCCAGCTCCATTTCCAAACTGCTGTCAGGCTGCATGGAAGAAACACTGCTGAGGGCTGAAATCCTGCCGGTTAATACAAACAGGCCGATGCACATGTGGGACTGGTGGGATAGGACAGTGCTGCAGACTTGGGATGACCACCAGTGGGAACAAAACTTCAGGATGTGGAAGACTCCTTTCCTAGAGAACTGTGTGGAGCTCACCTCAGAGCTGCAGTGATGGCACACCAGCACGAAAAGAAGCATGGTGATAATCAAGAAAGATGTTGATGAATTGGAGAGGGTTCAGAGAAGAGCCACAAGAATGACTAAAGGATTAGAAAACATGCCCTACAGTGATAGACTTCCAAAGAGCTCAATCTATTTAATTTAACAAACAGAAGATTAAGGGGTGACTTGATCACAGTCTATAAGTACCTGCATAGGCAACAAATATTTAATAATGGCCTCTTCAGTCTAGCAGAGAAAGGTGTAACATGATCCAATAGCTGGAAGTTGAAGCTAGATGATTTTTTTGCCTTATTTCCAGTCTGAATTTAACAGTGAGGGCAATTAGCAACTGGAACAATTTACCAAGGTTGATGGTGGATTCTCCATCATTGACCATTTTAAAATCAAGATTGTATGTGTTTCTAAAATCTCTGCTCTAGGAATAATTGTGGGGAAGTTCTCTGGTCTGTTCTATACAGGAGTTCAGACTAGGTGATCACAATGGTCCCTTCTGGCCTGAGAGTTCCCCTCAGGGTTGAAAAACGTGTGGCCATCACCATCTGGAAGCCCGCCACCCCCAGTTACCACTGGTCAGTAGCTAACCAGTTTGGTGATGGTATGTAGTGTCAGGGCTGCTGTCATGGAGGCGTGTGTTGTAGGTGGAGAAGGAAAAGGGGGCTCACAGTATTCTCAAAGCATTGCAGGATATGGCTAGGTTGGGGTGCTGACTATAAACATCGATAGCATCCCAACGTTCTCCAGCAGGACTCTGCCTCTGCATTGTCTCTAGCAGCTGTACCTGCATGTCCTGTTCTTTGTCTATGTGCTCCCTTGGGAGCCTCTGGGACTGTTCCCTGGTACCAAGGTGAAAGAAACTTTCCCTCCACTCCTCAGACTTCTGCTCCCTCTGATGAGATATAGGCACAAGGTCAATGAATAAGTTCATCCTCATCCTCTTTCTCTTCCCTTGGAGTTTGCCAGGCATTCAGCGACTATCCATGAGGGCCACGGCATGACAGGTGCTAGGGGGGCAGAGAAACAGCACATATAGTTCTTGTCCCAGTTCTCATCTCCTCGCAAACAATGATCAAATGTTACTTTCCCCTCAATTTTGGAATGCCATTGCCATCTGTTCTTCCCAGTCTGGGATGCGCTTGCAGAAGAAAAGATGCTTTCCACCATACTTCTCCCTTGCGTATGACTTCTGTTCCAATGCTGGGTGGGTGATGGACTAGGGTCAGGTTAGTGATTGCACATGCATGCTGCAGGCTGTTCTGACGTTAGGGACAAACCTCAGAGTAACAACCTCCAAGAGGCAAATAAAGGTCTTGTTCAAAGATTACGTCTACACTTGGAGTTGGGGCTTGTAGCGGGGTGGTTACCCGCTCCTGCCCTGAGGGGTTTAAAACAGCCCTGGAGGAGGGCTGTGGAAGGGCAAGAGGCCTGGGCTGATTGGGAGGAAGCAGGCTCAGCTGGGGCCATGCCCCAATCAGGGCCCAGCTGGCCCTGTAAAGGCTTGAGCCAGGAGCTCAAGCAGACAGTCTCTCTCTGCGTTCATAGAGAGAAGGGCCTGGCTGCAGGGAGCTTAACCAAGTACCTGGAGTGGAGTGGAGCAGAGCTGGGGAAAGGCCAAGGGAGCTGGGGAGCTCCGGCCTAGGAAAGCCCCAGGCTGCAGGCCTGGTAAGGCCTATTAGGTACTGGCTTGCAGGGGGCAGCCCATGGGTAGGCAGAGGCAGCAGGTCCAAACCCCTTTGCCTATGATGAGTGGCTTATACTGCAGTCTGAACCAGTGAACGGGGGCTAGATGGAGACTGGGCAGTAGCCAAGACTGAGGCAAGGTGGGGATAGTGGGTGGGGGTTCCCCTGAGAGGGGGAGACCCAGAACTGTGGGGGTACTGCCAGGGGGCAGCACCCAGAGAAAGCGGGGTCCTGGGAGGGACACGGGGCCAGAGGCAAGGCGGATAACCGGCCTGCAGAGGGCGCTCCAAGGCTGAGAGAGCTAATTCCCGAGACGACCAGGAGGAGACGCCAGAGGGGTGAGTCCCGCACTGCTACAGGGCTGAACCATGTAGTGTATATATACCTCACAGAATTCCTATGTCATTACTTCAAAAAGTGGAAACTGAGTTAAAGAGAATGGAGCACATTGGCATAATTGAGGAAAATTTGTGAGCCAACACCATGGTGTGCTGCAATGGTACTGGTGTGACGGTGCTGCCTGTGGGAGCCAGCTGAGGTCACTCAGTCAGGGTGAACTGCAAACAAAATGGGGCAGACAAACCCCAAATGCTGGTAGATATTCCAATATTTAGATTTACCAAGCCAGCACAAAACAGCTTCTATAGTACCTCACTGGTTACTTAGAAGTCCAAACAACGCAGTTCCCTTAAAGTACCCAGCCTCAGGCCTCCGTCCAGACACACCTATCAAACATATGATGATGATTACTGAAAATCTTATCTCATCATATAAAAGAAAAGGTTCTTCCAATCCCAAAGGATCAGCCACATACCCAGGTTCAATTACAACTTAGATCTTACCCAAAATACACGCTAATAGCCAATTCTTATTAACTAAGCTAAAATTTATTAAAAAAGAAAAGAGAAAGAGTTGATTAAAAGATCAATATACATACAGACTCGCATTCAATTCTTGAGGTCCAGATACATAGCAGAGGTGAGCTTGTAGTTGCCAAAAGTCCTTT
This sequence comes from Terrapene triunguis, assembly GCF_002925995.2. Lineage (NCBI taxonomy): Eukaryota > Metazoa > Chordata > Testudines > Emydidae > Terrapene > Terrapene triunguis. The sequence goes on from NW_020664498.1 coordinate 7,534,735, forward strand.
TAGAAATAGTCGATAGGTTATAGTCCAATGTCCATATTCAGGGTGGCTCCAGTCAATGACTGAGGATCTCAATCCTTGTGGCTTAAGGTTTCCCCCTCTTGAAACCCAAAGCAGATCTGAGATCAAGAAGGATTGTGTCCAGGGTTCTTATACATTTCCAGCAGCCTTTTGGCCTGAGAAAACAATAGGCTTAATTCTCCTTCCAAACATCCTGGCAATTAGCACAGGGTAATTTATCCATTAAACAGTTCAGATACAGGTTACCACAACCTTCAAAGAGACATATAGACAATAATACTATTTCACTCAAGTATCATCATAAATGTTAATATTCCTCTTTTGATCTTTGAATTAAAGTTATAGCAATAGACAAGACTTGTTTGCTTACATCACAAGACCTGAGCAAACATCTACCCTTGAGATCTCTAACAATGCAGACTTGCATTTCAAAGCTCTATTCATTTACATATCTTCCTAACCAGTCCTTAAGGTTCACCCATGGGTCAGGTCAGTCTGTGAGTTAATTAACTCTTTCTGGTCCTGTCACCTTCCAACGAAATATTATATTACACTCATAACGTCACAACTGGTTATAAAGAAAGATGGAAAAATGCAAATCTGTGTGGAACTTAAAAAATGAAGCAGTTGTGAGAGAAAAATATATCCTCCCAACACTGGATGGCTTCCTCCCCAAAGTGAAAGAAGCTACAGTATTCTTCAAGTTGGATGCCTTGAGAGGATTCTGGCAAACTCCTTTAGCCAAAGAAAGTTCTAAACTGACTTCATTTATCACACCTTTTGGGAGATTTTGCTTTTGGAGATTACTTTTTGGGATTACCAGTGCACCTGAAATTTTCCAAACAAAGATGGCAGAACTGTTTTTGAATACAAATGGAGTTGTAGTTTTCATGGATGATCTGATATATGGCTCTCTGATGGAAGAACACAAAAAAACCCCTCAATGAAGTTCTAACCGTAATCAGTCAGTATGGACTGAAGCTAGGCAAAAAACGAATTTTTTCTTGTTTTTCTCAAATCGAGTTTCTAGGACAGACAATAAACAGTGAGTAAAAGCAATTCAAGAATTGAATGCACAAACTAGTATACCAGAACTGAGACATATACTGGGGATGATAATTACCTTAGTCAAAACCTACAAGACATTTCTACAGTGACAAAACCACTGAATGAATTGTTAAAGTCTTGGCTATGGAGGCCAAATCAAGAAATTACCTTCAATAAGGTAATTATCTCAACAGCTCCAGTTCTCAAGGACCACGTTGTGTAGAAACCCACAATTGTCAGTGTGGATGCAAACAGCTCTAGCCTAGGTGACATATTGTTGCAATAACATAGCTCTGAGTGGAAGCCAGTTCTGCCATCTTTCTTTGGAAAATTCCAGGTGCACTGGTAAAGGTAATCTTCGAAAGCAAAATCTTCCACACTTACAGAGGCAGACAAACCATATGCACTGATTGAAAAGGAGTGCCTGACAAGTGTATGGGCATGTCAGAACTTTTACAGCTATATGCATGGACTGGATTCATTTACATTGATAACAGACCATAAACCACTTGTAACTCTCATCAATGGAAAAGGCTTGGATCAAGCACCACTCAGATGCCAACGTCTATTGCTAAGGTTATTGTGATTTAACTCAATTACTAAATATGTTTCTGGGAAAAATCTGGTAGCAGCAGACACTCTGCCACAGAGCCAAGCATTGCATTCGACTTCCCATGAGCTCAAAGATGATGTAAAGGCATACGTGGATGCTGTGGACACATATATACCAGTGTCAGAAAACAGACTACTCCAGCTACAGAAAGCAAACTCGACAGACATGCAACTTCAGGAAGTTCTAAGTTATATTTGGGGCAGCTGGCCCAAGTGTCTAAAGGATACTAAGGAAGTGAAAAGAGACTACTTTGTGGCGCATGGACAATTAAATGAGTCAAATGGAATCATGAATAAAGGCAACTGCATTGTAATTCCAAACGAAATGAGAGGTGAAATCCTAAACTTCATCCATGAAGGACATCAAGGATTAACTAAATGCCATGAATGGCCCAACTAGTCAGTGTGGTGGCAGGGCATCAGCAAGAACGTAAAGAATAAAATAGTTTTGTAATGTTCACATGCAGATAACAGACCAACACAAAGAACCTTTAATAACACCTCTCCCAGGTAGACATTGGAAAAGACTAGTTGTAGATTTATGCAAATTCAGAAGACATCATAGGTGCTGGAACTAGGAATGCTAGGGGTGCTGCCACACTCCCTGGCTTGAAGTAGTTTCCATTATATCCAGGGTTTACAGTTTGGTTCAATGGCTCTCAGCACCCCCACTATAAACATTGTTCTAGCACCCCTGGACATCATCACTATTTTCCTAGGTATACAGAAATAATGTATTTGAAAGACATAATATGCTGCAGTGTTACTGAGATACTGAAGTGCACTCTTGCTCACTTTCGTATTCCAGAACAACTAGTGACGGACAATGAAGCAACAATTCACTGCAGCAGAATTTAAGTAATTCCAAACAGTACTATGATCACAATCATATTTTAACAGCCCATATTACCCACAAGCAAATGGAGTGGCTGAGGGAGCTGTACAGACAGCCAAGAAAATGCTACAGCAGGAAGATCCATTCTTTGTTCTTCAGAGTTACACAACACCAATAGCAGCTACTGGATATAGTCCAGCACAACTCCTCATGGGAAGAGAACTCAGAACTACTGTTCCGACTTTGGAAAAGAATCTATCTCCAAAGTGGCCAGACATGGAGAGAGTAGCCAAATTGGATAATAAGGCTAAAAGAGCTTACCAACACTTTTACAACAGACGTGACTCAGTTAGAGAACTGCCAAGTCTAGAACCTGGTGACCGTGTACATGTGAAATTGGAAAGAGAAAAAAGGTGGACAGCTCCAGCTGTGGTAAAGAAAAAGAATTCAGCACCCAGATCATATGTGATTGAGACCAACAGTGGAGAGTTCAAGAGAACAAACTCTGCAGATGGCAGAACAAGAAGAAGACGACTCTAGGATTCCAAACTGACCACAGCCAGTTGTTGCGACTAATGAGCAGTCAGATGACCAAGTTATTCTGTATTCAGGTTATGTAATTAGAAAATCAGTACAATTCAGAGACACTTAAGAGACTGATCCGTACTGAACTTGAAAGACATTGTGATAGTGTAAATAAATATTATAAATGGAAGGAATGTAGAACTTAAAGGGGGAGAAGTAATGGAATGCTAAACGGTATTATACCATTCAGCCACTAGGTGGCACTGTGTGTAAAATACCTTATTTAAACATACCTCAGCTGTACCTGGCAGATCATTAAAGGATCCAGTGATGGTGTCAAGTATCAGGAGGTAGCCGTGTTAGTCTGTATCTACAAAAACAACAAGGAGTCTGGTGGCACCTTAAAGACTAACAGATTTATTTGGGCATAAGCTTTCGTGAGTAAAAACCTCACTTCTTCGGATGTGTGTGTGTGTGTGTGTGTGTGTGTGTGTGTGTGTACAGCTGGTGTGTGTATAAGCGAGCTCTGTACCTAGGCTACATCTGGTTCAGAAGTACACGACAGAGGCGTGCAGCAAAGCCATGTCAGGGAATGCCTCCCTGGATTCAGCAGCTGGAAACAAAGGGGAGATGCAGCTGTATGTGTCCAATCTGACCTCTGGCGGTCACCAGTGACTGCTCCATGTCTCTCCAGTGCTGAATGAACACACCATGCTATGGACCTAGGAGCCATCATGCCTAGTCTGCTTGACCAACCAGAGGCCAAGAGGATCGTGTTGTTTTCTGACCCATCCCTGACTGTTCTCACAAACCTTAGCTGCTGCAGCTTCCTGCCCTGGGTTGGTGCAACTGTGGCTGCATGCCCTTCTCCTGCTGTCTGCCGCCCCCTGCTGCACTGTGTGTGTGTTGTAGAGTGAGACACACTCCTCGGCAGGTACATTCACTCCGTATGCAGCACATATACAGCAGTGAGGTGGCGGCGACTGGTAGGTGCAGGACATGCAGCTGCCTCTACGCTGACCCCATGGGCAGGAGGAGGAGACCTTACCTGACCCCAAGAGGGTCTGGTTCTTTTCCCACCTGACCCAACCCAGATCTGACACTTGTCGGGTTCTACCTTATAGTTTGGTAGGCACAAACAAAATGAAAGTGTATGTCATGGAGAAGAAAGGAACATGCATTGTGATTCCTTTGAGGCATCTTTTCTGGGTAAGTGAAGGTACTTTGCATGCATTGTTTGAGAAGTGCAACCTCAACTCTGCTGTTTTTGGGGTTCTAGCATTGGAGGGTTATTTTGTGTTTAACATTAACATTTCTTAAAGGTGATATGCACTCTGACACTCAGGCTGACAAGTGCCTGCAAAACTAGCTTCACCTTGGTGAGGTCTTGTGTGTGAGAATGGAAGCATGAGCTAGACTAGGCTGTTCTCTATTGACTGAGGAAAGGGGCAACTATGGGATGAAATAAAGACATGCCCAAGCTGTAAAATTTGAATCTGAGTTCAAAATCTGGGATGTTTGACTTGGGCAGCTTGTTTAGCTCCTACAGGAGATGGAAACTTACCTCCAAGTCCCAAGCCAGGTCAGAACTTTCTGAAATTATGGGTAGGCTGATGTTTGCATGGAGGATTTAGGGTTAGGACCCTCTCTGGTGTGAATGACAATGGATGATGCATTTGAAAGCTCTTATTGGATGAAGTAATTGATGAGAGAGGCTCTTCTTTCCCTTAGTCATAGAGCAGTTTGGGGTTTCATCACTGAGTCTCATGACTGTCATCATGAATACCACTCCTTATTGTTACTATGGAGTGGCAGGTTTCATTCTAAATGTCTGATTTAGGCAATGTCCATTTACCCTTGTTTTGGTCTGGCCCCAACTGCTGTCACATTGGGTCTGTGTCTGTAATATTTAGGATGTGCAGCCTTTGTATGTTCAAATGAACAGAGCAACACACTAACTCTGAAAGATAAGCTAATCATTTGCAGATAGGCTAATCAGCAACAGCTGTCTGTGATGTTGGATTCTGAATTTAACGGTTGGACCAGGGAATAAAAATCCTACAGAGGCGGGTGAGTAGAATTGGCTTAGAACCAGACAGACTCTTAGCCAGAAACTCAAACTGAACACAAGTCTTGTCTTTTCTGTGGGGCTGGACACAGGCCATTTCTCTTCCTGTCACTGTTGTTGGTGTCATTCACCTTTTGGTGCCTCTGACCTTCCTGGTGGTAGCTAGTTCTGGAAACGGAGGTGCTGGAATAACATGACATCATGTGACACTAGTATTTCTGACCTAGCCGGAAGCAGGGAGTAGGGAATTTTCACCAGAAAGTCAGTTCAGGCTGATTTCAGCACCAGATGATTTCTGTGCAGGTTGGCTCAGATCATTGTGTCTGGATATTTGTTTGAACTGACCCTCTGATCATTTTAGGTTCACCCAAAGTCGCTCACATCTGCCAGCACTTGGTAGATGCAATATCAGTTACCCAACTGAACTGCAGATCCAGTCGTGAGCAATGGGCAACTCTCCTGGATGTTCTAGGATTGAATGAATCCTGCTCTGCTAGCTGTAGGAGACCCTACTGAGCAGGAAGGATGGTGGAATGGCTACTCTAGCTCAGCCAGACTCCCTGTGTGACCCCTCATGGTGTCTGTGCCCTTGGCTCAGTGCCCACTTGGGCTCTTCCAGTCAATTACACAGACCAGATTACTTCAAACAAACACCCCTGTTCAAGGGCCTGGTTTATTAACTCTCTTTTACAAGTACAAACCACTTCTTTAGTATCTCAAGTTCGCACCCCTTTGAGGGCAGCACCTTGTCATACTCTGATCGTCTATCCATCAACCCTGTACAGACCAGATTTGAACAGTAGAGATTCCGACCTGATGGCAAGGATGAACTGACCTTTGAACCCTGCAGTGAGGAAGTTTAAAAATGCTCAGCTTGCTTTTGGGTTCCATCTCTTGCCTGAGGAAGAGCTGACATTTCCCATCCTGGTGTTCTTTATTGAATGTATACACCCTGATGTAATATCCCTGAGTCAATGGCTGCAGGCTGCCCAGTGCGGTTCAAGAGGCCCAGAAGGGAGATCGTTCCTGCCTCCGAGTGTTCATGAGCTAAAAAGGCTGGCACAGAATATATATATACAGGAAACCCAGTGAGGGGAAGAACTTGGAGCTGGTTTTTCATGTTGTTATTGCTGTTGATGTTGGCTCAAAAATTCATAGATTCCAAGGCCAGGTGGGACCATTGTGATCATCTAGTCTGACCACACAGCCCATAGGGCTGCCCTTTCAGTGCTACAAGGCTCACTGCTTGGGGGCATTGTGGAAGGAAGTGGTTCTTTGGGGTGGACTTCATGTGGCTTAGCAGAAAGGGCCTGGGAGTGGGCATAGGAGTAGTGTGCTAGGAAGCGGAGAAGGGGGATTGGGAGAAGGAAACGAAGCGGCACAAGACATCAGGGGCTAATTGAAGGCACTGGGGAAAATGCAGTGAGAGCTGAGAGCAGAGAAGGAAGCTGGAGTGCAGTTGTGCAGGTGTTGAATGTGCAGTGGAATACATGCAATGCATAAAGGGGTGCGGATTGCAGTCTCCTCTTTGGGACCCTGTTCAAAAGAGCGGGGAGCTAGGCCAGGCTGACCAGCCCGGGGGTCTGCACCAGTACAGAATACGGGCAGATAAGAATGTAGTATGGGCAAATGCTAGTCTCTCCATAGCTGAGATTGAAATCAGGGCTCCATTATAAATCCTACTTTCCCTGCACCTATAACTGTGGATGGAAAACTTCTTCCAACCTAAATTGTCATGTGGCTACTCTCGAGCATTAGTAGCATTTCTCTGGAAAGTTTGGAGTAAATTGATGAATGGATTTCAGTTACAGAATGTTGAGAATGACCCTTTTAGAAAATTTGAATCATAATGTATGATTTTGGGGGGGTCCCTGTAACTTAAAACTGACTTTCTTTTTACACAGCAAATGTTCAACACCTCTGTACCATTCCATGCACAGGCTACTTTAAAAGGGAAGTATCAGAAACAAAGTTATCAGCATCCCTTGTCATTTGGCAGGTTCCCCACGTGGATGCTGGCATGAGAAGTGTCAGTGTCAGAGCTCTGCACTTGAAGACCTGGGAAATGAGACTGAATGATGGATGAGGAGTGTGGCAACTGGGAGAGAGAGAGGAGTGGGTAGTTTTCTGCTCAGGAAGCTTTTGGCACATATGTCATTGTGGGCAGAAGTCTTCTCATCCTGTGCGGAGTTGTGTGCATTCATCTCTCTGCCCTGAAGATAACTTAGGCTATATCTGCAGTTGGAGCTGGGAATGTGAGTCCCAGTTTGCATAGATGTACCCACGCTAGCTCTGCTCCAGCGAGTGCACTAAAAATAAAGTGTAGACAGTGTAGCACAGGCAGCAGCCCAGGCTAGCCACCCGAGTATACACCCAGGTGAGTATGTATTCAAGTGGCTAGCCCGAGCCACAACCTGGGCTACACTGCTATTTTTAGTGCACTAGCTGGAGCCGAGCTAGCGTGAGTACATCTACGCAAGCTGGGGATTGCACCTCCAGCTCCAAGTGTAGACGTAGCCTTAGTGTACATAGTTTTATGCACATGGCACTTTTCCTTTCATAGAAATTTCTGCTTTTCTTTTCCTAAAGAGACAATGAGATAGAAATGAAAAAATCCTGGTGCGGAAGGGCTCAAACAGAATTCTTCATGTACAGGTGCTCATGAACTGAACGCTTGGCTTTCCCTCGCCTGCCTTTGGCTTCCCCAAAGGAAATCGAATTGGAGAGCCAGGATCTAGTGCTCCTGCTAGGGAGTTGTAAGCTGCTGTAGTTGTTGGAATCTGATCCTGTTTCCTTTAAGACAAAACAAGATAAACACAAACAAAGGGAGAAAGAACAGACAGCCAAAAAATACCAACCACAGCTTCTGTCTCTGATGTTCACTCTGTCTGGCTTGCAGCCTCGCTGCTCGGAAACAGGCCTAGCACATGATCTGATCAGGCGCGCCGAGACCTGGCAAACTACTTGTACCAGGGTGAGCAGTTTAAGGCCTTGCTTTGAGCTCCCTCTCTACTCACAGGCTCCCAGCGATGTTGCAAAAGATGCAGCTGGCTTGGAGGATCAAGAGACTACTCATGTTAGACAGAGGCAAAAGGAGAGACAAGGACAAGCTGGGGAAAGAAAATGGCAGATGGGGGGTAGTGACAGCAGGAGCCCAAGTCTCCCACCCCAGGTGATGTTCTGGTGCAGGGGGTGATGTGATCAGTTCGCCCTGTCTGGCCAGGACATCTCTCAGGATCAAGACAATGAAGGCCCAGAAGTGTCATGCTGGATCCTGGGTCCTAGAAGAGGGTGGGAGTGGCATCTTTGACAACAAAGCTCACTTCTTTTGACCCATCCCCACTGCCCCTGCCTCTCGCAGTGACCCCCCAGGTAAGTTATGTCCAAGAAGAGGTGGCTGCCTCATGGCAGTGACATTCACCAACCAGAACCCAGTACAGCGATTTCCCCAACTGACATTTCCTCCTGTTTCTAAAAGCTTTCGGCTCACTGCCATGCCAACTGCAGACCCCTTTGCACTGCTCCATTAGCTCAAACCATCCTATCTGGGCCAGCCCCTCTGCTGCCAGTCCTGCTGCCTTCTCTAGTCAATTTTATGTAACTGGGTGAGTCGGGCCGTTGTTACTTTGCGACTTGGAGTCCAGGTCCCTGCACAACACGGGGAAGGAGAGGGGAGTGGAGCAAGTGACCTAAACTCCCTGTTAGGGTGTAGGGAAATTAACAAACAATACACATGGTTAACTTTCAGTTCAGTTCTTACTTACTCTGAAAATTAAAGGTAATGTTCAAAGTGGGGAAAAGCTATAAGGAAGGTCTGAGCAGCCTGAGGTTTGCATGGGAGTGTGGGTTGGTTGGTGAAATCCTTTTTCCCCCCATGCTGAGTTGGCCCTTGAGCCAGTAATACAGGGTATGTTCATGTAGCAGAGTTAACTCTGGCTCTTACGTGGGTTTTAGCCCTAATTCCCTGTCTACCTAGACTGAAAAACCTCTGAGCCAGGTTTGGAGGTGTTAGCCCAGTTTAGTGGGCCTGGCTGGGAGGGTGGGTGAGAGCCTGGGCTCTGCTTTAACTTGGGCTGGAACCTACCTACCCACCCACTTTGCAGTGAGAATGCTGGCAAATCCCTCGAGTACTGGTAGTCCTCCAAAGCCTTCCCACAATTCCCCTCAAAGGGCAATCAAGTTCTCCTGCAATTGAATGGGCAAGAAAGCTAGAGCTTCTCAAACCAAAGAATCATGGGACACACCTTCCCAGACATACACAGGCTCGTGCAGAAACAGTGAGGGAACCATCAGGCAGCCAGGACCGGCTCCAGGGTTTTTGCCGCCCCAAGCGATTGGCGGCACTCCGTTGGCAGCTCCACTGCGCCGCTTTCTTCTTCGGCGGGAATTTGGCGGCAGGTGCTTCCCTCTGAGAGGGACCTGCCGCTGAACTGCCGCCGAACAGCCCGACGTGCCGCCCCTTCCCCTTGGCCGCCCCAAGCACCTGCTTGCTGGGCTGGTGCCTGGAGCCGGCCCTGCAGGCAGCAAAGCTTTACAGTGGGCACAGGCATAACTGGGCTAGGCTAACCTGGTCACTCAGACGCGGGGCCAATCACCTGGGTTAACTGTGCCATGTAGACATAGCTATAGTGTAAAAACTTCTGACAATCACAGAATGGAATTAGAGCCAGCTTTGGATGTAGCCTGTCATCCTGCCTTGTTATTCATTCTTCAGCCACAGCTGCCCACTGGCCCCCAAAGCGGGTGAGGTATTTCAGATTCGAAGTTCAACCTCCAGTGCACACATAAATGCAGTCTCTGCACTGGCTTCTTGGAGGGGGCTCCCCTTGTCCCCTCCCAGGTATTCTGCATCTCTCCAACCCCCTCCCTCATCACAAGCCTACATGCTTCCCAAACCCACCCAGTCTCCTGCCCTCCTCACCTTTGTCCCCTGTGCTCCTTTTCATAAAGTTAATACCCACTCAGATCTTGCCTTCTGTTAAGATGCCATTTTTCAAAATGGTCACCACCACCCAATGGGTCGACTATGAGTGAAGCCAAGCTGCCCTCAGGGAAGTGTGTGGCTCTGTGGTGTCTGGAAGCAAAGAGGAGCCTTGTGAGGGCTAGATGCATGGAGACAGTGGCCATTTTTGCTAGGGACAGAAGGTGATTCCAGGCCTATGAAGAACAACAGGAGACGGCCCTCAGTTCCTTGTGAAATTCCCTGAAGTAGAACATTATTCTTCAGCCTCTGCTGATAGAAAAACTTTCTGTTATAAAGAATAACAGCAACAAATGTCCATTAAACCTAAAGAAATCTTTACATGTAGCCCATGTACAAGACTGGTGAGAGTTTTAACTATAGAGGATGTTTGAAGAGTATGTCTTATTCCATTATTAAATAGGAACAAAAGGTCTGATTCTGGGAGCTAAATCTCTTGAAGATCCTATTTTTAATTTCATTTGAACTCAAACTGATTATCAGATTTACTTGTAAATTCTCAAATCCATTCTACACTCAAGGAGTCAGTGGTGTAATTTTGGGGAGGAGACACTTTTTTTTTTGCCAGGTGGAGTCAGCAGTGACAAGAACCAGGTTCGATATCTAGGGGTTCCTTTTTAACAATACAGCACAGAATCTGCTCAAGTCCCCACCCAGGAACCAGTGAAAATTATATACCATCCCTTGACACCTCTAAGGCCTGGTCTACACTAGGAGGTTATGTCGAATTTAGCAGCGTTAAATTGAATTAACCCTGCACCCGTCCACACAACGAAGCTATTTAGTTCGACATAGAGGTCTCTTTAAATCGATTTCTGTACTCCTCCCCGACGAGGGGAGTAGCGCTAAATTCGACATGGCCATGTCGAATTAGGGTAGGTGTGGATGGAATTTGACGCTAATAGCTCTGGGAGCTATCCCACAGTGCACCACTCTGTTGACGCTCTGGACAGCAGTCCGAGCTCGGATGCTCTGAACAGCCACACAGGAAATGTCCCGGGAAAATTTTAATTCCTTTTCCTGTCTGGCCAGTTTGAATCTCATTTCCTGTTTGGACATCGTGGCGAGCTCAGCAGCACTGGCAACGATGCAGAGCTCTCTGGCAGAGGTGACCATGCAATCGCTGAATAGAAAGAGGGCCCCAGCATGGACTGATCGGGAAGTCTTGGATCTGATCGCTGTGTGGGGTGATGAGTCCGTGCTTTCGGAGCTGCGATCAAAAAAACGGAATGCGAAGATCTACGAGAAGATCTCAAAAGCCATGACGGAGAGAGGATACAGCCGGGATGCAACGCAGTGCCGCGTGAAAATCAAGGACCTAAGACAAGGCTACCAGAAGACCAAAGCGGCAAACGGACACTCCGGATCCCAGCCCCAGACATGCCGTTTCTACGAGGCACTGCATTCCATTCTAGGTGCGGCCGCCACCACTACCCCGCCACTGACCGTAGACTCTGATGATGGGGTATTGTCGACGGCCGCTTCCTCAGAGATGTTCGCAGACGGGGAAGATGAGGAAGGAGATGAGGAGGATGAGGCAGTCGACAGCGCATACAACGCTGATTTCCCCGACAGCCAGGATCTCTTCATCACCCTCACGGAGATCCCTTACCAACCCTCCCAAGGCGTTAACCCTGACCCTGAATCAGGGGAAGGATCAGTCGGTAAGTGTTTTAAACATGTAAACATTTATTTTGATCAGAACAGGAATGGAATATTAACAATGGGTTTTTCATGATTACTTTGCCCTAGGCGCTTTACTTTAGTCCTTGCTAGTGCAACTACTGCAAAAGTATCTCAAAATGTCCGGTTTTGCATGATTACTTTGCCCTAGGCGCTCTACTTTTTAGTCCTTGCCAGTGCAGCTACTGGAAAATTCTGTCAATATGTCCGGGGATAGAGCAGAAATCCTCCTGGGACATCTCCACGAAGCTCTCCTGGAGGTAATTTGAAAGCCTTTGCATTAGGTTCCTGGGGAGAGCGGCCTTATTGCGTCCTCCATGGTAGGAAACTTTTCCGCGCCAGGCTAGCAGCAAGTACTCCGGGATCAGTGCCTCACACAGCATGGCCGCATACGGCCCTGGTTTTTGCTGGCATTCACGCAGCATGCGGTCTTTCTCAGTGTCCGAAATCCTCATCAGAGTGATATCACTCATGGTGACCTGCTTTAAATTAGGGGAATGTTAGTATTGGGACTGATTGCCTGTTCCTTTACAAAACTGTAACCGGCGGTTTACAGCCACGCGGTGGAGGCGGGACAGGGGCAGCATACAGGGATCTTTCCCGGGAACAGCCGCGAGGGGGGTGGGACAGGGGCAGAGTTCATGCTGGCCGGATTGCCGGCAGCAGGAACTGGCCAACGCTAGGGGCATTGCTTTGAACGTGAAAGGAGGGCACTGCTATAAATCAAGCTTTCAGCAGCCAAAAGTCTACGGCTTACAATGTCCGCCTGCTACCCGAATTCTGCTGTCCTGCCCCGCTTCTGTGATCTGTACTCCAAGACCCCAGGCACTGAATGGGAAGGCCGAAAATTTGATCTTGTCCTGAGTGCGCATGTGATAGGTGCTGTGCATGGTCTTGTTCACAGAGAAAGATTATGTTCATTGTTCACAAAAATGTATCTTTGTGAGGAATTCACTCCCTTTTTCCCATCCCACAGCTGCGAGTGTCTCCCGACCTACCCCGGCATCCCCCTCCCAGAGGCTGGCGCAAATTAGTCACTGAAAGAGAAGGACACGGGACGAGATGTTCTCCGAACTTATAGGCTGCTCCTGAGCCGAGGCGGCACAGCAGACCCAGTGGAGGGAGAACATGTCGCAATACCAGCGATCACACGGCGAACGGGAGGACAGGTGGTGGCAGGAAGACCAGCAGGTGACTCAAACACTGCTTGGACTAATGAGGGAACAAACGGACACGCTCCGGCGCCTTGTAGATGTTCTGCAGGACCGGAGGCAGGAGGACAGAGCCCTCCCCCGCCACAAAGTCCCATCCCCCCCTCACCCAAAGTCCCAAGAAGGAAGGGGCCATGAAAACAGTCACTCCACCCCTGCAGACTGCTCAAGTACCAGACGGCTCTCATTCCCAAAGTTTTGATAAGTCCTTTCCTTTACTCCAAAAGCACCTCACCCAAGCCCCCGTCCCAGTGTCATCCCCTACCTGTGTAGTTGTTAATAAAAAATACGTTTCTTTTAATTACTGTTTCCATCAGGTTCTTTTAGAGGAGAGTGTGTTTGAAGGGGGGGGAAGGGGGTTGGTAATTGGAGAGGACAGTCTCCTTTACCAGGGTACAGACACGGGGGCAGGTTCAGCAGCAGGTCACACACACATTGCAGTCACTAGGCACCCTGGTCAGTCTGGGAGGTGGTTTTCATGTTCTGTGGGGGGGGGCGGCTATGTGAGTTTGTGGCGGGGGAGGGCGGTTACAGATCTTATGCAGCGGTCCTTAGCCTGGATGACAGAGCCACGCAGCAGGGGATCTGTAACCGTCCTCCCCCGCCACAAAGTCACATAGCCCCCACACACAGAGTCCCGAAAAGGAGGGGTGGCAGGCTCTGTTGAAACAACCAGTCCACCACTGCGGACCGCTCTAGGAGCAGGAGCCTGTCATTCCTCGAGTTTAGAAGCGTCCTTTCCATCACTACACCCGCTCCCCACCACAGTCTGCGTCCCAGTTTCAACCCTTTACCACAAAACCCTTAATAAAGAAAACGGTGTTAATGAACAAAGTTCCATTTATTTTATTTTTAAAGGTGTGTTGGAAGGGGGGCAACGGGGTGAAGGGGGTATGTAACTGGAGAGGATAGTCAACATTAACTGGGTAAAGAAACAGGGGCAGGTTCAGCTTCTCTTTAAACAAACTTAATAGTCACAGGTTAACCTGCTCACTGTGAAACCTAGCTTTCAAAGCCTCCCGGATGCACAGTGCGTCCCGCTGGGCTCTTCTAATCGCCCGGCTGTCTGGCTGGGCGTAATCAGCAGCCAGGCGATTTGCCTCAACCTCCCACCCTGCCATAAACATCTCCCCCTTGCTCTCACAGAGATTGTGGAGCACACAGCAAGCTACAATAACAATGGGGATATTGGTTTCGCCGAGATCAGAGCAAGTCAGTAAGCTTCTCCATCTCCCCTTGAGACGTCCAAAAGAACACTCCACCACCATTCTGCACTTGCTCAGCCGGTAGTTGAAGAGTTCTTTTTCACTGTCCAGGGCGCCTGTATGGGGCTTCATGAGCCAGGGCATTAGCGGGTAGGCTGGGTCCCCGAGGATCACTATAGGCATCTCCACATCCACAACAGTTATTTTGTGGTCCGGGAAGTAAATACCTTCCTGCAGCTGTCTAAACAGACCAGAGTTCCTGAAAACACGAGAGTCATGAACCTTGCCCGGCCATCCGACGTTGATGTTGGTAAAACGTCCCCTATGGTCCACCAGTGCTTGCAGCACCATTGAAAAGTAGCCCTTTCTGTTAATGTACTGGCTGGCCTGGTGGTCCGGTCCCAGGATAGGGATGTGAGTTCCATCTATAGCCCCACCGCAGTTTGGGAATCCCATCGCGGCGAAGCCATCTATGATGACCTGCACGTTTCCCAGGGTCACTACCTTTGAGAGCAGTAGCTCAACGATTGCGTTGGCTACTTGCATCACAGCAACCCCCACGGTAGATCTGCCCACGCCAAAGTGGTTCGCGACTGACCCATAGCTGTCTGGCGTTGCAAGCTTCCAGAGGGCTATGGCCACTCGCTTCTGGACACTCAGGGCTGCTCGCATCCGGGTGTCCTTGCGCTTCAGGGCAGGGGACAGCATCTCACAAGTTCCAGGAAAGTTCCCTTACGCATGCGAAAGTTTCGCAGCCACTGTGATTCATCCCAGACCTGCAGCACTATGCGGTCCCACCAGTCCATGCTTGTTTCCCGGGCCCAGAATCGCCGTTCCACAGCATCAACATGACCCATTGCCACCATGATATCCATGGCGCGGGGTCCTGTGCTTTGCGAGAGGTCTGTGCCACTCTCAGACTTAATGTCCTCACCGCGCTGCCGTAGCCTCCTCGCCCGATTTCTCAGCATCTGCCTCTGAAAAAGGTGGATGATAAGGTGCGAGGTGTTGACAACGGCCATAACTGCAGCGATGGTCGCAGCGGGCTCCATGCTCGCAGTGCTGTGGCGTCCGCGCTGTCACTCACCAGAAAAGTGCGCGAACTGATTGCCCGCTGGCGCTTTCAGGGAGGGAGGGCAGGAGTGACGGTTGAATGACGGCAGTTACCCAAAACCACCCTCGACACATTTTTTCCCCCAGCAGGCATTGGGGGCTCGACCCAGAATTCCAATGGGCAGCGGGGACTGCGGGAACTGTGGGATAGCTGCCCACAGTGCACCGCTTCCAATGTCGACGCTTGCCCCGTTAGTGTGGACTCACAAAGTCGAACTGTTCTTAGTGTGGATACACACGTTCGACTTTGTAATATCGGTTCCACTAATTCGATTTAAGTAAAATCGAACTACTCTCGTAGTGTAGACATACCCTAAGAGGTAATACTTCCCCTTTTGCAAGCACTGAGTCTGTGTGTAGAAAAGAAACTTTTTATACAAAGGGGAAAGAAATCTGGCATTAACTTGGGGAAACACTGCAAGCAGGATTCAGAAGCATATGACCATGAGCAAAACAACCACGCCATAGTAGGTTGGGCAGTGTCCTTTGCCTCTGGTTATCAGCTTGCAGAGAGAAAGTCCAACAAACAAAAGTTCCTTTAACATGCCCATCCCCTCTCCCTCCACCCCCTCCCTTTACCCCCAGGTGTTGTCCTTGGTCAGTGAAGACCCCGAGTTCAGAGCTGCATTCATGTGAATTCACCTCTCACTCTGGATAATTTTGGAATATTCTGTAGCTGTTCATCTTCACAAGCATTTCATGTCCCTGTAACAGCTCTATTGCTCCTCTTCTGGCTGCAGTAGGCAATGAAAGTGCCCAAAGACCATGAGAAGCTGTGCTTGTGCTACTTCTGGCCCTGGCTGAAAAAGAAAGTGAAGGAACAATCTAATTTCCAGCCCATGTTTCCAGACCCAAGAGATCTGGATAGGTCACATATATTTCCCTAATTTTCAGAAGTGCTCAGCGTTAGCTGGGGGTACTCAACCCCTCTGAAAATCAGGCAAAATCTTATCTTTGGGGCTGAGGAAACATCCAGTTATATTTGGGAGGCAATCAGATACTGCAGCTCAGAGTGGCACATAGGAGCCTTTCCATAAATAAATAGTAGAGAAGTTTGCAAACCACTTTGTGCATTGTGCTGATTTCCTTTCAAACATCCACATTCACACTGTAGGAGTCTCTATAAAAAGGTCATAAAACCCTTTCTACATTGGCACTGTGACAGATGTTTGTGTGGTTAGAGGTCCCCTTTAATTACTAAAGAGAGAGACCAGAACAAATATGTGGGCTCAATTGTCCTGAAATTGCAGTTTAGAATTCCTCCCATGTGTGCTGAACAATAGGTGGGAGGAATGTTAAAAGTGCCTTGAATAAACAAGCACTACATTTTCTTTTAATAATGGGTGGCTTTGGTTTCAGAAGTTGGGAGGGATTTGTGAAATATACAAAGTAAAGAGGCAGAGAGATTTTCAGGAGGGGGGAAAAAATGTGTTCTTTCTCTCTAAGCCCTGTTCTGTTACTCTTAAGCAAGCTGAGATTTGCAGTAGCTTTGTTGTGCTGCTGATTAATGGGCTGGAAAATACAATTGCACTTCTCTGACTGTGAAAATTGCTTTACAGGCATCATAACTTAACTGCTGGGAGATACTTACATTGATGTTCTTTTGGAGTGTTTATGCAAGCTTTGTGTTGAGGCACACCCTTCCATAGTACCCACTGGGCAAACTGAGATCAAAAGCGGAGGCATTTAAATGCATTTGGCTGTATTTGAGAAAAAGTTATTCCTCTCTGTGACTGGCAGAATTTTACTAATATACTTTTTAAAGATGTTTCTTTGATTTTCCAGTTTTCCACTTTTTAAACTAACTTTAATATATGTCTTTAGTTGCCAAAATACAGTAGTTTCTGACTTTAAAAAAACATCCAAACGTAGAAGATGAGACCAGAATGATAATTCATTGGGCCACTAGCTGCAGAACTGCTTTCAGTTGCTATGAATTCTAGTTTCTAGAAGCCAGCAATTTCAGCCTGTAATTTCCAGTAAGATTTCACAGTGGAACCCATCTGTATTATATTTGTGCTACACGTGGGGCTAGTCTCCTCTTCATAATGACCCTTCCTCACAGTTTGTGCCAGACTTAAACTGTTGATTCATTTGCCTGGGTAGAGAGCAAATTCTGCGGGAATCTGCAGACAGTGTATTGACTTCCAGAGGGTGTCAGCACTAAACAGCTATGTCTCAGAGTCTCTTATTGGTCAGTCAGAAAAGACAGCCTGAAGATTCTGAGAAGCAGGAACGAGAGAGAGGCTATTTTAATATGGGAAAACACACTTTGTTTCATGTTTGTGATATTTCCAAATAGAATGAATCCAGCTGAATAAGCTCAGTTATTAGTTCAGATCCTATTTGTTCAGACGCTCACACGGGAACAGCTCAATGATGAGGGTGTTCCTTAGTGACACAGCTTTAGAATGAGAAATATTACAGTTGTTCGTGTGCATGAGTGTGCTAGTTGTTTGATGTCACATCTATGTGCAGAATATCTGATGCCAGACCTATACGCTGGGGGATATGGGTGGACCTGGAGCTGTGTGGGAGCAGAAGTATGCCGGGGTAGACAGGTAGAGGAGGGCAAGGCAAGGGGGTGGACTGGTGCTAGGATGGTAGTGGGTGTCCCTGGAGTTGTGCCTGTGAGGGATTGAAGAGATGTGATGTCATGACTCTGTGGGGTCCCATTACACATCCCAGCACAGGATTATACCCCCCCTTGCCCCACCCCCTAGTTCCTCATTGAGCAGCTCTGAGCGGGGAAAGCTTGAAAATTGGTTACAGCTTCTCCTCCAGCAGGGTGAAGTTTAATTGCAACAAATAAGGTTGTTGTTTCAGTGGGTCCCCAGTTTCCTGGCCCAGCTCCCTGCATAGGTCCACTCCTGGGACCCTCAGTTTATCCTTTTCCTCAAGCAGGCATCTTCTGCCCCCACCCACTGTCCTTCCTCCATGTAGGGTGACCAGATGTCCTGATTTTATAGGGACAGTCCCGATTTTTGGGTCTTTTTCTTATATAGGCTCCTATTACCCCCCACCCGCTATCCCGATTTTTCACACTTGCTGTCTGGTCACCCTACCTCCATGCCCCATCCTGTTTTCTTCCTGCAGACTAACTCCTAGGCCCAATAGCTAAAGCTCAAGCTGTTTTCTCAGTTCACTGATGGGTTAGTGCTTATTAACACTCTCAGTTCGAGCTACTTCTGCCTATGTGGGAAGGAAAATCGTAGAATAGTTTCACCATCAAATATTTGCAATGAATATGTGTCATGGTGAATGGTTCCTCCAGAATCCCAGCCCTCTTTTAAAATAATGCTTCTAGTTCACTAGCTCGTGAAGACATCTTAGTGCAGTGGTTCTCAACCTGCAGCCCGTGGGCTGCATGCAGCTCAATTAGCACACAGCTGCGGCCTAGCTCAGCTGTGTGCTAAAGGCCATGGGTGTGCCTGGGGTCCCAGGTTCCCATCTGCCCGGGAGGGAAGGGGTCTGGGCTGCCCCGCCACCTAGAGCGGGGATCGGGCTCCTGGCCGGCCCAGTGGGGTTGGGGGTCTAGGGCTCCCCACTGGCTGCAGGGGGTCGTGAGCTCGGGTCCGGGACAGCCGCCTAGCCCCGCAAGCTCCAGAGGCCCTGGCAGCCACGCGGCGGGGGACAGGCCCGCCCTGTGTGGCAGGGGTCCCGGGGTCCAGGGTAGCCAGCCTGCCCCGCGGGGTCCAGGGCAGCCAGCCTGCCCCACAGGGTCCAGGGTCCGGGGCAGCCACCCAGCTCTGCAAGCTCCAGGGCAGCTGCGTGGCAGGGGACAGGGCAGGCCGGGGGTCGGGGTCCAGGGTAGCTGCCCAGGTCCGCGGGCTCCAGGGCAGCTGTGTGGCGGGGGACCGGGGCAGGTAGCCGTCCCGCCCCACATGGCAGGGGTCCCAGGGTCCGGGGCAGCCACCCGGCCCTGCAGGCTCCGAGGTCCGGGGCAGCCACCTGGCCTCACAGGCTCCGGGGGCTTGGGCAGCCATGCGGCAGGGGACCAGGGCGGACAGTTGGTCCACCCCGCGTGGCAGGGGTCCCAGGGTCAGGGCAGCCAGCCAGC
Source organism: Terrapene triunguis (assembly GCF_002925995.2). Taxonomy (NCBI): domain Eukaryota; kingdom Metazoa; phylum Chordata; order Testudines; family Emydidae; genus Terrapene; species Terrapene triunguis. Next base: position 7,554,093 of record NW_020664498.1, read on the forward strand.
TCCTTGGGTCCAGAGGCAGCAGCCTGTGCGGCGGAGGTCAGGTCTGGGTTGCCACTGTCCTGCCACCTGGCCCCTGTGGCCCTAGTTACATATTGTGGGCCGCATATGCGACCCACAATGTGTAATATGTTGAGAACCACTGTCCTAGTGTAACTAATTTAATATTTTTATTAATGATGTTTGCACAAAAGTAGGAGTCTGCTATGGAAATGTGTTGATGATACAAAGTTGAGAGGCATCATCAATACAGAGGAGGATCAGAATATTATTCAGGAAGAATTGGATGACCTTCATACATTCTAAGGCCAGAAGTCATCATTGTGATCTTCTTGTCTGACCTCCTGTATAACACAGGCCCGAGAACTGCCCCACTATAATTCCTAAAGCAGATCTTTTAGAAACATGTCCAATCTTGATTTAAAAATTGCCAGCGATGGAGAATACACCATGACCCTTGGTAAGTTGTTCCAATGGATAATTACCCTCACTGTTAAAAATGTACTCTGTATTTCCATTCTGAATTTGTCTAGCTTCAACTTCTATCCACTGGATGGTGTTATACCTTTCTCTGCTACACTGAAGAGCCCATTATTAAGTATTTGTTCCCTTGAGTCTATCACTTTAGGATATGTTTTCTAATCCTTTAATCATTCTTGTGGCTCTTCTCTGAATCAGTGTTAACATCCTGCTTGAATTGTGTGAGCACCAGAACTGGACACAACATTCCAGCAGTGGTCACACCAGTGCCAAATCAAGAGGTAACATAACCTCTCTGCTCCTATTTGAGATTCCCCTGTTTATGCATTCAAGGATTGCATTAGCTCTTTTGGCCGCAGTGTTGCACTGGGAGCTCATGTTCAGCTGATTACCTCCCGCCAAATTTTTTTCAGGGTCCTCAAAGACTGGAGTAACAGAAGTAAGATGAAATTCAGTAGTACAAAGTGCAAGGTCATGCATTTAAGGTCTAATAATAAGAATTTCTGCTCCATGCTGGAAGCTCCTCAGTTGGAAGTGCCAGAGGAGGAGAGAGATCTGGGTGCATGGGGCAATCACAGGATGATTATGAGCCACCAGTGTGATGCAACTACAAAAAAGGGCAAATGCAGTCCTAGGATGTATCAGGCGAGGCATTTCCAGCAGAGAGAGGGAAGTATTAATGCCATTGTACAAGGCACTGGTGAGCCCTCATCTGGAATCCTCTGTACAGTTCTGGTCAGCAATGTTCGAGACGGATGAACCCAAATTGGAACAGGTGCAGAGAAGAGCTACTAGGATGATCAGGGGAACAAAGTGCCTGTCTTATGAGAGGAGATTGCAAGAACTTGGCTTGTTGAGCCTAGCAAAATGCAGGCTGAGAGGGGCTCTGACTGCTCTCTACAAATCCATCTGGGGTAAACACCAGGGAGGGGGAAGAGCTATTGAGGCTAAAGGACAATTTAGGCACAAGAACAAATAGGGAGAAACTGGACATGAACAAATTGCAGCTGGAAATGAGAAGAAAGTTTCTAACCATCAGAGGGTGAGGTTCTGGAACGGCCTCCCAACAGGAGTAGTGGAGGCAAGCAACTTAATTAAAGTCATAAAATTGAAGGCCAGAAGGGGCTACCAGATCTCTAGTATTAAGAAAGAGATGGACAATTTTATGAGTGTGACTGTATGATGGGATTTCTTGTGATAGTGGGGGGCAGCGCTCAGCAGCCCTGGGAGTCCCTTTCAATTTACATCTTATGTTCCTAAAAGTCATGCTTCAGGGCTTCAGTTGGTTACCTGTTGGGTCAGGAAGGGATTTTTTTCCTTCACTATGTTTTTGGATTTTGGGGGATTTTCTTCCTCTGAAGCATAAGATCTGGCCATGGCAGGAGATGGCACATTGGACAGGGTGGGCCAGGACTCTGAGATGGTACAGAGCATTCTTTCTCTTAGGTTCTTGGCTGGTTAGTTATTGCTCACATGTTCAGGGTCTAACTAATCACCATATGTGGGGTCAGGAAGGAATTCCCCTCAGGTCAGACGGGCAGAGACCTTGGGTTCCCCCCCACTTTTTTTGGCCTTCCTCTGCAGTGTGGGTTGTGGGTCTCTTGCCCCACTCCCACACAGGCATGGAAGGGGTTAATGGAGGCTAGATGTGCCAACTAACCTAATAGATGGAATGCTGAGGGGGACGAGCCCTAATTAGAGGAACAGGCATACCTGTGCCAGAACAGGCGGGGCCTGCACAAATCCAGGTAGCCAGCTGCACACAGGGGGTTGCAGTGGCTGGGAAAAGGCAGACACTGTCAGGAGAAGAGGAGGACTTGATGGAGACTTCAGGCTGAAGTCACTCCCTGGGAAGAGGGAGCAAACTTTGGGAACTGGTAGGCCCAGGAAGTAAAGGGTAACCAGTAGTAGGAAGCAGCCCAGGGATAGAGCAGTGAGGCCAGAGAGAGAAGGCCCAGACTGCTGAGCTGAGGGTCCCTGGGCTGGAACCTGGAGAAGAGGGCTGGCCTGGGTTCCCCTGCCAGCCACTGGGCAATTGGCACTGAGGCAGTGAGCAGGAAGACTGCCTAGGACTATTGACGAGCTAACTTCTCCCTCCCTCTCCCCCCAGAAGGGGGCATTTCAAGTGACCTTGGTGGAGGGCTGAGTCACAGCGAGGACAATGCGGTTGCTGAGGTGGAGAGAGGGGCTGCAGGCTGGTCAGGGAGGTGGAGTGACGGTGTGGGAACCATGGAAAAGGGCATCACCTGAAAGAGCTACTCCCCAGAGCAACCAGCAGGAGGCGCCTCAAGCAGTGAGCGATGCACCCCATGATAGTATGTCTCCCTTAATCGTTTCCCTGACATTGCAGGGACCTTAAGCATGTCTCTCCATTTTCTAGAAAAAGTGTTTTGTACAGGAAGCTAATTTTAATAGAAGTGATGACTTCTGGGCTAATAGGAGACCAAGAAATGCAATTAATTTATATCTATCTATGCTGGCAACTTTTCTAATAAAGAACTATCTGTATACTATATGATGGGAATGCCTCTGAAAATATATCCAAGAGGAACGGGCTTTGAGTTGGAAAAAGAGGATCAGCAACCTCAATTCTTAGTATATAAGGAAATTCCTGTTTCATTGGAACCAGAAATGTTAACAATTATACAGACTGGGGGTGGGGTGAATGTTGAAGAAATTACAGGGAAAGAGTGAATTTTATGCTATTAAAATGTATTGAGATGTGATTCATTATCAGATATTACAAACTGCTGGACATTTATTATGGGGTAATCTGTTGATAATCCTTCTGGGGCGTCTCAGCAGAAATGGTCACACACAAGGAAATGAAGAATTAATCTATAGTACCGGACTATTAGTAGCTTCTTGTTATTAAAGAGAATCATTGCCCTAAATTAGCAGAATGGTGTCAAAAAAATGGCATGTTATTGTTATGGAGAAGATAGTGCATCAAGTACATATCCAGCAAAAAGACAAAGGACAGCTACTTAGGTAGCAGGTTACCATTTGTTTGTAACTAGGGGATGAACCCAGATGTTACAGTGGTGGGTATATTAATGTAACCCGTCTGCCAGTCATAGGTGGCAGCAACAAGGGCTGGGTTCAACAATACAACACAAAACCGACTCGAGCCCCCACCCAGTGACCTGGGACAATTACACACCACCCCCTCGGTGCCTCTAAAAGGCAATACTTCCCCTCTCGCAAGCACAGAGTCCGAGTGTAGCAAAATAACTTCTAATAAAAGGAGGGAAATAATGTGGCATTAATTTGGGGAAACACCGCAAACAGGGTTTATAAACATAAACCGTGATCAGAAGACCCAACACCAAGTAAGTTGGGCAGTGTTCTTTTCCCCTAAGGTTCTTAAGTCCAGCAACCCAAAAGTCCCTTTAACGTGCCCATCCCTTATCTGCACCCCACTCATAGTTGCTGTCCTTGGACAGTGCAGACCCAGAGTTCAGAGGTGCACCTGCAGAGTTCACCTCCCACCCTGGGGGGAAGGGGGTTAAGTAGGCACCTTACTCACTCCGCTGATCAGGCACTCACTCACCACCCCTCTCTGCAGGGCTCTGCTCTGGCACTCTCCACCAGCCGCCCAGCTGGCCGCTTGCCACACCTCCCCACCAGCCACCCTGCTGGCCACACCAAGATGTCTTCAGGGCCCCCCACTTAACACAGCTCTCAGTGATTTCAGTTGTTAGTGGGGGAGCCTCACTGCTGGTACACACTGGGCAGTCTCTTGCATCAGAAACACTGTCCCAAAGCAGGTGGGTGTGCCCTTGCAAACATGATCAGCTCCTAAAGTCCTTTTCCACAGTTCACCCCTAGATGTCAGGGGAGAGCTCATTCAGACTCTGCTTACATTAAAATCAACCCATAGAAACAACCAATTTTTGGGCTCATCAAGGAGCAGCTCTAACACAACTCTGGGACAGCTTCTTTTTTCCTTTCACATCTTTGGACATGTCTTGAGCCTTGAATTTTTCTTTTTCGTTTGCATCTTAATCCCAGCCATGTACCTGTTTTTGGAGTTTGCTGAGTACTGTGTGTTTGCTCTGCGGGTTAGAATAACATCATTTTACTATGTCACAAAGTCTGGTCTTAACCCATTAAACCTGCCCATATGTTTTCTCAGCAACAGATTCCCCTCCACTTGTGAGTATGTGCACATATCCATTTTGCATTCGGGAAACAGGAGTAGGTTTAAATAACTTGAAAATAGAGACCCTTCCCCTCCCCCACAACCCTTGTAGGGGCCAAATCTCTTTTGAGCGGTACTAAGCACTCTCAGCCCACACTGAAGTCAGGATTTGGCCTTAAATTAGTTTTGCTCTGATTCTGACACACACTGCACATAACAGTATTAGGAAGGACTTTCTAACTTGGCATTAGGAGTTCACCATTTACTTCCCAGCCTGCCCTGCTCAGAAGAATGCTAAGGCTTGTTTTGCTTGGAATTACTGTATAACCTAGCCTTGGTTTCCACTGCCTCCATACAATTTGTAAACCACAAAGCTGAGGTAAACAATAGCTTTTGGTAGAACTGTGATAACCAGAGAGTATTAATCATTAGTTGCCATGTCCTGACTTGACCAAATTGTTTCTCAGAACAATAACGTTCACAAAAATAGAGAACTCTTTCCAGACACGTAGGTGTTTGTTGCGGAGTTGACAGGAGTGTTGCTTTAGAGTGAAATGGCAGAGCTAATACACACTGTTTTGAGAACTTATTTAAATGTCCACTGGATCCTAAAATGTGCAAATGCAAATAGTTTGCATAAATGAAAACAAAGAATGTTCAAAGCATATTATTGGGAGGAAAAAAATATCTATTCTGAGGGCAGATTCAAAGCAGCTTTATGCCACTGACTGCAAAAACCATGTCGGACTTGATGACACAGGATTTCAGGCAGGGTGAAAGTAAATGTGAAATTTATTTTAGAGAAATGTTTCAAACTGAGAAGTACTTATCAATATACTGAGCACATGTACAACAGGGTCCCCAGTTGAGACAGAAAATGAAGTGCTAGTCTACATGTTAAGTAAACTCACAATCTCTGTTGCACCAAACCAAACATAGTGTTCTCTCGGGGGAGCTCTGGAGTTACTGCAACTTGAACTGGAATAATAGGAAGCTGCACGGGAAAGAGTGGAGAACTCATGAGAGTTGTGTGGGAAACCTTGCAATCATGAGCAATGTTTACACAAATCGACAGAAGCCAATTAAGTCACATAATAGAGATCTGTTCAATTCTTCTTCTTGATCAAAGATAATTGGAAGATGAGTCTCAGGTGTCTGAGTCTGTGTACAAGCTCTCATGGCTAACCCAGAGACTCGGTACATTTGAAAATTCTAAGAAGGAAGTTAATTAAAACCTATGAACTCAATAGAATTTCATTATGAAACGTCACCCCGACAAACCATGTACAAGCAAGTGAGTGAGCCAGAACCCTCAGCCACCAAAATACCACATCTGTTGCCCCATCTCCTCATTAAACTCTGATTCTCTGCTTGCTGGCTTGAAGGCTCTGTACATTAGGCATTTGTCAATTCCTGCATCATTAAAGGTAAAAATAGCCAAGTCTGATTCCAAAAGCATCTTTAAAAGATCCCTAGGCAGGGGTTCAGGGACTAATCTCCTCACACGGGGCCTCCTCCTCACAGACTGGGGGCTCAGGGCCTACCTCCTCACAGACCGGGGGAGTGTAACAGGGTGTATTACCCTTTTAAGGGCTAGTGGTGTGTACAGTCAGGCAGTCTGGGGGCAGTCAAGGAGCCCCCTGCCCTGCCCTGCCCTTGTGGCTGGGCTATATAAGCAGGAAAAGGAAGCTGAGGAGGGCAGAGCAGCCATAGTGCCTGCTCTAGGTTGCAGGCCTCAGGTCATTAGCTTGACCTGGGCCCTAGAGATGTTGCTGTTTTTCTGACTATAACTTAGGTGGCTCAGAGGCAAGGGATTTATGAGCTGGGTTAAGCAGGTCCTCCCCTGACCTGATGCAGAAGGGAAGGGGAAAGCCAGCCTGCCTCCTAAGGAACTAGGAGCTAGGAGCTCTGCCGGCTAGGAGGGTTGGTTTGGAGCCCTTCCTAAAGGGGACATGGGGTTTTTTGTTGGTTAGTTTTGGCCTCCTCCTTCTTGAATCCTGTACAGGGAGCATTGGGGGAGGGGAGGAGTCAGCCCAGGGCCCTAGCTCCCCAGGGAATGTGTGTGACCCCCTAGGGACAAGCTCCCCAGGAACTGTGTGAGTGTCTGGAGGGGAGATGTCTATACATAAATGGAAGGAGTAAGGGGAATAAATAGAAAGAACTGGAAGTATTAGTACATGAGATAAATTATGCCAATTGGTGTCACACAGACTTGATGGGATAAGTCTCATGACTGGAATATTGGTATGCAGGGGAGTAGCTTGATACAGCTTGTTCAGAAGGACAGGCAGGATAGAAAGGCAGGAGGTGTTGCATTATATATTAAGAATAGATACACAAGTTCTGAGGTTCAGAAGGAGGTGAGAGACAGATGAGCTGAAAGACTCTAGGTGAAGATAA
>NW_020664498.1:7566113-7600234 GCF_002925995.2 Terrapene triunguis
TGACTACATTTATTTCAGAAGCATTTTGGCTGTAGAGCAGTGTTACAGAAATATCAAAAACACAAGACCAGGTAGTAATGGGGGACTTCAGTGACCCAGACATCTGTTGGAAAAGTAATATGGCAAAACAAATTTTTCAGAAAGTTCTTGGAATGTATTGGGGACTATTTTTTTGTTCTAGAAAGTAGATGAAGTTACCAGGAGGACAGCCATTTTCAACTTGATTTTGTTCAACAGGGAGGAATTGGTTGTGAATCTGAAGGTGGAAGGCAGATTGGGTGAAAGTGATCATGAAATCAGGAAAGAAAGGAGGAAGAGCAGTGGAATAAGGACAATGGACTTCAAAAAAGCAGACTAACTCAGAGATATGGTAGGTAAGGTCCCATGGAAAGAAAATCTAAAAGAAAAATAAAGGAAGTCAGAAGAGCTGCCAAACTGCACAAGCACAACTGTAAACTACCCCATGCAAAGGAAAGATAGGAAGAGGCCATTATAGCTTCATCAAGAGGTCTTTAATGAAAATAAAAAAGGAATCCTATACAAAGTGGAAACATGGATGAATTGCTAAGAATGGAGTACACAAGAATAGCACAAGCATGTAGGGAGAAAATCAAAGGCTAAGGGACAAAATGAGCTACACCCAGCAAGGGACATGAAAGGCCATAAGAAGACGTTCTTTAAATACATTAGGAGCAAGAGAAAGAAGAAGGAAAGTGCAGGTCCTCTACTTAGTGGGGAAGAAGAGCTAATGACTGATGACATTCAAGAAGGTGCAGGTGTTTAATGTCTATTTTGCTTCAGTCTTCACTAAAATGGGTGATGACCAGGTACTCAATACAATTAATACTAACAATGGGGAAGGAACGCAAGCCAAAAAAGGGGCAGGAACAGGTAATGATTATTTAGATAAATTAGATGTATTCAGCTCAGCAGGGTCTGATGAAATTCATCCTTGGGTACTTGAGGAACTAGTTAAAGCAATCTTGGAACCATTAGTAATGTAACCCTTCTGCCCATCTAAGTTGGCAGCAACAAGGGCCGGGTTCTGTATCTAGGGGTTCCGTTTCAATAACACAATGCAAAACCGGCTCGAGCCCCCACCCAGTGACCTGGGACAATTACATACCACCCCCCTGGGTACCTCTAAGAGTCAATACTTCCCCTCTCGCAAGCACGGAGTCTGAGTGTAGCAGAAAATGTTTAATAACATGAGGTAAACGACATCAGCATAAAATTGGAAAAACACCACAAACAGGATTCATAACACAAACCATGAGCAAAACCCACCCCAGCAAATTGGGCTGTGTCCTTTCCCTTTGGTTCTTGAATCCAGCAACCCAAAAATCACCCAGAGTCCCCAAAGTCCAACACCCCTGAAGTCTCTTGGGTCCAGCAACCACCCAAATTCCCAAAAGTCCAACAACCCCCCAAAGTCTCTGTCCCTGGTCAGTGCAGCCCCAGAGTAAAAGGGGGGGGGGCACGCAGGGTGTTAAGGGGCACCTTACGTGATCCGAGGCTGGCCAGCCGTCCGTTTCTCCGTGGGGGGTTCCGCCACAGCCTTTACCACGAGCCAGTCCACTTTCCTGCCATCCCACGAACTGCTCCGCGCTACAAGCTGCTCCGCTCCGCTCCGCTCACCGACCTGTGAGCCGTTCCAGCCGTCCCCGCAAACAGCTCCGCTCGCCGTTCCTTGGGCCACTCCAACCGGCCCCACAAGGCTCCACACCGCTCGCTGCTCCTCCAGTCGTCCCCACAAATTGCTCCGCCAGCTGCTGAGCAATATAGCTTCAGGCTCCCCCACTAGTTAACACAGCACTCAGTGATCTCAGCTCTTAATAACGTCAGCTCTTTTGTGATTTCAGCTCATAGTATAGTAGGGGAGCCCCAGTGCTGGTGCACCATTGGCCCAAAGTGAATTCAGCTCAGCAGCCTGTAACTAGACTCCTAAGGGAATCAAAGTTAGCTCTGACATTCAACAGTGGAGAGAGGAGGCAGTGCAATTGGTATTTCAAACCCTCAGAGGGGGCCCATACCATCAGGTACAAATACCTGTCCCCATCCTCTCTCAATTCACTGGGTTTTGTAACCCATGCCCCTTGTCAAGCAAGTGCTACTTAGGTAATGGTGAAGGACTCACTCAGTCCTTCTGTCATACAACAGTTCCACTGGCCTTGATTCACAGAATCAGGGTAACAAAACTTTATTCTTCCTGCCCCAATAATAGAGAAACTGGGGATCCCACACCAGCCAAAGTAACCACTTTCAGTTGCTGTGTTTCATGCCAGGCGAGTGCGTGTGCCTATGCAAACAAGATCAGCCCCTGGAGTTCTTTTCCACACTCGCCATAATTCACCACCAGATGTCAGGGTAGAGCTCATCCTGACTCTGCTTACAGTAATTATCTTTGAGAACTCCTGGAGGATGGGTGAGGTCCCAGAGGATGGGAGAAGGGCAAACATAGTATCTATTTTTAAAAGGGGAACAAAGAGGACCTAGGGGATTATAGACCAGTCAGCCTAACTTGATACCTGGAAAGGCACTGGAACAAATGATTGAATAATTAGTTTGTAAGCACCTAGAGGATATTAAGGTTATAAGGCATAGCTAAAATGGATTTGTCAAGAACAAGTTATGCCAAACCAACCTAATTTCTGTCTTTGACAGGGTTACTGGCCTAGTGGATGGGGGGCAGCAGTAGATGTGATATATCTTGATTTTAGCAAGGCTTTTGACAAAGTCACACATGACAAATTAGAGAAATTTGGTCTAGATGAAATTATTATAAGGTGGGTGTCATGTACATCTTGTACGCAGTAGGTTGCAGGTCAGGCACTTGTACCAGATGTGGACTGGCTACAAGGCTTCCATCCCGGAGAGAGAGAGACACACCAGAGATTTGTTTGCTATAAGTGCCTTTAAGGTACTGCCAGGAATGGCTATTATGAAATATGTTACATACATCACCACCTACTGGCTGAATGGTATAACACAGTTTAGCATTCCATCACATCTCCCCCTTTATGTTTTACATTCCTACCATTTACAAAATTTACACTATCATGCTATCTTTAAGTTCAGTATGGATCAGTCTGTTAAGTGTCTCTGAATCATACTGTTTCTTCTAATTATGCGACCCAAATGCATAATAACTTGGTTATCTGGTTGTCCATTAGTTGCAACGAGTGGCTGTAGTCAGTTTGGAATCTGAGTCTTCTTTTTGTTTTGTGTCTGCCATCTGTACAGTTTGCTCTGCAAATTGTTCTTTCTGAGGAACAAACCATAGAAGTCGACAGTTTCTGTTGAACCCTTCACTTTCAGTCTCAATCATATTTGATCTGGGTGGTGAGTTCCTTTTTCTTGTCCAATTTGACATGAACATGGTCACCAGGTTCTAGACCGGGCAGTTCTGTAACTGAGTCATGTCTGTTATAAAAGTGTTTGTAAGCTCTTTTTGTCTGATTTGGCTACTCTCTTCATGTCTGACCACTTCGGAGATGGATTCTGTTCCAACTTTGGAACAATAGTTCTGATTTGTCTTCTTATCAGGAGTTGTGCTGTACTATATCCAGCTATTCGTGTTGATCTGTAACTCCGAAGAGCAAGGAATGGATCTCCTGGCTATAGGATTTTCTTGGCTGTCTGTATAGCTCTCTCAGCCTCTCCACTAGCCTGTGGGTAATGTGGGCTGCTAGTAATATAATCAAAATCATATTTTGTCTGAAATAATTTAAATGCCGCTGCAGTGAATTGTGGTCTATTGTCCATCACTAGTTGTTCTGTAATACCAAAGTGAGCAAAAGGGTGCTTCAGTTTCTCACCAACACTGTAACATGTTATGTCTTTCAAGTAGAGTAGAACCTCAGAGTTACCAACTGACTACTCAACCACACACCTCATTTGGAACTGGAAGTATGGAATCAGGCAGAAGCAGCAGAGGGGAAAAAAGCAAATACAGTACAGTACTGTGTTAAATGTTAACAACTTTAAAAAAGGGAAAGTTTAAGAAAAAAGATTTGACAAGGTAAGGAAACTATTTTTGTGCTTGTTTCATTTAAATTAAGATGGTTAAAAGCAGCATTTTTCTTCTACATAGTAAAGTTTCAAAGCTGTATTAAGTCAATGTTCAGTTGTAAACTTTTGAAAGAACAACTATAACGTTTTATTCAGAGTTACAAACATCTCAGAGTTATGAACAGCATCCATTCCTGAGGGGTTCGTAACTCTGAGGTTCTACAATACATTGTTTCTATATATATGGAAAAATAGTCCACTATGACCAGGTAATGATATCGTCTGAATCTGCATAAATCTGCAGCTAGTCTCTTCCAAGGTGAGTCCTGTAGAGATGTTGTTGTTCTATATTTAGAGCATTGTCTCTTAAAGTTATTTATACTGCATCTCCTTTCGAAAGTCCTCTATCATCAAATCCTCTGAGTTCTGCCACTTTTCTCATTAGGCCCATAATGGCTGCCATACTATGGAGAAGGTTGTTGGTCTTTGATCAAAGGCATTCTGCATTCAAAGCTTTTGTCTTTGTTAAGTTGTTTCTGTGGTGAACTAGTCCGTGCAGTTCAGAATATGTCCAGATCTAGTCAGAACTGTGTCAGGTGACTTCAGCACTGGGAGAAGTTGAAGGTGATTGTAAGTCCCTTCAGAGATGACTGTGATGTCTGCTTCTAAGTCAATTTTCAGTTCAATAGTCTTTCACTCTCCAGGCAGGTTCTATGTCATCACACAGGATAGATCCCAGAAACAATGGTCTTGTGTGTCTGTAATATTAGACAACTCCCTGACTACCTTGATATGGCAAACAGCTTCAAAATGTCCATATTTTATACATTTATTTATGTCCATATCTTGCACCTCTGGCTGAACATGCATCATTTCTTGACATGGGCTATGATTTTTTCCACATCTTGTGCATTTAGGCTGAAAGGCTTTGGTGTTTGCCTGGAATTTCCTCATCGCTTTTTTGGTAATAGCTTTCAGAACTCATGTGTCTGTTTACAGCTTCTAAGCTGGTTTCAGGTTTTTCCAAGTTTGACAAGTTGCTCTAGGGTTTTGCTGTTTTACTAGCTCAGACTTCTTTGCTATTTCAATAGCTATATATAGGTTTAAGTCTGTCTTTAACTGTAGCTCTGTGAAAGGTTCTTTTCATTAACCATATAACCAGTCTGTCTGATATTTTCATGTTTTGCAGTCCCCAAATTACAGTTTTCAACCAATGCATGCAAAGCTGCTACAGGTCTGTCGCATCTTACGCGCATTTAACATGCGCGATTTCAACTTTACGCAGTCGGCAAAAACAAAAACAAAACAAAAGAGAAAAACAACAATTTTAATACTATACCTGTAGTGCAGGCGATTTCGCCCGCCATTGAACTCAATGGGGTTTTGGCTATACGCGGTTTTCGCTTTACGCGCTAACCGTGGAACGGAACCCCCGCGTAAGATGAGACAGACCTGTATAAAAGATTCAACATTTTCTCTTGGTTCCTGAATTGTCTGGTGAAAAAATGCTCTTTCATAAACCACATTTCTCAGAGGTATAATGTACGCATCAAGCATAGCTAGAATCCTTGCATAGTCATCTATGTGACTATCTTCAATAAAGTCAAAAGATTTAAAGATTTGCTTTGCCTGCTTCCCTGTAGCATAAATTTAAGAGCACACCTGAATGTCTGCAGTTTTCTTGTGGAATTTGTTTGTAATGCAAAATCTTGCAAAATATTGTTTCCAGTCTGTCCATTCTGTAGGTCTACCAAAACTGAAGTTCTCAGTGGCACTGAAGAGTGGTATGTTGCTGAGATTGATCCTGGAACCTTTGCTGCTTTGACACCCGTTTGCAATCTTTGTTGCTGATTTTCTTCTGTTTCTGTTCTCCTCTGATACTAGTTTACTTCTGACACCATGTCATGTACATGGTAGGTTGCAGGTCAGGCTCTTGTACCAGATATGGAGTGGCTACAAAGCTTCCTTCCCAGACACATACACCAGAGATTTGTTAATGATAAGATACTTCAATGTACTGTCAAGAATGGGTATTGTGAGCTCAAGTTAAATATGTTACATGTGGCTCCACCTAGTGGCTGAACAGTATGATACAATTTAGCAGTTCATCACAGTTGGTGTACAACTGGTTGAAAGATGGTACTCAAAAAGTTGTTATCAATGGTTCCCTGTCCAACTGGGAGGGCATATCTAGTGGGGTCCCACTGGGGTCAGTCCTAGGTTTGGTACTATTCAATATTTGTATTAATTACTTGGATAATAGAGTGGAGAGTAAGCTTATAAAATTTGCAGATGGGAGGCATTGGAAGAACTTTGGAGGACAGGGTTAGAATTCAAACAACTTAGTCAAATTGGAGAATTGGTCTGAAATCAACAAGATGAAATTCAATAAAGACAAGTGCAAAGTACTTCACTTATGAAGGAAAAAATCAAATGCACTACTACAAAATGGGGAATAACTAGCTAGGTGGTCATACTACTGAAAAGGATCTGGGGGTTATAGTGGATCACAAATTGAACGAGTCAGTGTGATGCAGTTGCAAAAAAGACTCTCATAATTCTGGGATGTATTAACAGGAGTGTTGTATATAGGACATGGGAGGTAATTGTCCTGCTGTACTCAGTAGTGGTGAGGACTCAGCTGGAGTATGGTGTCCAATTCAGGGCATCACATTTTAGAAAAGATCTGGATAAACTGGAACAAGAGGAGAGCAACAAAAATGAATAAAGGTTTAGAAAATCTGACCTCTGATGAAAGGTTAAAGAATGGGGCATGTTTAGTGCTAAGAAAAGATGACTGAGGGAGAAGACGATAACAGTCTTCCAATATGTTAAAGGCTGTTGTAAAGAAGAGGTGATCAGTTGTTCTCCATGTCCATTGAAGGTAGGACAAGAAGTAATTGGCTTAATCTGCAGCCAGGGAGATTTAGGTTAGATATTAGGAAAAAGCTTTCTAACTATAAGGTTAAGATCTGAAATAGGTTACCAAGCATTACCTGTCACTGGAGTTTTTAAAGAACAGGTTGGACAAACACGTGTCAGGGATGGTCTAGGCTTACCTGGTCCTGCCACAGCACAGGGGTCTGGACCAGACCTAAATTTCTATAATTCTACAATTCGGGGGAGGAGGAAGAGAAGGGAGACAGCAGGGCACTAGTTCTTCATGGAGTGAGTGTGTGCGCGCGCTGTGGGGTTTAGCTCCTCTTGGACACTGTGTGGGAGAGACTAGCTCCCCCTGGACTGGGTGGGGGTGCTAGCTCCTCATGGACTGTGTGGGAAACAAACTTTTCTGCCTTTTCAGCTCTCATTGGGTTTTTTGACTTTGAATGAAGTATGAACCAGTTGAATAAACTAAAATGAAGAAAACATTCTCTCTGTGCATCCAGAAGAGGCTACTGCTGTCAAAAGCTAGGTTAGCACTTCAACTCTGGTTCCAGGTGCTTAGCCAGTGACTTCTCCCAGTTCAGTCGTTTGGACTTTCTTTAGAACATGGCAGCAAACATGCACTGTTTGATATTTTTAAATTTAATTTAAATGGTTTGAATAGATTATAGTAAATTTAGACCTTAACACATTGTAGCGGCATGATGACTCACCAGTGGCACCCCCTGCTGGTTATCCTGGGAATTAGCTCTATTTCCAGCTCCTCAGCACCCTCTGCCGGCCCCGTGTCCCTCCCGGACCCCGGTGCCCCTTTGCCTAGGGGTTCTGCCCCAGCAGTACCCCTACAGCTGTCTGGGTCTCCCCTCCCTGGGGAACCCCCAACCCTCTACCCCCACCTCACCTCAGTCTATGGCCACTGCCAGTCATCAACTAGCCCCCATTCACCAGGGCAGACTGCAGTGTAAACGCCACTCATCATAGGCAAGAGGGGTTTGGACCTGCTGCCCTTGCCTAACCCCTGGACTGCACCTCTGCAGCTCCAGTGCCTTCTCAAGGCCTGCAGCCTGGGGAGTTGCCCAGCTGGAGCTTCCCAGCCCCTCTAGCCTTTCCCCAGCCCTGCTCCACTCAGGCACCCTATTCCTCTCAGGCAACCAAGCCCTTCTCTCTCACAAGCTAAAGAGAGACTGCCTTAGCTTCTGCCTAGCAGCCCTTTTATAGGGCCAGCTGAGGCCTGATTGGGGCATGACCCCACCTGTGGCTACTTCCCCCAATCAGCCTATTCTTACTGGTTCCCTGCCACAGCCCCCTCCCAGGGCTGTTTTAAGCCCTTCAGGGCAGGAGCAGGGTTACTGCCCCGCTACACACACGTTGTCATAATTTCAAATTTAATTTTAAATAGGTTTTATTTTAAAAAACCCAACCCTGTATTTAATTTAAATAAAAAATCAAGAAATCTGTTTTTTTAAACATTAATTTTTATCCACCCTGTTTAAAGGTAGTATCTAGGGTTGGTCAGAAAATTTTCACCAAAATGATTTTTCAGTGGAATATGGAGTTTCTGCCAAAACAGTTTTCCATGGGAAAATTTAGATGTCAAAATATTTTTATTTTATGTCAGGAAAACGGAACTGAAATATTTCATTTCAGGTCAGTTTGACCCAGACTGGCATATTTCAGTTTGTTGAACTGACAGTTTGTTGCACTTTGAAATCAGTGGAGATGTTTCCCAGAGCCATTTAGATATGGGTCCTGGCCAGACTGGAGTAAGTCAGGGCACTGACAAGTTGAGTGTGGCATATGCATGAGCCGTACTGTCAACCTCTGCTCCTAGTGATGCTTAAAATTGCCCTAGTGGCACTGTGAACACATGCAATATGATTTTCAACTGATAATAGCTTGAGTTCAATTGGAGTAAGATGCTCAGGTGCTTTTGTAAACCCACTAAATGCCTAATTGCATCTTTTGAAATTTTTCAAATTTTTAAATTACATCTATATTGATAAAGAAAAACCCATTTTCACCTGCTTTTTTACTCTCCCCATCTCTTCACGCTTTTCCCCACTGGTGGACTGAAACAGAGTGCTCTTTAATACAGCCAAATATGAAATCACATGGCTAGGAACAAAGGGTAAGATTCTCTATTGTATCTCTTAAGAGATACAATAGAGACCTCAGAGCCAAAGGGAAGGGAGGGCTAATGCAGCTGTAAGACACATTTGCACCCTCCTGATCCTGGGCTGGCTTGGGGGCTGGAGAGGTTCCTTGTGTAATTTACATACTCTTAGGGGGCAGAGCCTGACTAATTTATGCCTGCAGCCCTGCTCATAATCTCTACAGCACTTTGTGTTGTGACTTTGTCCCCAGTGCACCCTTTCCACCTCCAGTCTTGCCCCACACACCTTCTACACAAGGCCTTCTGAGGGGGGAAAACCCACTTTTCCCTTTGTTTTCCAGTGGGAAAAAGGGGGATTTTTTCAGTAATAGAAAATGGAGAGAAAAAACTATTTCTGTCACTTTTTTCAATTTTTCCCCCCACTGGAGAAATAGGCTATGACTACACTACTGCGATAAATCGATCTATGCTACGCAACTCCAGCTATGCAAATAACGTGGCTGGAGTTGATGTACCTTAGGTCGAGTTACCGTGGGGTCTACACTGAGCGTGGTTGATGGGAGGAATCTCCTGTCAACTTACCTTACTCTTCTCATCAGGGGTAGAGTACAGGGGTTGACTGGAGAGCGATCTGCTGTCGATTTGGTGGGTCTTCACTAGACCTGCTAAATCGACCGCCGGTAGATCGATCTCAGAGCGTGGATCCTGGCTGTAATGTAGATGTAGCCAGAGGCAAAATGTTCCTCCTTGTGTGTCTTACTTTCATAAAAAGAGAAAGTTAAAAAGTGGCAAGTGTTACTTTCTCTCCTTTTTTTTAACTTCTTTTCCCCTCAATTTTCTAGTGGGAAAAGTTGAATGTGGGTATGGGAAATAGAACAACTAGAGAAAGTGGGCACAGTTTTGAACAGAAAATTTTTCAAAATATCAAAAGATTTGGAGGTTTTCCTGAAATTACTCTTACTTTTTTTTTTCAAAAATGAAAAATTTAATCAAATGAAATTTTTCTTGACAAGTTTGGTTTTCAATTAAATCCATTTTTTCTACCCCCAAAATAAAAAAACTTCAGCAAATTGTTTTTGACCAGCTCTAGATTCAGGCTCTGGAAAACCTGCCTTTCAGTGAGAGATTTAAGATGGTAAATCTATTTAGTTTATGGGAGAAAAGGTAAAGAAGTGAATTGATCACTGTCTATATGTACCTGCCTAGGGAGAAGGTTTCTGATAGTAGAAGGCAGTCTAATCTACTATATTGAGGCAGAACAAGATTCAGTGGCTGGAAACTAGAGCTTGATAAATATAGGATATGTCTACACTTAAACCACTACAGTGGCAAAACTGCAGCGCTTCAGTGTAGACACTTACTACAACAATAGGTGTTGTCCCATCACTGTAAGAGGTGGTAGCTAGGTGAATGAAAGAATTGTTCCAGGGGTTAGATTGTCAGAGCTGCATCTCTCAGGGGTGTGGATTTTTCACACCCCTGAGAGACACAGTAATGCTGATGTAAGTTTTCAGTGTAGACCAACCCTTAAACTAGAAATAAGATGAAAATTGTGAACAGTGAGGGTAATTAATCATTGGAACAACTGACCTAAGGAGGAGGTGGTTTCTCCAGCACTTTTATATTGAGACTGGCTAGCTTTCTAAGGCTATGTCTACACAAACGCAGTAAGTTGACCTATGCTACGCAACTCCAGCTACATGAATAACGTAGCTGGAGTCGACATACCTTAAGTCGAGTTGCCGCGGGGTCTACTCCGCGGGCGGTCAACTGGAGAAACTCTCCCGTCAACTTATCTTACTCTTCTCGTCGGGGGTAGAGTACAGGGGTTGACTGGAGAGCGATCTGCTGTTGATTTGGCAGGTCTTCACTAGACCCACTAAATCGACTGCCAGTGGATCGATCTCAGAGCATGGATCCCAGCTGTAGTGTAGACATAGCCTAAGAGAGACCCTCTTGTTCAACCAGAAGTTCTAGGCTTGATGCAGAATTTACTAGGTGTTAAGCAGGAGGTCAGATGGGATAGTCATAAGGGTCCCTTCTGGCCTTAGCATCTTTGAATCTATGAATCAAGTGTCATTACCAGCTCCCTATTGTATACATACTGTTGATGTATAGATTTTTCTGATGTGATAGTCTGGTGATATTACCAAGCGTCTCCACTACTCACAAAGGAAAGACCTAATTAAGGCTGCCTCTGAATTTGTTCTGATGTTAAACAAGTCAAAAATAAAAGATTGAAATAGGCCAGACATTAAGAAACAATTATTTACTCTCTGCAGCACTTTAGTCAGCAGCAGCCATTCCAGCTATCAACAGGGAATGAATCAATTTGCAACAGCTGTGTGGACAGCATTTGATTTACAGTAAATAGCTGTCTGCTGCTGCTGCAAGTTGATTTATACTCCTGTGATGATCAGAGCTGTGGACTGAGCTGTCAGAGGGAGACAGGATTCTTCAGTTAGTTGGTGACTAATTTGAACTTTTAAAAAAATCTTGCTTGTAATGAATAGAAACATCTGCAAATGTTTTAGAGGTGATCTGCCTGCTTCCTATTGCACAGTACAGAGCGCACACTCTTTATCAACGACACTTCTGTGCACCATTGTTTCCTGGTACTAGAGGTGAACAAATAATTTATTTGAGGAATTTAGCCTCTTTTTTCATTTCCAAAATGTTGGTGAGCCCAGTTTTCAGACAGACTTAACTCTGCTCAGCATGCTGTTCCTGCAGCAACCCCTCCATCCATTCTCCCCCCTCCTCTTCTATAACTTTCCAGTCTGCCACAAGTGTAGAGGCATAGATACCTTTCAGAATACTAGTGGATCAAAATCCAATTCTAGCGGCTTCTGTTCACTAATCCTATGAGATAAGGTTGCAGAATAGTTTCTCTAATAACCCCCTATTTTTATAAATAGACAACTTTCTAAAACTCACATTTTGGGCTGAAAATTTCTGTACATGGCCACTCTCCAAGGCTAACTCCCCGCCCCCCCGAACATTTAAGCAAAATCAGATGTTTTTGAGTTATGGGGAAAGTTGGAGGAAAACACTTCCCTGGCTGGAAAAAGAAAAATTGTAACCACACTTGTTAGAAAAGGACTTCAGCAAGCTTTTGGGCTATAAGGAGCCCTTACTATGAGGGATGTAATCAGGTGACCAGGCTGTGATAGGTTTGGGGAGCCATGATATATGAAATGTTTAAATGATTGAGAAATCACTTCTGAGTAAGCTCAGTGGCATCTGCAAAAATGTAAACACAGCTTCATGATGTGCTTCCCCTTGTG
This sequence comes from Terrapene triunguis, assembly GCF_002925995.2. Classification (NCBI taxonomy): domain Eukaryota; kingdom Metazoa; phylum Chordata; order Testudines; family Emydidae; genus Terrapene; species Terrapene triunguis. The sequence goes on from NW_020664498.1 coordinate 7,578,408, forward strand.
CCATCACTACAAACTCTTTGCTCAGCCTGACAAAACTTGGCCAGGACGGTACATGGTTCAGTGGCACACAGTCCTGTGAGTTTGGGAAGAGGTTTTGCTGTCTCTTCAGAAAACTGCCCTATCCAACTTCCTTTCCTCTGAGACCTCTTCTCTGACAAACCTAGCATCCTAATCCCAAATCCTCCCCTCCATCCAGCCACCTAATCCCAATCATCGCCCTCCACCTGTCTTCCTAATCCCAATCCTCCCCTCTTCCTAATCCAAATCCTAGCCAGCTGTCTATCTTCCTAATCCCAATTCTGTGCTCCATCCAGCCTCCTAATCCCAATCCTCCTCTTCCATCTGGTCTCCTAATCCCATTCATTCCCTCCATCCAGCCTCCTACTCCCAATCCTCCTTTTCCACCTAGACATCTAATATCAATCCTTCTCCTCTCCCTATCTTTCTAATCCCAATTCTCCCCTCTGCTTGGCCTCCTAATCCAAATCCCAGCCAACTGCCTAGCTTTCTAATCTCAATCTTTCCATCCACCTAATTCCAATACTCCTCCTCCATCCAGACACCTAATCCCAGGCTAATGGTACTATGGAGCTGATGGATTGGCCAGGGCTCAGATTACACTGGAGATATGGGATTAGCCAGGACCCATGACAATCTTGAGGTTTGGGATTAGCCAGGGTCTATGTCATGCTGGAGGTGTGAGATTATCCGGGAGCTATGTCATTATGGAGGCATGGGATTAAGTATCACATATCACAGTGGAGGAGAGAGATTAGCCAGGACCCACATCACTATGGAGGTGTTTGATTAGACAGAACTATATTTTACTTGAATGAGGGGTTAGCCTGGTCACACTGAATCTGTGGGATTAGCCAGGGCTCATGTCCCACTGGAGTTGTGGGGTTAGTCAGTGTCATAAACATACAGCTAAGGGTAGCATAAAATCCCTCCTTTACCTGTAAAGGGTTAAGAAGCTCAAGTAACCTGGTTGGCACCTGACCAAAAGGACCAGTGAGGGGAGAAGATACTTTCAAATCTGTGGGGGAAGATTTTTGTTTTGTGTTCCTTTGTTCTCTCCGGGTCAGCGAGGAACCAGGGCCGGGAAAATACATCTCCCTAAACCATATTTGAACTAAGCATCTAATATTACAGAAATAGTAAGTAATAGCAAGGAAATGCGTTAGATTATCTTTTGTTTTAGCTTGTGAATTTTCCCTGTGCTAAGAGGGAGGTTTATCCCTGTTTTTGTAACTTTAAAGTTTTGCCTAGAGGGGAAATCCTCTGTGTTTTGAATCTTTTTGTTACCCTGTAAAGTTATCTTCTAACCTGATTTTACAGAGGTGATTCTTTTATCTTTTTTTAAAAATAAACTTCTTTTAAGAACCTGATTGTTTTTCAGTGTTCTAAAGACCCAGGGGGGGTTGATCTGTGCTTACTTTGTAACAAATTGGTTAGAATATTATTCTCAAGCCTCCCCGGAAAGGGGGTGTAGGGACTTGGGGGGATATTTTGGGGGAGGTAGGGCTCCAAGTTGCCCTCCTTGAATGTTGTTTAAATCAGTTGGTGGTGGCAGCGATACCAAGGGCTAGGAAGGAATTTGTGCCTTGGGGAAGTTTTAAACCTAAAATGGTAGAAATAAGCTTAGGGGGGTTTTCATGCAGGTTCCCACATCTGTATCCCAGAGTTCAGAGTGGGGAGGGACTGTCAGTGTCAAGGTCACTGTGCAGATTTGGGATTATCCATTTTCCGTATCTGTCTGGAGGTAATTGCTTACTGCGTTGTCTGCATTGTCACAATATTGTAGATATTTGCACCATCAGTGTAGAGAGTTTAGGGAATTTCTTCCTTTTCCCATATTGTGGCTAATGTCTGAGGATCCTGGTGCTTTCTGCCATCAGGGAACACTTGGTGCACTCAGCCAAGGCATTCAGAAGAGTTGCAGAAAGAGGTCTCAGGGTCCATTAGTGGAGTTATAGCCTCCAAGCAAAGTAATCAGCAATGGCAGTGGGATGAAAGGTTAATCCTCATTCACTGCCTGCATATCATTCTTGGGGAACATGGTGGATCAGTTTGCTCTGGGCATGTACCTGCTGCCTTCCCTCATTTCTTCCTATTTTCCTCAGCAGCTACCAGAAGAGGGTTTGATTAGACATGGCAGTGTTTTGGGGGGTTAAATGCAAGAATTTGAATGTGTCCTGTTTTTTCTCAGTCCCTCATCATTGTGAGTGAGTGGAAGAGACACTTGTTCATAAACACTGGAGCAGTGTACATCAAGAAGGATGATGATGAATTGGAGAGGGTTCAGAGAAGAGCCACGAGAATGATTAAAGGACTAGAAAATATGTCTTGTAGTGATAGACTCAAGGAGCTCAGTCTATTTAGCTTAACAAAGGGTATGTCTACACTACGGGATTATTCCGATTTTACAGAAACCGTTTTTTGGCAACAGATTGTATAAAGTCGAATGTATGCGGCCACACTAAGCACATTAATTCGGCGGTGTGCGTCCATGTACCAGGGCTAGTGTCGATTTCCGGAGCGTTGCACTGTGGGTAGCTCTCCCATAGCTATCCCATAGTTCCTGCAGTCTCCTCCGCCCATTGGAATTCTGGGTTGAGATCCCAATGCCTGATGGGGCCAAAAACATTGTCGCGCGTGGTTCTGGGTACATCCTCCCCCTCCCTCCAGGAAAGCAACAGCAGACAAACGTTTCGCGCCTTTTTCCTGGGTGAACAGTGCAGATGCCATACCACAGCAAGCATGGAGCCCGCTTGTAGACAGCAGTCATGAACATTGTAAACACCTCGCGCGTTATTGTACAGTTTATGCTGAACCAGTACCTGCAAAACCAGGTGACGAGGAGTAGGTTACGGCAGCACAGCGACGAGAGTTATGGGGACATGGACATGGAATGCTATCAAACCGTGGGCCCCGGTGCTTTGGAGATCATGCTGTTAATGGGGCAGGTTCATGCCGTGGAACGCCGATTCTGGGCCCGGGAAACAAGCACAGACTGGTGGGACCGCATCGTGTTGCAGGTGTGGGATGATTCCCAGTGGCTGCGAAACTTTCGCATGCGTAAGGGCACTTTCATGGAACTTTGTGACTTGCTTTCCCCTGCCCTGAAGCACCAGAATACCAGGATGAGAGCAGCCCTCACAGTTGAGAAGTGAGTGGCGATAGCCCTGTGGAAGCTTGCAACGCCAGACAGCTACCGGTCAGTCGGGAATCAATTTGGAGTGGGCAAATCTACTGTGGGGGCTGCTGTGATGCAAGTAGCCAAAGCAATCACTGAGCTGCTGCTATCAAAGGTAGTGACTCTGGGAAATGTGCAGGTCATAGTGGATGGCTTTGCTGCAATGGGATTCCCTAACTGTGGTCGGGCAATAGATGGAACCCATATTCCTATCTTGGCACCGGAGCACCAGGGCAGCCAGTACGTAAACCGCAAGGGGTACTTTTCAATGGTGCTGCAAGCACTGGTGGATCACAAGGGACGTTTCACCAACATCAACGTGGGCTGGCCGGGAAGGGTTCATGACGCTCGCATCTTCAGGAACACTACTCTGTTTAAACGGCTGCAGCAAGGGACTTACTTCCCAGACCAGAAAATAACAGTTGGGGATGTTGAAATGCCTATAGTTATCCTTGGGGACCCAGCCTACCCCTTAATGCCATGGCTCATGAAGCCATACACAGGCAGCCTGGACAGTAGTCAGGACCTGTTCAACTACAGGCTGAGCAAGTGCAGAATGGTGGTAGAATGTGCATTTAAAAGGTCGCTGGCGCACTTTACTGACTCGCTCAGACCTCAGCCAAACCAATATTCCCATTGTTATTGCTGCTTGCTGTGTGCTTCACAATCTCTGTGAGAGTAAAGGGGAGACCTTTATGGCGGGGTGGGAGGCTGAGGCAAATCACCTGGCCACTGATTATGCGCAGCCAGACACCAGGGCAATTAGAAGAGCACACCAGGAAGCGCTGCACATCAGAGAAGCTTTGAAAACCAGTTTCATGACTGGCCAGGCTACCGTGTGAACGTTCTGTTTGTTTCTCCTTGATGAAAACCCACCCCCTTGATTGACTTGTTCTCTGTAAGCAACCCACCCTTCCCCTTCGATCCCAGCTTGCTTTAAAAGGAAATAAAGTCACTATCATTTAAAAATCATGCATTCTTTATTAATTGATTATAAAAAGAGGGAGAGAACTGACAAGGTAGCCCGGGTGGGGTTTGGGAGGAGGATAGGAGGGAAGGAAAAGGCCACTAAAAAAGTTCAAAGTAATGACAGCCTTTTGGTTGGGCTGTCCACTGGAGTGGAGTGGGAGGGTGCACGGAGCCTCCCCCCCCCCCCGCGTTCTTACACGTCTGGGTGAGGAGGCTTTGGAACATGGTGAGGGGGGAGGGAGGTTATACAGCGGCTGCAGCGGCACTCTCTGCTCCTGCTGCCGTTCCTGAAGCTCCACCAGACGCCGGAGCATGTCCGTTTGATCACGCAGCAGCCCCAGCGTTGCAGCCTGCCACCTCTCATCTCGAGCGTCCCTCATGGCCTCACGTTCACTGGCATCTTTCCTGTACTTCGCTACCGTGTCCTTCCACTCATTCAGATAAGCTCTTTCATTGCGGGTGGATTCCATCATTTCTGAGAACATTTCGTCTCGCGTCCTCTTTTTTCGATGCCTTATCTGAGATAGCCTTCGGGACGGAGGAGGGAGGCTTGAAAAATTTGCAGCTGCGGGAGGGAGGGAAAAAAGGGAGAGAAGTATTTAAAAAGATACAATTTACAGAACAATGCTTATACTCTTTCACGGTGAACAACACTATTCACATTACATAGCACATGTGATTTCGGTACAAGGTCGCAGTTTGCATCTTAATATTGAGTGCCTGCGGCTTTGGTGTTAGAGAGCACAGACGCAGGTCTGGGCAACAGAATTCGGCTTGCATGCGGCCATGGTAAGCCATTGTCTTTCGGCTTCTGCAGCTTTCCTACAAGCAGCGCCCTCCTTTCCCACATACCAAGCAAAGCCCGTTGAGTGCTGCGGTTTTCCTGTTAACGTGCAGCAGCAGAAACCAAACTAACCCCCCCCATCCAATTCTCTGGGATGATCGCTTTATCCCTCCCCCCACCGCGTGGCTGGTATCAGGGAAGATCCCCCCCCCGCCCCCCGCTTAGCTAACTGCAGGGAAGGATTTCTTTTCAGCCACAGGCAAACAGCCCAGTAGGAACGGCCACCTCTGTCCCCTTAATTAAATTCCCGTATTTCAACCAGGTTACCATGAACGATATCACTCTCCTGAGGATAACACAGCGAGATAAAGAACGGATGTTGCTTGAATGCCAGCAAACACCGGGACCATACGCTGCCAGGCTTTGTTATGCAATGATACCAGATTACTTGCTACTAGCATGGCGTGGTCAAGTGTCCTACCATGGAGGACGGAATAAGGCTGCACTGCCAAGAAACCTTGTGGAAAGGCTTTTGGAGTGCCTCCAGGAGAGCTTCATGGAGATGTCCTTGGAGGATTTCCGCTCCATCCCCAGACACATTAAAAGACTTTTCCAGTAGCTGTACTGGCCGTGAATGCATCCCAAGTCCTCAGGGCAAATTAATCATTAAAACACACTCGCTTTTAAACCATGTTTTATATTTACAAAGGTACACTCACCGGAGGTCCCTTCCATGGCCTCATTGTCTGGGGGTTGGGAGGGTGCTTCAGTCAGTCTGAGAAAAAGATCCTGGCTGTTGGGGAGAACGGAGTGGTGTGTGCTCTCCGCAAGCTCGTCGTCATCCTCCTCCTCCTCCTCCTCCTCTTCCCCATCCGCAGAATCCTCAGGCCTGGCTGAGATTACCCCCGCCTTGGAATCCACAGTCAGAGGTGGGGTAGTGGTGGCGGCCCCCCCTAGAATTGCATGCAGCTCAGCGTAGAAGCGGCATGTCTGCGGCTCTGACCCGGAGCGACCGTTTGCGTCCTTTGTTTTTTGATAGGCTTGTCTGAGCTCCTTAACTTTCACGCGGCACTGTAGTGAGTCCCTACTGTGGCCTCTCTCCATCATGCCCTTGGAGATTTTTTCAAATGTTTTGGCATTTCGTCTTTTGGAACGTAGTTCTGCTAGCACTGAATCCTCTCCCCATATAGTGATCAGATCCAGTACCTCCCGTACGGTCCGTGCTGGTGCTCTTTTTCGATTATCGGCCTGCATGGTTACCTGTGCTGATGAGCTCTGCATGGTCACCTGTGCTCTGCACGCTAGGCAAACAGGAAATGTAATTCAAAAGTTCGCATGGCTTTTCCTGTCTACCTGGCCAGTGCATCCGAGTTCAGATTGCTGTCCAGAGAGGTCACAATGGTGCACTGTGGGATAGCTCCCGGAGGCCAATATCATCAAATTGCGACCACACTAACTCTAATCCGAAATGGCAATACCGATTTCAGAGCTACTCCCCTCGTCAGGGAGGAGTACAGATATCGATATTAAGAGCCCTTTATATCGAAGTAAAGGGCTTTGTTGTGTGGACGGGTGCAGGGTTAATTCGGTTTAACGCTGCTAAATTTGAGATAAACTCCTAGTGTAGACCAGGCCATAGAGAAGGTTCAGGGGTGACTTGATCACAGTCTGTAAATACCTACACAGGGAACAAATATTTACTACTGGGCTCTTCAATCTAACAGAGAAAGGTGTAACACAATCCAGTGGCTGGAAGTTGAAGCTAGACAAATTCAGACACTAATTAACCATTGGAACAATTGGCCAAGAGTCGTGGTGCATTCTCCATCACTGACAATTTTAAAATTAAGATTGGACGTTTTTCTACAAGATCTGCTCTAGGCATTATTTTGGGGAAGTTTTACCCTGTGTTACACACAGATGATCACAATGGTCCCTTCTGGCATTGGAATCTAGGAATCTATGAGTTGGCAGAGGCTTTTTGCTGCAGATCACTTTTGGAGGGTGTGGTTTTGAAGAGTTATAGGCTTTCTTCCTCCCAGTGCAAACAAAATACAGTTGAGGCCTCTTACTATAGCCAGCGCTGTATATTTTAGCAGGGGGCTGTGTGTGCTTTTCACACACTCTTTATGTCTGCAGCTGGTTTTCTCATCCATTATGATTATTAATCGTGTTTATTATAGTTGTACCCAGGGCCCCATTGTGCTAAGTGCTGCACAGATACACTCTGCCTCAAAGAGCTCACAAGCTAAATAGACCAGCCAGGCCCAGGGTGGGGGCAGGAGTCCAACACACCACAGAGGAAACAATGTGATGGCAGCAAATGTCATGTAAGTGTCACAATTTTTTTTCTTGTGTGGGTTGAGTTAGGAAGGTATCAGCCAAAGAGAAGGGAGGGGAAGAGATGAGGGGGACAGGGCAGGAGAAAGCAGGTGTGTAGTGAAGCTGAGATGAGGAGGCTGTAAGGGAGAGGGTTGGAACAAACAACCAGTCAGCGCAGGGCAGAGCAACTGCTAGGTTTCTGCACTGGAGAGGGCTGGTTTTGGTCCGGGTTCCCCACAGCTCTGCAGGGACGTATACCTGGGATGAGGGAGAAGAATTATCCCCTCAGCAGTTTCTGCACCTCCCACTGCATCGCAGAACCAGGAGATGAGCTAGATGGACCATGTGTCTGATCTGGCCTGGCAGTGCCACTGCTACTGTGTTTTTGGAGTGTGTATACAGGGTTCTCCATGGGGAAGTGGAGGTTGCTGCATAAATCCTCTGCACAGACATGCAGGGTTGGCTGAATACGCTGAATGGAGCTGCTCTCCTTAATAGCCCAGGCAAATACTCAGTTGCTCTCCTGACCATCCTTAATGCTCTCTGATGCCTCACGTTGGCGGGGTAGTTTGCTGTTATGCTTGCTTTGGAGAGAATTTTTAGGAAACAAAATTAGCTAAGCACATTTTTAAAAGTCTCCTTTTTATTGGTCCATTACTTGCTTGAAATGGTAGAATTACTCATGGTCTTTCTGCTGCTCCTGTCTTCCACTCCCCCCACCCCCATCCTGTCTTCTAGCCTGCCCACCCTACCTGCTTCTCTATCTGCTCAGCACAGACAGTATATGACCCCATCCAGAGATGGGCCTGAACTCCTCCATTAAACTTTCCCTCCAGGAGCAAAGCACTCCAAACTGTGAGGAAGCTTGGATCTGGCTCTGGGTGTGAACTCCATGGTTGGCTTTGCTCCCTGCAATGGAAAAACTGAAAATCCAAGATCTGACCCAATCACTGAGACAGTTCAGCTGTGGTGCTGTCACTTCTTCCCTCTATATCCCCTTCCCCATCACTCTCCTGGCTCCACCCACCCACCCAGCCCTCCCCATATCCCTCCCAGACCCAGCAGTCTCCTGCCTCGTTCATTTTATCCATCCATGCTCCCCAATCTCCTCTCTCTCACGTGCAGCTCATATTATCTCATTTTATATTCAGTCTCCTACCACACAAGGTCTCTCTCCTGCTCCCCATGCCTCCCTGAGCAGATTTTTAAAACTCATATAGATATTGTGAGATAACATGAGAGCAGGTGATGCTGCTCTTGGCGGATGGTCCCTGCTCAGTGCCCACCATAAAAATAGTCATTTGCCATTATTTACTCTGGGGAAGTTGCTCCCCATCCCAAATCTTGGTGATCACTTTACCATGGTGCCTACAGCAAGAATCACCAAGGCATTGTCAAGCTCTCAGTGGCAATAGCTTAGCAAAGTCCCCCACTGTGTGTTTCGGGAACCTACTTCCTAGTGTTTTTCATTCTAAAATATCACTCAGCCACGGCTAATTCTCTTATTATTCAATCAGAACTCTGTGAGAAAAGAGCTGATCTTTGGAGATATGGCAGGCTTTCCTTTGGGTGGCATTTCTCATCAAGAATGCCATTGAATGGACCCGTCTCAGGACTTGCATTTTAGGTCAATGTACATTGTAACCACTGTATTCTTGCTCCAGAGCAAAAGTGACACACACAGAGCCCTTCAGTGACTTGCTGGGAGGAGTAGATAGCCCAAGGAGCCCCCAACAGAGCACAGCTAGTTCTTACTCCTCAAGCGATGCCCATGGCTCTTCTGGCAGTGAGTAGCAATAAGCTGAAAATGGGAACAACCCAAGAAGGATGAGTGAAGAGAGGAGGGGATGTTGTTAAGGATGCCATTTCTCTTGTGCAGACAGTGTATCTCTAGAGACATCATGCCCTCTGCCTCAGCCACTCAGGGGCTGGACTCTCTCTCTGTTCCATTCATTTCATATTTCAGGTCTGAAGGGAGCTGCCCTGGACTCTGAGCAGCTGCTCTATGGCATTCTCACCTGTACCCAGATTTGCTTTATGGAAATGTTCCTCCAGTGCGTTTTCTTCTCCTCACTGAACTAACTAATGGGGTTAGTTTTCGGTTGCTGGGTGGTGTTTGGTGACCTGTGCTATGCAGGAGGTCAGACTAGATGATCCGGCGATCCCTTCTGGCCTTAAACTCTATGATGGTGTTTGCCTTTCCAGGTGGCTCTTGTTGACAGGCCAGTTGAGATCTGACATCCTCCATTGTGTGCTCTGACTCCTTGAGGCCCTGGCAAATGTGAACCTGGACTTCAGTGAGGGTGGCCACCCCAGTGCTAAGACCTAAAGGAGCATTGTACAGCTGTGCTCACCTTAGGAGACACCAAACTGTCTGAGGATATAGTGCATGCAGTAGGGCCTGGTCAGTTCACTTTCCAGGCTAACAAGGACACACTTGGGATTCTGTGGATATTTCAAAATTCCAAAGGCGCACCAGAATATTTAGCTTGACAGTCAGATTTTTCTGTTTAAAACTGGACTGACTTCACTACTGTAGGATCACTGAAGGAAGTAGCTGCAAGAATTTCTCTTTGAGGCATTAATTTGGAAACCTAGCTGTTGAGAAGCAATAGATTTAAATATCTTTTTGTGCCTTAGTCATAACCTTTTGATATCTCCCAAATAAGTTTCCTTCCCCTAAAAAGTAATATTTTGTCAACCTGGATTCCGAATGAAATTGGATTATTTAATATCGCTTACATCTGCAAACTGAAGAGATTTTAAGGAGGCAGCATATACACTACTTGCTGTACTATAAATATTTCAAAATTAGCACCTCTGCATTAAACAAAAATATATCCCATGTGAAGCCATGATCTCTCATCAACAGAATTCTTAGGCACTCTTGACTGTCCCCGACATCATGCAGGTGCAGTGGCAGATTAATGCTCAAGCTCAGGAGCTCTGGCCAATTTGGGGGCCCCAGGAGCACCAGAGCACCAGGGTAGAAGGGGGTAGGGCCACCAGCCCCTGCTCCTCCTCTTCCTTCCCGAGACCTTGTCCCCTGGCCAGGCCGGAAGCCGGAGCCAGACTGAGGTAAGAGCTGCCCAGGGAGCCCGGGCCACTGTGGGGAGCCCTGGACCCTCCACCTGCCCTGGGCGGGGATCTGGGGGACCCGAGAGCAGCCCCCGGGCCCATGTTCCCATCCTCTGCACCTGCCCAAGGCTATCTACGCCCATGTTAAAAAGTGGGCGGGCATAGCTCCAACCCCCCTGCTCCGGTGCCTCTGTGCCCCCGAGGTGTGGGGGGCCCAAATGTTCTTTGTGCCCAGGGCCCCAATAAATCTTAATCTGCCTCTGTGCAGGCACAACACATCCAGTGGGGTTGCCGGCTTTGATCTTAACTTCTTTTGCAACTGTTTGAATCAGATAATGGCAGATGTTCAGGATGGCCAGAGCTGGTTCCTTCCCTGCAGTACAATTTTCTAGATCTCTAGTCCAGTCACCTTTTAATAAATAACCCAAGAGATGGGGACTCCTTTGTGTTTCTTCAGAGATGATTCCATGGCCAATAAATCAGGCCATCTCCTTGACATTTGGCTTACTTTGTCCTTTGCTTAATTTCATCCCCTTACTCTTATTTCACCTCCTCAAGCCACCCTCATAATTCCTGGCACTCCTGGATGTTTACGTCTACAAATACATGCAGGCAGTGATCCCTGCAGCACCCTCCTGGACAATACCCACCCCTCGAGTCTGCTAGTTGAGTCTATTTTCTATTTGCTTGGTTCTCCAGCCAGTTATGATATCCATGCATGGCTGGAACAATAGAGAATTCCCTATTTACTGGTGCATAGGCCTTTGCCTGTCCACACACATGCGCACTAGAGAGATGTCCAAATCATCCACGCTGGGGTTGTGGGTCTGGCTGACTTTGCACCTATCAAGGTTACAAGTTTTCCTGGTAGACTACAAATTTTCAGACACTTGTACAGGTCTGCGGGGAAATCTCCTCTGATTGGCTGCCCTTTGCCATTCCCCCTGCCTCTTGGGTAAGGACAGCCAGTCAGAGCTGCTGCATTTGCCAAGGGTCAGCCTGGTCTCTCAGCATGGGGAGAAAGGACGCTGACTCCTCTCTCCCTGTCTCCTAGCTGTTGGGCTGAGAGCTTCTCAGGGCAGTAGCCAGCCCTAGTGGGCTCCTTGTGCTGTCGCCTCCCAGGCCTAGAGGTGGGAGAGAAAATCCTCCTTGTGCTGTACTCCCCTGCGCTTGTGAAGTTGATGGGCCCAAGGGTTAGAAGGCAATGGTTGGTATGGGTGAGGGGAGGTTAAATCTATTTGGTGGACTTTTTGGGGGAGCTTTTGGTAAAGGAACTTGTTCTGAGGATGAATTTACACTCCTTAAGCAATGATTTGGGGCTGTGGAAGGGGAAATGACTTCTCATGTCAGTTTTTGGGGCAGGGAGTGTTTGAAAAAGGAAGAAATGTGTTTGAAAAATGGGGTGGGCGATCTTGCAGTGGGGACTAAGTGAAGTTGTTTTTTTGGAAGTAAGAGGAGGGTGCTTTTAAATCCACTTGCTTTTGGAGGGAACCAATGAAAAGCTTTGGTGGAGAGGGAAGGGGAGAATGAATGCTGATGCAGAGGGAGAGAATGAAATGCCGGGGTCTCAGTGCCCCCATCTCTCCAGTTCCTCTCCTTGTTTTCTCAGTATCTGAGCACAGATCATTGTGAACATATGCAAATTATTTAAATATATGTAAATAGTGCATATTTATGCAAACCTGCAATTTATTGATTTTTATACAGAACTTATTGGCAGGAAGATGTGTGACTTACCAAATCTAAAAATTTGGGCTGTCCCCTGGAGCACAGAGCTGGGGGGTGGGGGAGCAGGGCTGAGGGTTAGAACATGGGGGAGGTAGCAGGGAAGGCTTAGGAGTACTGGGAAGCTGGTTCATTTAGGCTGGCTGTGGAGCTACAGAACTCTATAAGGTGCCTTGATTCCTGAATGCCCATGGTTCCAGTGTCCTGCTGAGCTCCCTGGCACACCTGACCCCACTGTGCTGCAGAATTTAGGGCTCCCTTGCTCCCAGGATATGCCATAAATGTTTCACCCTTTTAAAGTCCCTAAGGGAATCCCCAGACCAAATCTTTGTTATGCTAGAGCTCAGGCTGAGAGCACATACCACAATCCAGACCAAACCAAACAGCAAACTAGTAAGGAGAAGGAGAAAGTGACTGTGGAAGCAGCTACCCAGAAGAGCAGCCCTGGTTGGAGCCATACTAATTTCCCCCTACTGTTACTCACACCTTCTTGTCAACTGTTTGAAATGGGCTACTGTCATTACCACTATAAAAGTTATTTTTCCTCCCTTGGTATCCTGCTGTTAATTGAACTGTCTCGTTAGACGGACCTCACACTTGGTAAGGCAACTCCCATCTTTTCATGTATTTATACCTGCTCCTATATTTTCCACTCCATGCATCTGATGAATTGGATTCTAGCCCACGAAAGCTTATGCCCAAATAAATTTGTTAGTCTCTAAGGTGCCACAAGGACTCCTTGTTGTTTTTCCAGTCTGTAATGATTCCTTCAACAAGAGTTTTCTTAGCTGTTAAAATGAAAAGAAAAATAGAAATCAAATGTCTGTGTTAAACATTATGTCCCCAATTCAGGAAAACACTTAAGCACATGCTTAAAGTTAGGGGTATGCTAACTGCTTTCCTGAATAGGGAGGCTGTTTCAAGCATGTTCTTAAGTGCTTCTTGAATCACGATGGTGAAAAATATTGCACAAGAATTAATTTAAAGAAATTGCTGGAAACATCTCACAGTTCTTGGAACACTTTAGATCAATGGTTTTCAACCTTTTTTCATTTGCGGACCCCTAAAAAATTTCGAACGGAGGTGTGGACCCCTTTGGAAATCTTAGACATAGTCCATGGACCCAGTTAAAAAACACTGTTTTAGGGTAGGTCTTCACTACCCGCCATATCGGCGGGTAGCAATCGATTTATCTGGGATTGATATATCGCGTCTCGTTAAGACGCGATATATCGATCCCCAAACGCGCTCACCGTCGACTCTGGAACTCCACCAGAGCGATCGGTGGTAGCGCAGTCGACGGGGGAGCCGCAGCCGTCGATCCTGCGCCGTGTGGACCCCAGGTAATTCCATTTAAGATACTTCGACTTCAGCTACGCGAATGACTTCAGCTAGTTGCGTATCTTAGATTGATCCCCCCCAGTGTAGACCAGCCCTTAGAGTAATCACATTAGATTCAGAAAGTATTTTCAAAATTGATATTTTTACACATGTAAATATTGATGTTGAAAGATAATTATCAGCTATTGTAGGAAAAATTAATATTAAATATTTTGTTTTCCAAATCAGCATACTTTAAAATTAAATCTTAAAGTTTAACTTGATGTCTACATTGTTCGTTATGTCCATGATTCTATAGTGTACGACTTCCAAAAAACAAGGAGATTAAAATACAAAACCACTACCCAATGTTTCAGTGAAGGTTGCTCAAGTACAATAACCACCAACCGAAATATTAACAACAACTAAATAAACTAGGAATACTCAGCAACAACTAGAAAGTGCAGTCTTCCTCCAGCCCCATTAACACGTGTCACTCATCACATGCATTAGCAAACTACCCATCTAAACAACCTTAACTGTACTCTGGAGCAGTGCAAGCATAAAATCTGAATAAATCTGAGACAGCCATCTCTATCCATAACAAAGAGGTTTAAAATCCTCAGCAACCACAAGTGCTAGAATAATTTATTCTTGGTTGTACAGTTATTCTGCACACTTTGGCCTCCTTTAAGTCCACAGAGTAAGATGTACTTAGGGAATTAATGAACAGACAAATTGCCTGCTGAAAGCCAGCTGTTACAAAGCTGTTCTGTTGGGATGATTGCTCTTTCAGGTTACTTTTGAAATGTTCTGTGATGAATCAGCCCAGGACAGAGCTCGAAAGAGCTCTAAGGAAAATATAAAGCTTTGCTGAAGATGGCTGAGAAACAACTCAAAACACAAACACAAAACTGATTTGCTTCCTTTTTGGGGTCAGATGCTGGATGAGTCCATTTCCTCTGCCAAGCTTCTGGAGATGCTTATTTCCAACTTGTGCCAAAGAAATCATGTAAGATTACAAGCAGCGTTCTTACTGTATGGGCTCTCATTTAATTGAGATAACCAAACTCATTTTTCTTAGGACAGCAACCTAAACTTAAAACCACAGTTCTTCCTCCATGAAGATACTAGAGCTCTGTCTACACTTGGGAAATTTTCTGCAAATTTCCCAGTTGCTAACACCAGTTTAGTAAATTTCCCTTCAGACACTGGATAAGAAGAAACCTGACAGACTAATGAAAGTAAAACCTGTTCGACACTTGGCTTTAGAAAGTTTTCACTGAGCTGAAATGTGAAATTGTGTTTGCAAGAGGAAATACGTCAGGCAAGATTTTCAAGAAGTTAAGCACATGCTTTTAAATGTTTTGCTGAACTGGGGTCTGGGAGCTGTTGTGTGCTTAGTTCTTCTGGCCACTTATTTAGAAGTATAAATATGGATTTAGAAGCCTAATTTTAGACCATCGTAAAAAACCCTGACTTTAACATATATCATCTGAATGACTGATGCCTAATATGATTTCTTCTTTTTAAACATGGTAACTTAATTTTTGATGACCAGGCTCCAGTACGAAAATACAATATTAACAGTATCATGTTGCATCTATTGATGCTAACATAGATAGGCAGGGAAAACAGCATGGAGAGCTGAACGAGAAATATAAAATGCAACAACTCCTACTTGCAGATGTGAATGCACATTACTTTGCTATTGCACTGCAAGTAATTAATTATAGAAACACATTGATGGGGCATCTGCTCACTGTGCCTACATAACTCTGCATTAGAATGTGCATTTCCTGCTGGGTTTTTAGCTTTTGCTCTCTTTAATTGATGGCTTCCACACTTCAGTTAACTCTTCACCCTTTTCATTGGCTGATTGTTTGTATATTTCTGCAGTGCAGTGACTTTGTTGCTTGCATTGTTATTCACATGAGGGGGACAGAATAGCTGAGAAAAAAGTCTCCTTCAAATATTTAGTAAACTCTGAAGAGCAGTTTTCTTTCTTACTTTGCAAGCTTGGCACATGCCTTCTGTTACTAAGTGGCCTCTCATTCAAAGGCTCCCCATCTTCTATTCTTCTTCCCACTAGGTGCCCAGACTTACAGCCCTGGCAGCTGCTGTGCTTTCAAAAGGACTATAGACTCCTCTCTGCAGGTGAGCCCCCCTGCCAAAGCAATTTCCAATCAAAGGCTCTTTGAGAACGTCACTAGGAAGCTGACTTTGTATGTGCCACTGCTCAAAGTGCCTTCACAATGGCTGTCCTCACTAAATATGCAGCTCATACTGAGTGCAGCCATTGGACTCTTTTTGTGTCAAATAGGAGCCATTGGCTAACATGCGCTGTCTCCCTTGGTTCAGGGGCAGGACACTCTTACAATTATCATATGTGTTACCCCGCATTAGTCAAAGGTGTGGTGCTCCTTCAAAGAGCTTTTCTGTTTTCAAAGCTGCTGGCAAGCTGTAATATCTATTCATTGCTTTACTTAAGTATAATTGCTTTCTTTGAAGCCTGACAGAGGCAAATAATTTGCACTGCCCTCAGGCAGCAATGGCAACACATCACCCCCTTCCTGGAAGCTGCCAGCACCTCCGAGAGGGCAGCTCCCATACTGAGAAGCAATAATACAGCTTGGGCTGCTCAATTTCATCTTCTTTTCATCCCTTCCTTTTTAACTTTATTAAAAACAGCTTTTGTATCCAGTGACAACTTTGCACAGCGAGACAGAGGGCTCAGAAAAAGTGCGTTTTTAGGGGCACGCTAGTGCCGGAGCCACTTCAGAGGAGGGTTGAGGGAAAGTGAGGAGAGGTTATACTGCAGAGGGCAGCCACTTTAATTTAGATCAAAAAGAGACTCTGGAATGCATGCGGGCCCTGCCCCTCAGCCAGGGAATTAAGGACATAAACACTATTCCACCTCTCTATGCTAGGGACCTGCAAAAGGCTCACAGAGCTAGAGCTCAGCCTCTGTCTTTAACTCACTGCTCTGTAACAAACAAACCAATCAAAGCACACAAGGGCCTGGGCTGGGGCCTGCACTTTGCGGTGCCTAGCTTGCTGTGGTTTATTTCACACAACTGTGATGTTCAACGGTGCTGGCTTGGTGCCTGATCCAAAGCCCCTGGCAGTTGCTGGGTCCTATGCATATTGGTGACATAGTTGGGCCATCCCTGCTGAGTGAAAGTGCCATGGCAAACACTGACACATGCTGGCATTATCTCCCATTGTGTGTTGCCTTCAAAATGTTAAAGCACGTTGAAACACACTAGAATTATGTGAGCTGTGAGGGATCATTGTGGGACCCAACTGAATGCAATCCGCCCAGATAGTTATATTGTGCTCACCCCTGTAACAGCTCAGTGCCTGACTCTGGCTGTTTTCACTGGCTAAGGAGCAGGGTTATCTCTCTGGGCAGAGTCAACTTTTGTCAAAGAGTGCCTGCTGGCATCGGAAGTGAGGAAAGTGGGTGGGGCTCTGTGATTGGCTGGTGGGTGGATCTTCTGTGGTTTGGGGAGTTTTTGGTTGATTGGTGCCTGTGGGCAGAGTTAATGACCTTTTCTGTCACTGATGAGCTGTTAAGAAAGAATGTACTTTTAAAAGTATTTGTTTATTTTTCACTCAGTAGGTGATTAATTATTATTATTTGTCAGGTGCTAACAATGTCTTTGTTGGTGAAGAAAAATAAAGATAGCCTGTGCCCCAAAGAGTAACAATATAATATCTGCAATTACACCAAATTAAATCTCGATTCTTTCATTGAAACTTGGGTTATCAGTTGTTCAGGGCAGGGATCATTTTTCTTAAATGTTTGTACAGCTCCCAGCATAGCGGGAACCCAAACTTGATATGAGTCTTTGAGTGTTACTTTAGTGTAAATATTAAATTACATACAAAAGCTATATTATTAAAGTTATATAGGTCGCAAAGTCAAGCACTCAGTAATCAGGAAATGGCAGATTTAAGGTTGCCTGATGTTGTGTATATATTTTCATATACGGTCTTCAATTACATGGTCACGTGCTATTTTTTCCACAATACCCCTGCCTCAGTCAGTGCACAGGATGGATGGTGCTCAGGAAATGAGAGAACTGTTCAATATTTTTTTCCTCATCATATTTTAGCACATGCCCCCTGCTTTGTGTACTGCATCCCATTCAAACCCTGCTTGGAAGATGAGATTAGTAATGGCCTAGTAGTGGCTGTGCCACTGTAACGCCATAGTGTAGACATGTCCTACATCAAGAGAAGGGATTTTTTTCTGTCAATGTAGTTAATTCACCTCTCGGAGAGATGGTAGCTAGGTTGATGGAAAAATTCTTCCATTCACCTAGCTGCATCTACAGTGGGGGTTATGTTGACCTAACTATGGCACATTGGTTGTGAAATTTAGGTGTAGTAATTTTTAGGTGTAGCCTGGGCCTAAGAAATGATGCACTACGCATACATGGGGATTACTAACTTCACTGGAAAATGACTCCAAATGCCCTTGACAACATACCATGCGAAGAACTCCTCGGCTACTCCCAGAACAAAATTTCTCCTCCCTCCTAGGGCTGCGTTCTAATCCCCCATTTCCCACCAACTGCCCTCAGTAATTGTTTATACTATACAGCCCTTGTTTAGTCAGACCAGAACAGGGCTACTGTAAGGCCCAGAAGGTCTAGAACCCAGGCCTGCCAGGAAGCAGACATCTTCATGCTGCTACCCAGTAAAGGTTGTAACCAGATTGTGCTGACTCGCTGTGAACACAGACCATGGGAAGTCCTATCTCAAGGGGTCTGAGAGGCAGCAGTCTCATGGCTTGTGATTGGCTCCCTGCTGTTTATAAACCCAAGGAGCATTCCAGGAAGTGTCCAGGCAACAGTGCAGATCTCCTGCTCTGCACTTCTGGCATTGGCCTTGACTTGATTTGGAATTCACTCCTGATCTGGATCCTAAAACCTGACTCCGACTCTAACAATTGGTGTCAACCCTGGCCTGGAACCTGACTACGAACTCTTCTGCTACTCCCAGCTTCAGGTTTGACCCTGCTCTGACCCTTGGTCCTGACTGCCCTTGTTAGGATCCTGACAATTTGCCTGGACCACCCTAGACTGTGGGAAGGCCTACCCTGGGGGAACATGGTGGCAGCAGACCACTCCCTGCCTGGCATTCCCCTGCCAGTACTGGAGATGCCTGAATGAACTAACCATTCCCAGGAGGAGCAACCCATGCTTCAAGCCCAAGCATCACAGCTTGCAACAGAGAACCACACTCTGTGCAGGCAATCCACCCAGCTCCACGATGAAAACGTGGCACTGCGGGTCCAACTGGCACAGCTGACCGCAGACCACCATATGCTATGAGAGCAGGAGGCCCGGCTGCAGGATGAGAACATTGCACTTATGGGCAAGCACTGCGCCTGTGTACCCGGACCCAGTCCCGCTCCCAGAACATTTTAATGAGCACTGCCAAACATTCAGGGGGTTTATCAACCAATGCCACCTGCTGTTTCTGCCCCAGCCCTGGTCCTACCCCACTGACCAAGCAAAAGTAGAGCTTATTGTTAAACCTTCTGATGGGCGATGCATTGGACTGGGCCTTCCCCCTACTCGAATGAGTGAGCCTGATGCTATCAAACTGGGATGCCTTCCTCCATGGGTCCCAACATATTTGATGATCTCCACCATGCCTGCTTGGCAGAGGTGGCCCTGTGCAAACTCTAGTAGGGGCAGGAACCGGCCTTCTCCTACACCACCCACTTCTGGCAACTAGTGTCCAACACTGAGTGGAATGAAGCGGCCCAGCTCTACCAGTTCTGGTGGGGACTATGCGCAAGTAGATTAAGGATGAGCTAGCTCATGAGGAGGCCCTGACCAACCTAGATGCCTTTGTCAACTTTGTCATACACGTTGACAATAGGCTTAATGAGCAACGTGAGGAAGAGAAGAGGTCTGTGCTACTACTCGACCGGTGCCCATTGATACCTGTTTCCAATCTGGACCCTGGACCCATGCAGCTGGATAGCACCCACTGCCATGTGACCCCTGAGGAAAAAGCAACATTGCCACCATATTCTGTGTTTCTCCTGTGTAGGATCTGGCCCTACTCTTGCCCACTGCCTATCCTGAGGTCTAGCATGACACAGTTCAGGAAATGACCACGCCCAGGCCTGATAAAGGGGGTTGGCCTGGGCAAGCCCTGAGATAATGCCCCCTTACTTCTCACCAAGGCATGCCCCTGGCATGGTGAGCATTCCCCACACCTTAAAGTCCAGGTCTGCCTCTGTGTTCCAGGGGAGCCTTACCGAATCCCACTAGAGTGGACATGGTGCAACGACCGGGGCCTAATGGTCAGAGCAGGAGCCAGGCCTAATGGTCAGAGCCAAGGGTCAAAACTGAAGACAGCGTCAGATGCCAAGCCAGGGGTCAGAGATGGAGACAACGTCAGAAGTAAAGCGGAGAAGCGGGGTCTGGAATAAGGCAAGACAGCAGGAACTGGGAGTAGACTGAAGTCTGGGATAAGAGGACTGGAACCAGGAGCAAGCAGGAACCGGGAGCAGGCAGGAATGCAGGACTCAGGAGTCTGGTAAGCAGGAAGGATCCATAGTAGCAGTAAGCCAGAGATTCCTCTAGTTGCTCAGACAACTTCCTGTTGTTACTTCCTGGTTTATATAGCTCTCCTCAGCCAACCAGGGTGCTGGATGTTTTCTCCCAATTGAGAACTTTGGGGGTGGAGCCCTCTGCGAGCCAACCCTTCGCTGGTTTCTCAGGTGAGCTGCTGGTTGATGGTTATGGCTTGAGCACTGCCTGGGGCCCTATGGGCCCAGGTTCGAGGTCTGTGATCCCTCACAACTGGTGGATTCTGGGACAGCGGACAGCTTCATAGATGCTGACATGGCTCAAGCCCTGGGTATTTCAGTTCAACCAAAAACTGTCCCTGACCTAATGGAAACTATAGATGGCTCACTCCTATCATCACAGGAGATGGTGCCTCTGGAAATTGCCATTTGGGACCATCAGAAAGTCCTTCAGTTTGGAATGATCCACACTTCCCCATAATCCTTGGCGTTTTGTGGCTGGTGGCTCATGATCCACATGTCCTTTGGTATGAGCACCAGGTTAACTGCTTCTCCCAGGTCTGTCTATGCATCTGACAAACCCCAGAACCAAGACAGGTCCCCTTTGGCCCTGGCTGTAGGTCAGGTGGGGTCCATCCCCAGAGTTGACTCCACCATTGCCCCCCAAGTACAGCAACAATGGTGGTGTCTTTGAGGAGAAGAATGCTGACATCCTACCACCACACCGGGATTAAGACTGCCTGATCAAGCTGCAACGGTGGGTCAAGGTGCTGTTCTATGCGGTGTTGGAACCTGAACTGGCTGCCCTGTGTTCCTGTCTCCAGGAGAATCTGGCCAAGTGTTTTACATAGCCATCTACTTCTCCTGCCAGAACCCCTGTTCTGTTCATTAAAAAGAAAGTTAGAAACCTGCACCTGTATTCCATGCATGGATTACTGGGCCCTCAAACAGGTTAACATCAGAAACCAATACCCCTTCCACTCATCCCAAAACTACTGGCCATGTACGATCAGCCCAGGTATTCACAAAATTTGACTTACAGAGGGCCTACAACCTGGTTTGGATCCAAGCCAGGGATGAATGGAAGACAGGTTTTCAAACCCAGTATGGCCACTATGGTAACGCCATTTGGCCTCATAAATGCCCCTGCAACATTCCATCACTTTGTAAATGAGGTCTTCCATGACCTCCTAGACCAGTACATGGTAGTCTACCTTGATGGTATCCTCATCTTTTCTGAGGATCCTGAGCAACACACCCAGCATGTCCAGTTGGTGCTGAAATGGCTCTGCCAACATGGCCTATATGCAAGGCTGGAAAAGTGCATCTTTGACCAGCACTCAGTGGAGTTCCTGCGCTACATCTTGTCCTCTGATGACCTCCAAAGAAGGTGGAAGCTGTATGGACTTTGGCATCCCCCAAAACATCAGGGAGAAACAATGCTTCCTGGAGTTTGCTAAATTTTATAGGCATTTCATCTCTGGGTTTTCAGGCCAAATTGCCCCATTGACAGTACTTTTCTGCAAAAACAGCACCTCCACCCTTGCACCTACTGTTCACAGAAGCTCACTCCAGTCAAACAGAATTACAAAATTCTAAATAAGTAGCTTCTAGCCGTCAAAGTCGCCTTCGAAGAGTGGTGCCACTATCTGAAGGGTGCACGGTATCCAATACAGATATACATGGATCATAAAAACTTAGTGTATCTCCGCTGAGCCAAAGTGCTGAATGAGAGGCAGCTTTGGGATTCAGTTTCACCATACTTCAATTTCACCATCACGTACCATCCAGGAGCCCAGAACAAGATCGCTGGTGCCTTGTCCCGAAAAGGGGAATTCCATCAGCCAGGTAACACTGGTCTACAATTTTTGAGA
>NW_020664498.1:7605234-7605959 GCF_002925995.2 Terrapene triunguis
TTTGACTACATTTATTTCAGAAGCATTTTGGTTGTAGAGCAGTGTTAATCAATCCAGTGACCATGAAGCTTCAGTTGCCCAGATTCCTCAAAATACATGCAGTGTTTCATGTATCCTGCTAAAACTCTACATCAACAACCCATTCGCTCACCGGGCTCAACTACTGCCCCATGCTGTGCGGATCCAAGCGCACAATGCATAGGTCACAATGAGTACGAGGTCCATGAGATACTGGACTCAAAAATCAGATGTGACTCCCCCCTGGTAGCTCATGAACTGATAGGTCTATGGCACAGAGGAGCAATCCTGGGGGTAATGTAAGGCCCAGGGGGTCTAGAATGCAGGCCTGTAGAGCTACCAGGCAGCAGACATCTCCAAAAGCTGTTACTAGTTTGTGCTCCACTGCCCATGACACACTGTGGATACAGACCATGGGCAGTCCTGCCTCAAGTGGTCTGATAGGCAGCAGCCTCATGACTCCTGATTGGCTCCCCCACAGGCACTGCCTTCTAATTTTCTCCCCGCTCAGCCCCAGGCCCCGCCCCAACTTTACCCCTTCCCCCAACCCCTCACCCCTGCCCTGCCTTTTCTCACCCCCGCTCCAGCCCAACCCCACCCCAACTCCACCCCTTCCCCCAAGCCCTCACTCCTGGCCTGCCTCTTTCCACCCCTGCTCCATCCCTGGCCCAGCCCCCGCTCCATCCCTTCCCCTAACCCCCATCCCC
>NW_020664498.1:7605969-7664938 GCF_002925995.2 Terrapene triunguis
TCAGGAAGTGCAGGGTGCTCTCCCTTGGGCTTCAGGACAACTCCAGTGTCAGGAGCAGGAGAGGGCAATAGCCCCAACTCCTGTTCACTCCTTCCTTTGCCATCTGGAGGGCTCGGGTCCCAGAGGATGTGGAACTCAGTGAGCTGGGTGAAAGGTTTTTTGGACAAATAGTTTATTTGATTAAAAATGACTGAATTTATTGGTGAATTCATGTGGAGTTTACCCAATAGTATAGATTGAACCACAAAGGTCAAAACGTTTCCTTTGGTTTCAGCCTGGAAAATGGTAAGTTTAGATTTTCACGCGCATTGACAATGTACAGGAAAGGAGGACTAGACTTACCACATGGCCAGGGGATGAGGGGCTGCTGCCTCCCTTAGGAGCTTTAGCCGATTGGTTTGGGGCACACCTGGGACGTGGGAGTCCCAAGTTCAGTTCTCCCCAGCTGCTTGATGTGGGAAGGGATTAGAGTTTGAGTCTCCAACATTGCAGGAGAATGCCCTAGCCAGTGGGTTATGGAATGTTCTACTATAGTGCTTCCTCACTCTCTTCTCTTGGAGTTATTCCACTTCTTATAACCCTTGTCTTTGGAAATAGCACATTAATCTGCCCCCCGGTCAGGAAGGAACCATTCCCTCACCCAGGGGCTGGTAAAACACAGATTTTAATGAACAACCAATTCAAGGCTTGCCTACACTCATCCTCATGGCCCATCCCCTCTCCTCCCAAAGTGCTCTGTCTCTGGCTTCTCCCTACTTGGTATAACAAAGGTTTTGGTTAGACCAACTGCTGACTATTCTGTGGTGTTCACAGTAAACCGCCCATAAAATAAAAACACATGATGCTGTAACAGAAACAACTTGTTGTACTTAACATGAGTTATTAATTCTTTATTGCACATGTGTACAAAGGTTCAGACTAGAAACATCAGTGGAGGGGTGTTCGCCAGGGTGATGGCTTTGGCATGTAAGCGTCAAGCTGCACAGAAACCCTCTGTTTTTCTTCACTGGCACATGCACATGGTAATCTTTCCAGACTGCACATCTAGGGATGTGAATTAGTGAATGTGTTCTTAAATGCCATTCACAATTAGGGTCCCCCAAAGATTTACCGACGCACTATCTTGGGTAAAACTCGACTCACTTCTGCCTCCTAATACCTCTCCCCTCCCAGGAAGCAGTCACATGTCTATCTCAAAATACTTTGATTACATTCCTCCCAAAATAAAATTGCCACCTGTGACTCTCAAATTGTAGCAACCTCCAGTCATTTAGTCCAAAACTCCTTTTGTCTTAGGTGCGGGGCTTATGATTAACTTCTCCTTTATGTCAATTGAAGGGTGAATTCACACCCATCAATCTCAACAAGGTCTGGGATTCATCCAGTCACCAGTACCTCTTTGCTTAACATTAAAAGGCAGCAGAAGGAAACTGGTTTTTTTTGGGGTGAGTAGGACTGTAACTTGGGAACCCCTTGCTCAAATGACCTCACATTTGGATCACTATCACAACCTCCCAGCCCCAGGAAGCACACCACATTTCAAAGGAGTCTCGTTAAGTATGTCGATTTGAGTACTTAAATGTTGATCTATAAACGGAAGTTGCAATGCATCCTTAACTGTAGTGGTGCAGCTGTGCCACTATAATGAAGCTCCCAGCAGGGGAGGGAGACAATTGGCATTCAGATAATCAGGTGATGCGGCTGTATACAAATCTGAATAGAATAGAATCTATTCTAGGGTGCCTGGAAGAGGGCTGGGCTAGGAGAAAGAGTGTATTGGGGAAAGTGTTTTTTGAGTGGCCTGAAGTGGTGTTGGCCTCAGGCCATATTTAGGCTAAATTCACCTGTGGTCAGGAAGGGACACAGGCAGCATGGCTAAAGGATGGGGGCAGTAGCAGCTATGACTAGGGGCAGGCTCAGATCAAAGACAAGTTTGGAAGAGGGGGAGCCAGGTTCTGCTCTCATTTCCATTGGCACAAGTCCAATGGCTGTAGTGCAGTCAGTGGAGTTACTCTTGGTTTACACCTGTTTAACTGAGATCAGCAGATCACCTGCGAAGCATTAGGTGAGTGCTAAGTAGATATGAGACAAGGCAACAAAGTTCTGGTCTGAGAAAGATCGGAACTCCTCTTAATCTTGGGGTTGTTTGTATCTGGAGTTTGTTTGGGCCCAACTCTTATGCTAAGTATTACTTGTGTATCTTCATGGGTGGAGCATGAACCCCCATTTGGGGAGACTAGCCCCCCACCCCATCCCACTGCTTCTGCCACCCAGGGCCTTGCTCCTTCCGCCACCCCGAGCCCCGGCCCGGCGGCCTAACCTAGCCTTGCAGTTCCAAGGAGGAAATGACTATACCTGTGTGTCCAAGAGGATAAAATGCTAATGAGTTTGGAGCCATGACTATGAAGGACTTGAACTCACCATCATCAGATATGGGATCACAGAAAGCAGCTCTTCAGGGGCAACTGATTTCAAGAAAACAATTTGTGGGGCAGGGAGCAGTTTTTGTGGAGAAACTCTGTAATTTCTGCCTGTGGAAGGAGGCTGGAAGCACTGACGTTCCTGTGTGAGGAAACAAGGAGGAATCACTGGCATTCAGACGTAGGGAAGGCGCCTGTGACTGGGATGGGAAAATTGTGGTGATAAAGGCTTTGCCAACTTCCCAGCCTAGTTTGAATTTTAATTTTCTGTCATTTGAAACCAAGTTTTCTTTTGCCAGGATGATTCATTTAAAAAACAAACGTGTTTGTAGGGAAAATTTTTCCTTTAGAAGGATGAATGGCCTGCTGCAGTCTTGGCTGGCCCAGTGAGGTCAGGGAGGGGGAAGAGATGGTCAGTTCATACTGGCGCTATATTCAGTCTTCATATTTATTTTATTTAGAGGAAGGCCGAGTTTAGGAATTGTGCTTCTGTGAGAGGATCTCTCTGGCATTTCTAACTTAGACAATGGTTTGCTAGAAAGGAGCTTGCTTACTGAGCAAGTGTCCAAACTAGGAATGGTTCTAGAGAAGGTAGATTGGGGCTTCTCTTCTACCTTCTTCCCTTCCCTTCCCCAGCACAAGAATTAGAGCACATGTAATGATCTTAAAATGTGTCAAATTCAGAATCGATAAAAGGAAATACTTTCTCATGGAACACAGAATTAGAGTGTTGAAGTCACTGAGGTCAAGAACTGAGGCCAGGTTCACGAAGGGATCAGACATTTATATGGGTAACAGAACCATCCA
The DNA here is from genome assembly GCF_002925995.2 of Terrapene triunguis. Lineage (NCBI taxonomy): Eukaryota > Metazoa > Chordata > Testudines > Emydidae > Terrapene > Terrapene triunguis. The sequence continues at coordinate 7,609,197 of NW_020664498.1, forward strand.
GAGTTATAACTGCTATTAGTAACAACACTTTTGGAAGGGTTTTTGGATATTAAACCTTCTGCTTTGGGGCTTAAACCAATCTGTAACTACTAGATCTCATCCTGATCCTGCTGTGGGAGGCAGATTATCCCCCAATGTGCTACTACAGGGTTCTTACACCTTCTTCTGCAGCGCCTGGCTCTGGGCACCATCAGACAGGATAGGGGACTAGATGTACTGGGGGCCTGACCCCATCTGGCAATGCCTATATTCCTGTATTCCTATCATGCAGCTCTCCTGGTCTTCTCAGCCAGGAGTGCATAGACTGCAGGAGCTGCAGAGTCCGAAGGAATATAATTGTGGGTAAGGTGCATTGCTGTGTCACAATGTCCAGGACATCTGAATTACAGCTGTCCGTCTGGTACCTGTTATTGGCACAAGCTGGGACTCCATCCTCCAGGGTGGCAAATCCTCCCCCACACCAGCAGTAAACTCATTGCTAAATAAACTTAGAAAGATGTTCTATGATGGGGGTTTAAAACCCAGTTGAAAACAATTCACCTTTTTCTGTACCTGTGCACTCAGTGGCTCTGAGAGTTATGCCATGGCAATCGATGCAAGGGAGCTGGTGTCTAACACAAATTCCCTTTCCATTTTGTAATATTATGCCTTATTATGCTTCAGGGCCTTACAGAATTCCTCAGTCTGTGGCAGTGAAGATCAGCTGTGGGATCCTTTAACTGCACCTTTCACTGATGTCTCATATATGGGAAAGCTCTTGCATGACTCGTTTTTAAGCTGCTTTTTCTGGGCCTGCCCCTAGATGCAGGACTCCTCTTGCCTTCAGCAGGGGCTCCTTATGAGAGGGTCTATAGGGTCAGATGCCATGATTAAACTATCTATTTATGTGAAATATAAAGAGACTACACAAAAATGGCCCTAATTATAGCATATTATTGGAGGAGGTTTGGGCAGACATGCAATTACACATGCCATGGAGCCAGGCTACACTGAAGATTGTACAAGAGCGATTCATTACGGCCTTAATTATTTCTCAGTTATAAAATCTGAATAAACAGCCCTGTCCCTGTGTGACTGATACAGTCACTTGACTCATATTGTACATGGTCTGTGCACTACTGTCCTGATGCAAGAGCCGTCATTACCTAGGAAACAGGCAGGCTGAAATCAAGAAGCCAGCTGAAAATCAACCCGCCTTCATTGATTTTGCAACTGGTAATAAAACTCTCTTCCTTTCTGGACAATTATGGATGTTTTTACTGCTTGAAAAGCAGCTCTCAGTTTATACTGTCAGCAAGATTTACTGTAGTAGTTTGACTTCACAGACTTAATATTTACTTACAGCTTTATGTTGGGCAGTCTGCCGGGAGTATTTCTTTCAGTATCTTTCTCTGCCAAAGATCGCCTCAGTGATTTCTTCCACCTTTTTCACTGAGGTAACTGCCCAGGTCACTCCCATGAGAAATGCTAAATCTCCCCTTCAGATGGCTCTTCTAGATGTCACACAGCAAAATCAGTCATTGCTGGAGTGGACGACGGGGGATGGATCACTCAATAAATTGCTCACTGTAAGATCCTGCAATATTCAACACAGCCATTCTTCCCTTCAGTACACCTCCACGCAAGAGGCAGCCTTGTGGTTTGGATGGGGAGTCTGGCTGGTAGCATTTAATTTGAAAAATGTAGTTCTGATCACTTACTTCTTCAGACGTATCTCCGATGTAACCAGGGGCGGCAGGTTTGTATAATTTTTGGTGGTGCCCAGAACGGGTCCAAGTCCCAACCCACACATGAGGGGGGTTTGGGTTGTGGGAGGGGCTCAGAGCTAGGGCAGAGGGTTGAGGTGCGGGGGTGAGGGCTGTGGGGTGGGGCTGGGGATGAGGGATTCACAGTGCAAAAGGGGACTCAGGGCTGGGGCAGAGGGTTGGGGTGCTGGGGGGTCAGGGCTCTGGCTGGGGATGTGAGCTCTGGGGTGGGCTGGGGCTGGGGATGAGGAGTTGGGGTGCAGGCAGGCTGCCCCCGGCTGGGGCCAGAAAGGAAGACTCCCCCCAGCCCTCTCCCCACCGGCAGCAGCAAGCTCCAGGGGAGGGGGCCCCCTGTTCCCCACAGCAGCACACTTACCTTGCACCACTGTCACTGCATGTGCTCCTAGGGACCCTCTGAGGTCCAGGAAGCCCCCTTGCCTCCCCTGTGGTGGGTGCGGGGGGAGCAGGTTACCATCACATGTGTGCCTCCTCCCCTGCTGCTGCCCCTCACTGTAGCCTCACTGGGAGTGGGGAATGGGGCTGCCCCTTGCCCAGCGTGGGGCAGGAGCGGTGACAGCAGGTGTGGGGCCCCCTGTGCTGGTGGAGGGTCCCGCCGGAAAAGGGAAGGCAGAAGGGCAGAGTCAGGGTCAGCCTGTCCTGGCACTAGTGGTTGGGGGGCGCTAGGACCCTATGGCGGCAGTTGATGCTGGGAGCCAGCGGAGTGCCATGTGAAAGTGCAGGGGACAGCTGCCTGCTGCCCAGGGTCCAGGCAGGGACACTGGGGCGGCAGGCAGGGCCGGGTCTCTCGCCCAGGCGAGAGACCCGGCCCTGAATATTGGTGGAGCCGGGCCCCTGGGCCCTGAATACTGCCGGAGCATGAGCACCATGGGCCCATATAACTCACTGCCCCTGGATGCAACCTCCATAACGAAGGTGACCTTTGCAGGAGAAAACCATGGGACTTTTGTAGACTCCATTAGTCAAATATTTTTGTTTGATAGGATTTTGTCTCGTTATCAAAAAACACCAAAATAACATAAGTTAAACTGGCTTCTAAAATGGAATTCAAATATATAATGAATTTTAGCAATTAATATGTTTAACACATCAGTTTTGGTCACCTTGGCACAGAAAGGATGTAGAGAAATATTCTTCAGAAAAATCATCCACAGACAGGTGACAAAAATGACTTGGGGCATGGGAAAACTCTCATCTGAAGAGGGACAGAAGAGCTTGCGACTGCTTACCTTCAAAAGAAAAATGAACAAGAGGGGAGATGATGAAGATTGAGACAATGGCTGCCCTACAGAGGGGCATCAGGAGCTTCTAGTCACCCTGTCTCATTGCACAAGGACATTCAGTGACACTGAAAGATGTTGAGTCTGTTATCAGTTTAAAATTTGCCAATTTCCTATGAGTTTCTACTCTGTGGAGACAGCAATAGCCCTGCTATGTTTTCTTTCCGGGGATGTGACTCTACCCAAATCAACTGGGATAAATGTCTGTTTGAAGCAGCCAAGTGTCTTTCTGATGCAGTGTCATTATTGTGGTGAAACTATGTGATGTACCTTGTTTTACAAATGTGGTGCTGTGTGCCCAAAATCTCTGCGCAGGTGAAGCTGTAGTTCCAGGCACAGATCAGAGAGCATGTGTCACCTTCCCAGGACATCAGAGTTCCCCAAAGCACCAAGGTTAGGGTCCCAGCATGTTCAGAATTGAGGCTGTACTGCCACAGCAAACCACACAGTCAAGTTCATTTAACCAGAACAACCTTAACTTTGCTCCAGCAGAGCAGTGACAAGTTAGCGTTCTTGGAGTGACGGGAAAGGTACTGCATAATGTTATTGTCAGGTTGAGCTGGAGGAAGGCTGTGTTCAGCTGGATGCCTTTACAGGAGGGAAGTCAGGAGAGTGACCAAGAAATTGTTGAAGTGACTTATATGCCAACTGTTGATGAATGCCTAGCCAAGAAGGTTATTGTCCCTTATTTTCTCCTGGTCCCTGATTCAGCAAGGCGCTATCACGTGCAGGCCCTCTCAGAGGTCCAGAGAGGCCGGGCCACTTCCAGCTTTTGAGACCCCTAGCCATAATAAACATTAAAAATGACGACACATGAAAACAAAATAAGGCACCAAAAAAAGAGTGAGACATAATTTGAATATTGTTTTATTTAACAAATGCTTTTCTAGCTTTTTTCTGTGCAAATGGGATGCACATAAAAACAAGTTGTGAAACTTATCAAATGCCAAAAAATTAACAAGTGTCTAAATTTGAGGCCCCCTTTGAGCTTGATGCCCAGGCCAAATGGCCCTGCTGGCCCCACCTCTGATTGGCTCTGATCACGTGCCTGACTAAGCATAGGAGAGACCCATTGCAGAATCTGGCTCCTGGTGAAAACCAGAATATTCAAATGTAATGAGAGATTTGGCTTTTTCTGTCTCCTGGGGTAGAGTTAAGGCTGTACTAGTTATGTGAATGACTGTGGCACTGTGAAAGTGCTACCTTAACCCTGCATCTGCTGGGATGCTAATATTAGGGGTTTTTAGTGCTAATGTTCTGGGAAAGTGGCAGGCACTCACCCAGCTCATATGCCTAGAACTGCAACTTCATCAGCACAAAGGTGTTTTTATTCTTGAGAAGGTCATTGGTGTGCAGGGAGAGGAGTGTGGCTGGGAGAAGGAATGGGTCTGCAATGGGGCTCAGGGAGTGACGTCTCTCTCCTCCAACACAAGCTACACTAGGCTTTGCAGAACCAGAGAGCTCCCCACCCTGGCCCTGTCTAGGCTGAGCCATAGGGCCTGCCTGGCTGTCTCCTCCCTGTCGCCAGATCTGGCAATGCTTTTGCACAGATGGGATGGGATTTTGGCTGGGGCTGGCGTCAGTCTGGCCATGGCACAAGAAACTTCATCCATCTAGCATATTTCAGCCACCTGATTGGGTGTCTGCCCCACAGGCCTGCCTCCTGGAGCAGAATAGCCAATCACAGCTGCTGCAGGTGGGGATCTCTTCCCCTGCCCCTCCTCTCAGCAACCCAAAGCTGTTCTCACAGGAGGGGCTGTGCTGTTGGGACAGGCAGATGTGGGACAGGCAGATGTGGGGCAACAGCTCTTGCTGCAGGAGTCAGGCAGTCTTGTACTTGGGTGGCTAGCCAATGCTGCTCTCCATGCCAGTGTCCACACTGCTATTTTTAGCAGGGTGGCTCAAGCAGCACAGTGTGAATCTGTCGGCTTGGGTCCAAACTGCGGTGTAGACATACCCTAAGAGCCAGGTTCTCCAAGGTTAGGTGCCCAAGGCCCACTAATGTCACTTGGAGTTGGGCATTGTAGGACCGTGGCCACTTACTGCCCTCCAAGAGCCCCTTTGCATCTAGGGTTGCCTCAGTGGCTGTCCTGCCTCTATTTATTCTTCATCCAGGCCCCTCTAAGAAGTCAGTCTCCAGTGCCCAGCTGAGCTCAAATCCTTTAATTCACTCTTCACTAGTTTGCCTCAGGCTGGCAATAGTTGGTCAAAAATGCAGAACTCAAAAGTCCAAAACGAACAAAGATTTTCAGCCCCTCTTCCCAGCTTTAACTCATAGTCTCAGGCTTTATCTGGCCAGGGCTCTGCAGGAACCAGCCTTTCTCCTTTCATTAGCCTCAGCTCCATGCAGTCTCCTGTTCCCAAGCCTCTTCTGCCTCTGGCGGTCTCTGCTGCTTTTCTCTCTCAACCACACCCGTCCCTGCAGCTTCCTGCTGCCCTTTAGATGGGAATCCCCTGATTCTGCTCATGTTGGGCTCATCTTGTAATCAAGGCTGGCTTAGCCCCAGGCTCTCCAGCCCATGGACAAGCTGTCCTACTACAGGCCCCTAACTAATTTTGGTACCTTGGACAATCCCACTTGGTGCCTAACTGCACTGTTAAGCACCTAGGGCTAGGTTTTCACAAGTATTTAAGACTTAAGTGATTGTGAGTTTCCCACCTTTTAATGTCATGGAATGCTCCCTTTTTCTTGTTATGAAGCAGGGGAACAGAGGCTCCCCATCTGCCCTCCCTAGACCATTCACCATTTTATAGAGCTGTATCATGTGGCCTCTTCTCCACCCCCTTTCTAAGGTAACAATCCCCCTCTCTTCAATTTCATGCCTTAATCTCTTGTCATGCCTTAAACTGGCAGAACTTGGAGCATTGTGGAGGCGACAGACTCGGTCTCTGGTGAGGGTTTTTAAGGCATTTACTGGGGACCATGTGAGGGTGAAAGTGCAGGAGGGAAAGCAGAGTGAAGGATGCAGTGAGACCCCCTGCCCAGGACCCTTCTCAGATTCATGCTTTAACACAGAGGTTCCACTCACCAGGGTGGCCCAAATATTGTGACATCCCCTCCCCCCCACCCTGGGCCCAGTACTTTAAAATGTATTTAAAAACAAAGGGCAAAAAGGAGAAAATCACCCCAGGAAAGTGAAAGGCGAGCCAGGCCCCTGTGGCAGAGGAGAGTCCCCCTTCCATAGGGAGCTTCTCCACAAGGGTCCTAGCCCTTTTGCCTGAGTTCGCTATTGCACAGGAGCAATGCCAGTTGTTTGATCAAAGTATGTGTGGCACCGTCAACCAAAACCCTGGGTCCAAACATCCCAAGATGGTGGAGATGTTTGAATCCAGACAGATTTTGTAGCTCAGTCTCCTGTCTAGTTTCTGGAGGGGGAAAAAAAAAAAAAAGGTGGGACATTCCAGTGGTGGGACTGCACAGGTGGAAATCAGGACTTCTCCATTGTATTCCCAGCACTGCCATTGTCCGACCCTTAGGGAAATGGAGGCACAGAGCCCCCTTCCCCATGTGTAAAATGGGCTCACGCTTACAGAGCTCACAGGGTGCTGGGACGACGAGGGTATGTAAAGCACAGTGATGTCCTCAGCTGAGAGCCTCCCAGTGTCATGAAAACTTTTCATTTTTAGGTCACTGGGAGCAGGTGGGGGGGGGGGTGACAGGGAGATCAGTGGAACTCATGACAGCAGAGCATCCTTTCTTGACTCCACAGGCTGAAAGGACTCTTTTTCCTCTAGAAACATTTAGATCTTTGCTTGACGGTCTCCAGGCAACCAGGGTTCTGAGCAGTATTCTAGATAGGAAACCTGTCATGAGGAGTTCAAGCAAGCTTGAGCCAGACACTGGCTCTGATGGCCTGATATACTCAAACCACCTTAGCTGGCATGCTCTTCCTGATGAGACAGCAAGGATCAGACTCACCCTCAGCACTTTATATGGCTTAGCTGGTTGCAGCCAAAATTCTCCACCTGCTTTGCTGAAACAGAAGCCAGTGTGGGAGAGTGGATGGGAAGGAATGGGTTGTGTTTCTAGGAGTTTTCTGAGAGCCCAAAGCAATGCTAAAGGAGCATGGAAAAGCAAGACGCTGAAAGACGTTCTTCGGGCAGGGACATGTTTTCACTAGGGCCTGGATTTTATGGGACAAAGCTGAGCTATCTGGGAAATGGCGTTGTAAGGTATTGATCAGCTGTTTTTTTCTCTTGATGAAGCTTTCATTCCATGTCCCATCCTTGGCTGCTGAGTGGGGGTGGTGAATATTCTGTTCACAAAATGGGGAGCTGCTGGCCAAGCAATTGAGAGCTCCACTTCCAAATGGAATTTAGAGTCAATAAGTGGACTCTTCCTGGTTCTGATTCTCTCTTTCTTAGGGCACAGGAGTGCTGAAGTCCCCTACTAGTCCATCTCTGCTGTATAGCACTGGTGGCTGGTTCCTTGCCCATCTGGCTATCTCAGATGGGTACTGGTTAACAGAGAGAGCATTATATCCTTTGGGAGGAGCTGCACCTGGATCCAGTTTCCAATATCAGGGGTCCCCTCGACAATGGAAGCTTGTCCTCTCTGCATGTGAAGAGAAGGATGAAACACAGAATATTCTGTATTTGTTGGCTCTCCAGCATGCTTTTTATTTAGAGGTCTTAGCTGAAGGCAAAGAGTTCACATTTGAAGTTTGGAGAGACTCACCAAGCTGCAGAACTGCTCTGCTTTGCATTAGGGAGACTGGTTGCCTCTTTCTTGGAATGGCATTCTTGTTTCCTGAATTTACTTAGTTTTTGTCATGGTCTTCAAGGCTCCTTTTTTTTTTTTTTTTTTTTTTTTGTTTTTTTTATTTTTTTTTTTGGATTCTTTTTTTTTTTTTTTGGTGTGGCAGGTTGCTTCAATTAGCCTGATAGAACACATGTGACATCAATCAAGGCTGGCATCTCCCATCAGTGAGTGCTCCCACTGATTGGCTTGCTATGCTAATTAAAAAATGCAGGAGGAAAGAGTAGAGTCCCCCTGATTGCCTTTTATGTTCTTGTCCACCCAGTTTTTTCTCTTTGTGTAGAAGCATTTAATACTCTGGAGGCCTGCAGTTGACCGTTGGCAAGAGGCTTGACTTTTCAGCTCTGTCACAATCAGTTTGGGAGGTAAGGTTTGCTGTGCTGGTGGCTGACTCTGTTTTTTAAGGAAAGACACAAATTCTTTATACAGCAATGTTACAAATAACTTTCCTGCCCTGCTTGTAAAATATGAATGTAGCTGTTCCTTGCCATAGATGTTACCCTTTAACAAGCATTAGACAGATACATATGACAGACAAAAAATATGGCTTTCCTTGGCATGTTTCCTTAAAGCAATGAACACAGTGGTTTTCAGCATGCTGCATATTGCATGTATTCATTAAGCCTACAGCTGCACTGGTTTCCAAACCTGGGTCTCAGGTATAAATTGATATTAAGGCAACATACAATCAGTGGCCTGCTTGCACAAGTACTGAGCCCCCAGCTGCTGCCACTGACGTGAGACACCCAAGTTTGAAAATGTTGGCTAACTTTTCACCTAGATTTGGAGAATCCTACATGATGAGCAAACTAGCGCTTAGCTTTGAACTTAGCTGACCTGAAAACCAGTCTTCTGTAGCTTGTGCTTCCTTTCAAAGAGTGGGTCCTTTAATTTTGAGACCACATTACAGACACAAAGAGACATAGCAAAGTTAGCTGCGATGCAGCGTCGGATTGAGGAGGAAAGCAAAGGAGAAAGCGGGGAACTGGAGAACCAAGAGGCAATGGTGTCAGTGGGGAGTGGAGGGATTCACTAGCTGTAGCAACCATGGAAGAAGCTGCTGATGACAGGAGCTGGGAGACGTGCCAAAGAATCAGCAAGAAGTGGCTGATAGTAGCATGAGCCTGCGTCCTGGAGATGCTGCTGCTTTTGCTGTTTCCCAGATCAGCTGAGGCCCAAGTTCCAAGGACAACTTTCCTGCAGAGCAGCTGGGTGTACTCCATAGGGGGCTTGTGGAACATATCCCTCTGGTGGTTTGCCAGAGCTCTGGGCTCCCTTAAGCATTTGTTTGACTGCAAAAGGTGTCAGATTCCCAGATACCAAAACAGTGGTTGCAGTACACTTATACAGAACTTTGTTCAACAAATATAAAATATATTCCCAGATAAGTCACCTCAAGCTGGAGTTAAGATGGAGAGCACTTGTCAGTATTATAGGGTTAAAAACATTTGGGGGCTGGTGAAATTATCCCCCGAACAAATGTTATAAACCCAAGAAATTCAGGGTAAGAAATCAAGACATGGTAAGGTATGGAAGCATACAGTTAATGCACCCAAACAGCCTTAACTCTGCCCTGTAGTGACATCAGGAAATGACCATATGGTTATGATTAGTGTATAACAGGGGTCGGCAACCTTTCAGAAGTGGTGTGCCGAGTCTTCATTTATTCACTCTGATTTAAGGTTTTGTGTGCCAGTCATACATTTTAATGTTTTTAGAAGGTCTCTTTCTATAAGTCTATAATATATAACTAAACTATTGTTGTAAGTAAAGTAAATAAGGTTTTTAAAATGTTTAAGAAGCTTCATTTAAAATTAAATTAAAATGCAGAGCCCCCCGGACCGATGGCCAGGACCAGGGCAGCGTGAGTGCCACTGAAAATCCGCTCGCGTGCCGCCTTCGGCATGTGTGCCATAGATTGCCTACCCCTGGTGTATAACATTGTTTGTAGAGGTAACTGATCTTTTTTTAAAGACACATTGCTCCTAGTGTCACCACAGGGCAGATTTGGACATCCAGGGGAAGCAACCAACAGCCACCTCCAAAGCTGCAGCACCCAGCAATGTATTCAAGAGATGTGCAAACTGCTGCTCTGTCTCCCGAGTGAGAGGGTTTCAGATGCCATATAATGGTTTATTTTAAAAAGTATATCCTGTATGCAGCAGCTATGCACCTAAGAATTATTCTAGTCATAGAAATGCAGGGAATGACAAAAACTGTACCATGTGTGATGCTATTCCCTTAGGAAACTATCATATGTACCAATACATAGATCTAACTGCCAATACACCCAGCTAAGCAGAACATATAGGACTGTGTGCAGAAGCATAACCTACTGACTGACAATTACTAGAGACAACCTGGGTGAGGTAATCTCTTCCTGTGAGACATGCTTTTGAGCTTAGACAGAACTCTGGGGTCTGACTTGTGTGGATTTGTGCAGGTGTCGAATGAGGGGATGAGGGGTGTATGTGTTAATTTGTGTCTGGGTGTGGGCTGTGCTGGGAAACTTATGGTGCTATGAGAGGGTGGCAGTTGGGCCAGGTAATCCACCATCTGTGCAACCTTCCTCGTACAACCTTTGCATGCAAATTAGCTGTAGGGTAGAGGTGGTGATTGGTTGAGTTACCTCTGATAGCACGATGAACTAGGACTTTGGCAAGGCATAGAGACAGGCCTCACTGAAGCTGTAGGCTGCATTGGTCTAACTTGTAAAGTCAAAATGACTGAGAACTTAAAAATTGTATGGGGTCGCGGAATATACACACCCCGTCACCCCTTTGGCGCAGGGTAGGGTTGTGATACCGCCGCCGTCACGGTCTCCTGACAGTCCTTAGGCTGCAAGCGGCACGGCCCAGAGGCTGGAGACGGTATAGCGGTTCTTGGGATCAGGGCAGTGTAGCCAATGGCCAGAATCAATTCCAGCAGCCCTTGTGTTCAGGGCAGCACGGCCTAGTGGCCAGAGTCAATTTCAGCGGCCCTTGTGTTCAGGGCAGCACGGCCTAGCAGCTAGAGTCAACTACAGCAGCCCTTGCATTCAGGCAGTGTGGCCTAGTGGCCAGAGTCAATATTGTGGCCCTATGCATGGGGCTGTGAGACCCAAGGGCCAGTGTTAATATAACAGCCTTTGGGTACAGGGCAGAGCGACCCAATGGCTAGTATCAATATAGTAGCCCATAGGCATAGGGCAGTGTGGGCCAATGGCCAGTACTCAGGAAGGAGAAAGGGGCTGCCACCAGCGGGATGGCAGCCCAGGTAGGGAGGTCAGGGCCCACCCGACTCCACTGGGCCTCAACCCAGAGCCATAATGGTGGTGGAGTGGTCCGCTACTGGGTCAGCAGGGACTCCTACCGAAACACACTGACCTCACTCAGGTGGGAGCTACCACTCACGCACCCACCCTGGGTCACTTCCTACCACACTTCCAGACACTGTAGTAGTCCATTGAGCATTGGGGTTTCCGGGCTCCTCAGCACGGGTGATTCCCTGTGGCTCCATCGCTGCAGCCCTCCAGTCTGGCTCTCAGGGTCTCCAGCTCCTGCAGGCAAAGGCTGTGATGGCTCGTCAGCTGGAGCCTCTCCCTAAGGTCCTTCCCCTCCGGTGGTCCACCCAGAATGAGTTGGGCTGCTCCTTTTTGTACTGAGGCAGTAGTTGGATCATGGAGCATGCCCAGCACGGTCTGAGGGGCAGGACTTCTGCTGCCCAAAGTGTGGGGTTAACCCTCTCTTGTCCAGTGCGGGGTATACACACCCCGTCACAGGGGGTTACAGACCACGAAGCCCAGTGATGATTGAACCTGGGGATATTCTGAACAAAAAGAGCTCTCGGCCATGCTTGTAGCTGCTTCCATTACTTTACGCTGACTCACCGGACATTCTAGGCTTCAGAGTGACATTCCTGGAATTGTATCCTATAGATAATAACGGGGATGAGGGAGCAGGGACAATGGGTATGAGGGGAAGCTGGGGATGTGGTTATAAGGGCTCTCCCTATTTGGTGCAATGGAGGAGTAGGGGACCGTGGATCCAAAATTGCTAATAATTCCTTTTGCAGTTGCACCATCCTCAAAACTGTGCAGGCCCTTGCATTAAGTGATCCCTTACAGGACATGGGGCTTGTCTCTGAGACTTTTAGAAATGACTTTTCCTCCATTCCATACACACGATTAAACAGTCAGTTTCTAGCAGCATGTGCACAAAGGACCAGTATAGGCAGGAGGGTAAACTTGGTGGGATTAAAGAAACAGTTTCAGCTCACCCCAGGGCCAAGCCTAGCCTGAAACCAATCAGTGGAGATTTGGGAAATTCAGCTTGTTCTCTGGAGCTTAATTTCTGTTCACTTAATTTCCAAGTCTCAGCTCTTTGTGGTTCCAGATAAGACTGAATGTGGATGACTCTGAAATTTGGGGAGGAAGGTTGCTCCAATGAGTCTTCTGGTCTGACCTCAACTGGGAGGTATCAGGAATTCCTGGCGAAAGTTCTCATTAGATTTCCATCCTGTATCCAGGCCCAGATGGCTCAAAGGTCTGGGTAGTTCTGCATGAGTACCTCTCTTCTCCCTTCCCTGGTCAATCCCAGAGCATCTGCATTTGTCTTACTGGAATGTTGCCTCCTGGACACATGTTGTGGGAAATGGAGTTACTGTTGGCCCTTGTCCCAAAATTCAGCCACAAGTGGCAAAAATCTGCCCCCTCAGCTATGGAGAGAGGCATGATGGAAATTCTGGTGCCCTGTAGGTGATGGTGCTGTCACTTATTGCTGGAGGAATCCTGGTGGTTGGTTTGCCATGGATTTCTTTTTGGAGGCTGTGTCCTTCACCACTAAAGTCCATTTCAGTGCCTGACACCGTCATTCCTACGTGCAGAGCTGCAGTCTAGTGTTTGTGCTAGGCAAGGAAAGGAGGACAAGATGTCGCAAGGCCTGTGAGTGCAGGCACAGGTGAGGACTGTACGCTCCCTAGGGCAGAGATTGTCTCTGCTTTATATTTGTACAGCACTTAGCACAATGGGGCACTGGCCTCTCAGCACTACTGTCCAACCAGCAATAGGGTAGAACGGCATGTGACCATGCAGATAGAGGCTGTATCATAATGTACGACACACACTGAGTTAGAGTTGGAAGGACATTTTCTAATCTTCAAGCTGGGGATTTTCAGAAGTGCTCCTTCTTATCCTACTTTCACTGAAGCCAGAAGTAAAGCTCCCACCTTAATTTCAGTGAGAACAAAGTTCAGCCAGTACTGAGCACTTTGAAATCTCCTTAATGCTTCATTTTGCAACCCTAACTTTCAAATGTGGCTTTCAGAGATGGAAATAAATGATAAATACACAACGGCTCAGCGAAGGAGAGTGGTCTAGGGTCAGAGCAAGTGGTCATGACTACTGGGTTCTGTTTCTGGCTCAGTCACTAGTGACTTTGGATATTTAACATCTCATTTTGCAGAGCTCCTACCTGAAAAATAAGTACAATTACTACTGTGCCTGCTTGCGGGAACATTGTGAGGTTCATGTCATGTTACTGATGTGATTTTTTTTTTTTTTTTTAATAAGCTGGGCTTTTTGTTTTGTTTGTTTTTTGGTGGCCTGAGTGGTGTTTTTGGGGGGAACTTTGGGGTTGGCGACACTGCATGCTGAATGCCAGTCTGGAACAAACTCTGTTAACACCTTTCTGGGAGAACAAACTTGTTTGGGGGAGGTCTGTCACTTCTCCAATACAGTACAAACCCGGTGCAGGTATCCTGAGCCTATGATGGCTCCTACCTGTCTCTCCAGCCATGGCCCATCCCCTTCTCTCTTCCCTCCAGACCCAGAGAATGCACTAGTTTACAGGCATTGCCATAAATCTCATCCTTTAGCTCCATCTGCGATCCCTCCAGCCCATCTCATCCCTTCACTCTCGCCAAGGCCTTCTTGGCTAAATCTCCTCCATCCTCACCCTCGTTGGCCTCCCTGTTGCTTTTGACCCTATTGGTCCATGTTCTCCTCCCTTGACTTTCCTGGCTCACCCCTCCCCTTATTCACCTCTATTTCTGCTTGTGCCCTTGTCCCTCTCCCCACCTTCCTAAGGGCTCTGCACTTGGCTCCTCCTCCCCTTGCACCCTTGGGGGCGATTTCCTATGGGAATCATGTGACCTCACCTTCATGCTGCTAACTCACAGATGTGCTCATCCAATCCCGCATCTCCGCCTTCTCCCTGACCGCTCCCACAATGCAATCCTCTCCGTGCCTCCCATTCACTGTAGCTGGCGACAACAGCATCCTCCTTCCTGTCAATCAATTCTGTAAAACTAGGGGATCCATACTGGCTCCTGTCTCTTCTCTATGCACCCAGACTGTCCTCAAGCCCCACCTCGTCTTTTCCCTCTATCATGTTTCTAACCCTGCTGCTCGTCCTTGTGTACAGGCAGCCAAGCTCTCCCGCAGGCCCTTTCCACCTCCCGCCTGGGTTACAGCAGCTTCCTCCTCGCTGGTCACCCATATTGCGTGTTGCTCTGACCTCCTCACCCCTCCCCTAGAATCCCTTTCCTGACCCCCCCCCCCCCCCCACTGCACCAGGTGCAAGCTTCTTGTCCTCACCTTGAGTCTTTTTGCAAATCAACCCCTTATCTTGTCCATCCCTGCCCTCTCCACTCCCCACACAATGCCAGCTATGGCCTCCCGCTTTCTCCTCTGCTCCCCTAGGCATGGAACTGACCCACCACCAGCCACCAATCGCTCCCTCAAACACCTTCTCCAAAGCCACTTCTGCCTCAGCAGCTCTGTGGAACCAGCCACAGGCTCAGAGGCAGTGGGGAAAACCAGTATTTATCCATTCACTACCTGGTTACGTACATACAAAATATTGAAGTATTGCAATGTCAGTATCCCACTGTCTCCTTATGCGCCACGCTTTGTGTCCCTCATCTTCTTAGATGTCAGCTGTCTACAGCTGGGACCATGCCTAATGTTCTCATAGTACAGTACCTAGCACACTGGGGCCCTGAGCATGGCTGGGGATTCTTGGTCCTAATGTCATATAAACAAAGCAGCAGAAGGAAAAGCGCTTCAAAACCATCATTCCTCCTCGCTACACTTTTAAGTATCTAATTATCATTAAACTTGTTTTGGACACCTACCAAGCCTCGTTTGCTCTACTCTGTTGGATTCCATTGCTGATTTGGGATACTCCTCTGGGTCTGTGTTGTAGAAATGTGGGCATGTCACTGCTGGTTAGCTTTTACTTAGCACAAGAAGCTTCTGCACGTTTTGCAAATGCAAAGTATGAAAATCATGTGTAAATTCTCTGACTGTTTTACTAATCCGACCCAGTGTTAATGACCATGTCACATTACACCCAGCTGTAATTATGCAGGATGAGAAAGTTTGTGGTTGTTTTCTTTAGACATTAAAACTTAATTCATGGGCTGTTCTCAAAGGCCTAACAGGAAAGCTGAGAGGTAAATCTCTCCCAATCAGACTAGCCCATAGAATGAAATGCTTTCTTCTACAGCTAATCACCATATATCTCAGCTGGATAGAGGCTAGCTATGTCATTTCCTTAGGCATTTGGTACATATTTGAATTTATAATTTGAAACATAAGTGGATCTTTGCATTTAAGAGAGAAAATCTGTGATTCATAGGAATATGAGAAACCTGGCTCCATCCTGCACTCCTCAGCTTAGAACGGAGAGAGGGAAGTCTTGTTTTATTTCTGCTGTCATCGTTTGTAGCTGTGTAACTGGAACTCTAAAGGCTCTTTCTTGTCTTGTCCTTTTCTTTCATCTAAAACAAAAAGTTGCTCTTTGTGTTTGGAAAATATATTAAAAAATCTTAATATCCCAGATAACTCTTCAGCATATCCTCCACTGACTCTCCTGGTGCCTAGTGGTGGCTGCATTCATTTCCCTGGTGGAGGAAGAGGTCTTTATTACATCTGAACATGGCTGACAGCTTTGCAGAGCACTTTGAGGCTTGGGACGTGCTGTATAAACCAATCACTAATACTCGCTCTCAGTGCAGTGAGTCTGAAGACTCTGCTTCAGTGAATGAGGGGAGCGAAGTGTTATGAATCGTTGCGCGGGTCATTAGAGCACTGGTGCTTGTGAAGTCTTGTAAGGAATATTATTCCATGCTGTATGTTCACATGCACCTGATCTCTGGGCTGTACTGTTGAGTTTCCACCATGGGGATCTGGTCAGGCTGTTTCCTGTCTGCCTTCCCAGTATAAGGGAAGCGGGTTTGAGGGTGGGACGATGTTTACTAGAGGATGCTGACCATAGTCCATTTCCAGCCATTAGACACTAGCTAATTCACACAAAGCCCAAAGCTTGCCTTCTCCTTCTGGGTATGGCAGTTCCTCACTGTGGGCTTTCCAAGCACATTGTACTGGTGTTTGGAGAAAGGAAGGCTGTGCTGTGTGCGTGGAAAACACAGAATGTATACTGACCAACACGGGAGTGTAGAGTACACAGGAATGGCACGATCTGCCCCACCTGTTGTAGTTCATCACTGTGGTTGGCTGGGACTTGCAAAGGAGCCTAATCAAATGTCAGTCACTGGGTTTTGGGTGCCTAACCCCCTTTGGCAATCCCAGCCATCAGGATTAGCTTAATAGTGCTGACAAAGGTCATGGTCAGGATCTGGGCTCTGTGGTGCTAGGTGCTGTACAAGCACAAAGGGAGGTGTGCTCCCTTTGCCATTCCTGTGGAAGTCCATGGGAAGACTGCAGTGGGGTCAGACTGGATCCTAATCTAAGAGGATTCAAGTGTAACAGGCAGTAAGAGGGAGGGGTGAGAGAGTAAGAGATGGAAGAGCCACATGTTCCCTGCCATTGATCTGTTCCATGGCTCCCCATCATTTGCATGTCACTGTGCAGGACTATACATGCTAGTGTGTGGTGTCTTGTGCAGAGATGCATATTTATCATCATACACACACAAACCAGCTGCCTCTCAAACCCACACCCTATCGCTGCAAACTCCCCCATGGACTACATAGCGAGGCCCAGTATTTTCTCCACTGGGCACTGAAGGATGCTTCTCATCTGGCATGCACCTTGTTCCTGAACAATTCAAACATGCCAGCAGCCAGAGATGTCAGTCAGGAGAAGAGGGATGACCACTGGCTAGGGCTCTAGCTTGGGGCTTGGGAAATGTGAGTTTAAGTGACTGCTCTGTTACAGACTCTCTGCATGACCTTGGGTAAGTCCCTTAGTTTTTCTGGGTCTGTGTTCCCCATTTGCACAGTGGGGATAATAGTGCTGCTCTATCTCCCAGGGGTGTTGAGGATAAATAGTGACATGATCAGATCCTACAGAGATGGACATCACTTTTTCCCATGTAAAACATACACATATGTAATATAGGACTTTCCATGTGTTTGTTATATGTATTGATTGCATTGTATTGCATAATCCTTTAAAATATATTTGCTGATATAACACATTAGCAGTTATAGAATTGGCTGATTTTATTACATTGAAAATATGGTCTAACACTTTTTTCAATAGCTTTAAAATATGTTGTATTATCCCACATTTTACCCTATATATACACATACTACATGTGTATCCAGATGTAAATATATTCCAACTTTGAGACATTTGATCAGCTATATGGGTCATGTTTGACATATTGGGAGTACGTTATATATTGCGGGGTGTGATATATTGTGTAGTGGGCAACACATTTAGCAAATGCTATATTAAACAAAATCCCCCCCCCCCCCAAAACCCCAAACCAAACGGCAATTTGTTTGCTTTGATGCATCTAGACACTGACCCATTCTTCATTTCCTTTTCCATTTAACTCTTCACTGGGGGTAAACTTACTATTGCTGGGAAAGTAGCATACATTTAGGTCTAGGGAAGAGTGGCTAAAGAGTTCTTTCCTTCCACTGGGACTGGTGGAGTATGATTGTTAGTACTCCTAAGACATAAGCAGCCTTGTCCTTTGCCCCATCTTCCAAACTGCTCTGTACTCTGCCAAAGCAAATCTCCTATTGCCTTCTCTCTGGAAAGCAGTCTTTATAGCCAAGTCCATTTCAAAACACATTTTACAGAATAAACGAGAAAGGGGAATAAATTAACATCAAACATCTGCAGTGAATTAGCAAATTATAAAACAGATCAAATTAACAAATGTTGCCTTTTACAAGCTCTACTGTGCAATTTCACATTTGATACAGATTAAAGCTGACACAAAATTTCTCATAATGCTTGATCAACTCAAACCACAAGAATGTGCAAAACAAGTTTAACATTACAGAATTGTTGTTTTCTATGTGAACTATTGTTCATGGTTTGGATGTGATTCAAAATAAATGTTTTGAAGAGCAACAAGCATATGTGAAGTATTTCCTCCTAACACCCAGCCCAGAGAGGAGAGCAGATGAGAATGAAATCAGATCATCACTCCATCTTGGGATGGAGGCATTTCTAGAGCAGATACATGCCTGCCCCTTCTATTGACTGGAACTCTGCTCTGAATGGCATTTTAACTATGGGTGAACAAAATGGTCATCTCCACTTTGAAGGGAAGCAATTTTGAAGCCTTAGTGTTTCGTTTCTCCTAATCTTTGACTAAGGAAGTGCTTGGGATCTCCAATTTATGCCTTTCCAGGAGAGAGCTGAGTTATTAGCCAGAACAAGGTTTAGTATTTCACTGTGATTGAGAAAAGATAATGTCATTTAAAAACGTACATATAGCGGAAGGGACTGGGGCTATCAGACCTTGCTTCTAGGGGAACAAGGGTCCAGGAAGTGCTTTCAAAGAGCCCTTTCTATCACAAGGATACAATAAGCAACACATATGCAACATAGGTGCAGCTGTCTGGAAACAAACGGTGGTCTGAAAAATCATAATACACGTTCTAGAGCCTAGACTTAATTAATAAAATACTCCTGCCTCTGTAGAGTGTGGCTCACCCCAAATCCTTGCAGTGCTTTACAGCTAGGTTGGCTATGAACCCTCCTTGCATGACAGAAGCCTGCTGTCATCTTGCCTCCTAGGTGAAGGATTCAATGTATTTCTTCCTCCCCCTCAAGATACACCAGTCCCATCCTTTGTCTGTATTCATAAACAGGACCCCACCCCTGCTGTTTCTTTCATCTTGCAGATCTCCTTTCATAGATTTCACAGTCTCTTGTTTTGCCTGTGGCTCAGTATGCAAATAGGCCGACACTGCGAGGCATAGAATACACACTAACCCCCTGACCAGACCGGGAGATAGGGGTCTGTTACCTGCTGCCTGAAAGGAACGTATATAAGGAACGTAAACTTCTGGTGACCTGCCTTAACTCCAAGACCTTGAACATATTTTTAGTATAGATACATAACTCCTTAACTATTATCTGCACATGCAATTATTATATCAACCAGTGGGCTCCTGGCTCTTGCTAGAGACCTCATGCTGTCTCTCAGTGAACTATTATGCATATATCTAACCCAAGCTATCCCTGCAAATCTCTATGCACCCCCTGCACCCTCTTCCAGTTATCCCCAAGGGGTCCTTGGGTCACACCACACATATCACTGTCTAAGAGCAGGACCTCTAGGAGGAGCATCTAAATCCTAAAGCTGTCAGGGGGTGCAAATTGGGGGATAGCAGGTATTTGTCCCTGCACTGCCCAGATTGGCACACTTGGCCTTGGAGTACTGCAGTGATGAGTGTGGTACAAGAACCTACAGAGAAGAGAAGAGGGAACCTGGGAGTGACCTCTCACCTAGCCCAGGGTAGGACCCCTGTGGAGCAGACACCTCACTTCCTTGCTGCTGAGGTTGCCATGAGTCAGTGTGTCCTCCCCTGGGCAGCTGTGCCACATCAGTGCTACGCGGCCCTTACAGCTGCACCAGAGTGCTCACCCGTTGTACCTTTCCCCCCAGTACACAGGCAGTGGTAAAAAGGAGCAAAGCTTCCTGCTCAGTATTTGCTGCCCTCTCCCACCGTCCCTTTGAGGGCCAGGGAATTGTGCCAAGGTCACAGAGGCCTGAGCCAACGTGCATGGAGTTCAGTGGGAAGACTTGCATTGATTTGAATGGGCTTTGGATCTAGGGTGACCAGACGGCAAGTAATCCGATGAAGTGGGCTGTAGCCCACGAAAGCTTATGCTCGAATAAATTTGTTAGTCTCTAACGTGCCACAAATACTCCTGTTCTTTTTGTGGATACAGACGAACACGGCTGCTACTCTGAAACCAGACAGCAAGTGTGAAAAATCGGGACAGGGGGTGGGGGGTAATAGGAGCCTATATAAGAAAAAGACCCCAAAATCAGGACATCTGGTCACCCTCTTTGGATCAGGCCAAAGGGAGTTATTGGGAGAAGCAGGAACAGAACTCAGAGTCCCCCACTCATCCCACAAGCCCTCTTGCCACCTGCAAAAGGCACCAAAGACCATCCCTCCTCTTGATCCCTCCTCTTCACGCAGCTGTTGAATTGATGCAGCAGGAGTTGGGTAAAGAATGTGAGCCTTGTGAATTAGGGGCCAGCAGAGAGCTTAGCCAGCTCTGGTGGCCTGGCTACCTGATGAGGAGTGCATTATCCAAACACACAGCTGGCAAAGTACTCATGGTCCTGCAAAAATAACACAGCCATGCATCCCCCTTTGCACAGAGACCGTCCTCAGTTGGCAGGAAATCCAGGGAGAGCACCGAACAGAAAAGGGACCTCTTTCCAGGCTGGACTGCAGAGCTTGCTGTGCCCCTGCACAGCCTGAGGGAAGCCCCTGGCATCACCGTGGCCTGCAGCAGCCCTGACCCAGCTCTCTGGACTAGACACACCCAGCTTTCTGCTCTTTCTTTGCTAGGCACTGGCCAAACTAGTTTTTTTTTTTTTTTTTTTTTTTTGTGTGGAGAGGGGCCAGGTGCAATGTCTCATGGAGCTAGCGAGGCAGTGGTAGCTGTGCACTGGCATTGAACGTGCAACCACTCACTGCAGGCTCTGAACTGGCAGAAGGGACAGGCCTCAGGAGGTGGCGGCCATGAGGTCCCCATACAAAAGCCAGGGTTGCTATTTGCAAGGAGTGCGCCTTGCTATGACCTTCTGCTGATGCATGCTGCACACGGTGTCTGTGCTGCAGGAGATGCTGTCGTTGGGCATATCCGTCCCTGATCACTTGCGCTGGTCATTAGAGAACCCATGGCCTTTCTGTAGCAGCCAGGACCATTGCATTCTCTACCATTGTCCTGCCATTCCGCGGTGGGGGAAAACTCACTGCCCTGCTCTGCTTGCATTACTCAGGCAGTGCAAAGGAGAGGAAACCACCTGCCTTTGCAGAGCAGCTGCGGTGTAGACATGCCTTGACCCACTGCCTGGCCTACAGAAGTATAATATAATATATGGAGATATACCCATCTCATAGAGCTGGAAGGGACCCCCAAAAGGTCATCAA
Source organism: Terrapene triunguis (assembly GCF_002925995.2). Taxonomy (NCBI): domain Eukaryota; kingdom Metazoa; phylum Chordata; order Testudines; family Emydidae; genus Terrapene; species Terrapene triunguis. The sequence goes on from NW_020664498.1 coordinate 7,630,367, forward strand.
GTCCAGCCCCCTCCCTTCACTAGCAGGACCAAGTACTGATTTTGTCCTAGATTCCTAAGCAGCCCCCTCAAGGATTGAACTCACAATCATGGGTTTAGCAGGCCAATGCTCAAACCACTGAGCTATCCCTCCTCCACTACACCTCCTGCACTGGTGGCCCTGTAGAGGTGAGTGTGTGTGCAGGGATGGTTTCGTATAATAGGTGGGGTGTCATTCCCAAGCGGGCCTGTGACCAACTCCCATGTCACCTCTCCTCTCCTGCTTGGGGCTTCAGATTCCCTGCCACAGGCTGATGGCAACGGGAGCAGGCACCTCTGTCCATGCCCTTGGCTGAGATAGGGCAGGAGGGCTCCCCTGCGTCTGTGTTGGCACAGGAGTGTTTTCTTACATACTGTAGGCACGGCATCACCACAGTCTCTGAGCAGCTCCCAGACTGAAACTACCGTAGCCTCTCTACCCCCACGAGGTAATGGGTATTATTCTCCCCAGCGTATACATGGGGAACTGAGGCACTGAGAGACTGAGTATCTAGCCCAAGTCGCGCTGAGAGTGTGTGCTAGAGACAGTAACACAGAAACCACAAACTTGTGCTAGTTTATTTCCTTTCTGGCCTTGCAGTGAGAGGAAGTGGACCGCACATGATGCTATTGTTGCATAGTTATGGCCCAAGGCATGGTACTGACTCTAGTGCAGTGCTAGGGCCTGGGCAGTGCGCTGTGGAACTCTGGGGTCTACTTGGTGAGGGGGTGTGATAGCCATGGCTGTGTTTGTGAATAGCGAAGCTGGGCAAATCCCATCAATCAGGTTCAGCAGGTAGAGTCACGGTTGTTAAAATGAGCTTTGCACATGTCCTTAGTGTGATTTGTCTGTGCTGATTTTAGCAGCATTGCGCACAAGAACCTCCCAATGGGCTGGTGTGACCATGTAGGTCATACGTGCTCTCTTATTGTGCAATGGGCGCAGGATGCCTGGCGCTGGCTCTCAGCCCTGCCCACACACCGCTCCAGTGACCATTGAGCTTGGCTTGTTGAGGACACACACAAGAATTGGCTTCTGAAACACATCCTTGGCTCCTGCACATCCCAGGGCCCGGCTCCGTAGGTGACAGTCCATATGTTGTGAATGTCAAATAGCCCCTTGTTGTCACCATAAACTGAAGTGCTCAATTTAAACTCTTTCTCAACTTCAAAGCCCACCTCCTAGCAATGTGTTCTTTAATCAAAGCAGAACCTGCAACTGTAGAGCATTTGAGATTTCTAGGATGATCCATTTCTGCATCTCGGTCCCTTCCTGCTGGAGCTGATGTGTTCAGGTAACAGAGATTAGAGTAGCATGGCAGGCAGAGAAGGGCTTTTGATGCTGGAAAAACAAAAAGCAGAAGGAGCTGAGTAATTTTTGACATTCCCACCCAGCTTAACACTCCTGTCAAGAGGAGGCTGCCAGCTAAAAGCCAAAATATCAAAACTGCAGGAACTGCCCATCTCACAGCCGTTGACCCATGTATCTCTCCAGCTTCAGAGAGCGAGCTATCCCTTGATCCACACCCACCTCTTTTTCCTAAGCGTCTCTATGGCTAATGGGTAATTTGAAGCACATGTGTTTCTGTATTTTATTAACCAACTTTGAAAGGTAACATTTGCTCACCAAAATGCAGCACACCCATTGCAGCCAGCCTTCCTCCACAGGGCAGTGACTCCACTAGTACATCGCAAAGGTCAGCTTTATTCAGCTCATCTTCTGCAGCTGTTTATCCCAAGGTTGCTATAGAAAGACAGGAGTAACACTGGGCTCTGAGGAATTATCTAGTGCCCTATACAGTGGCATCTCAGGGAGTCTTGATTGATTCCTTCCCGAGACTGGCTGGTCATCATCATGCAGGTTTTAGCTGCTGAAACAAAGACCAAGATTATCACCTTGAGGCTGGAAAGTGAAAATCAGTCAATTTGTTACAGGCTAGAAACCATTTCTCTGACTTCCTTCCCGCCGTTGGTTCCTAGTCCTTCCCTCTCATGGTTTGTTGCAACACGAGGAATCGATGCAGAGGAGAGACAGTTTGTCCCCTCACCCGAAGTCCCAGCTCTCCGTGTTGTCCTGTAGCCCTTCTTGCTATCACGAAGAGCTCCGGCTCTACCTCTCCGTCGTGTGCATCTGAACTGCTGCCCTCTGCTGCTTGAGGGCCAGGCCCGTTACAGTGAGCATGGAAAGCCCTGACAGCCCTGGAACCAGCAAGCATTCTCCTTGCTCAGTCATTTGGCATGAGAAAAGAGGCATCCTCTCCTCCCTGCCCTGCCCTGCTCTGGGTGGCTCTGGTGAACAGCATAGCAAAGGTTGGGCATGCCCTATGGCTGCAGAATCCAGACACTAAAAGGAAACCCTGGGCCAGAGCACCCCATCTTCTGCTCCAGGGATGTGTGGAGGGGAGCTTGTACCTCTCCTCGTCAGGGGCTGCGAGGGCTGATGTAGTCCTGGCACGGGCATGGGCTACTCAGGGATGCCCTATCTTGCTTCTTTGCTGCAGTGACCCCTATGGCCCATGGCAGGGGCACAGATCCACCCTGCCATCCCATGCTACAGACCCAAATCCACATCCTCCCTCCCCTGGTCCACCCCAGACACACTTCCATTCCACCGGGACTGTCCGTGCCATTCCTGCGACCATCTCTAGCTACGATGATTCCCCATATGATGATTCTAGCACGATGATTCCCCAGAACACTTGGCCCCTGGGGATCGGCACCCATGCAGTGGCCTTTCTGGAACCCATGGGGGTCTCACCCAGGTCAGAACACCAGTTCAAGGCATTCCTACTCAGTTGTCTTGGAGAGACCGGTACCGAACCCAGTGCCAAGACCAGTACCGAACAACCGGAACAGGTCCCCCATTCAGAGGACAGAGTAGAGGCTAGGGCAACATCACATGCCTCTTCCTCCTTTTCGACAGACAACACACTGGTATCTAAGGGGGCATCTGCACCAGATTGACTATAAGGCCCACCAGGACTTACTAAAGTGGGTGGTGTCAAACCTGGACATGCAGGCGGAGGTTGTGAAGGAGCCAGCTCATGGCTTCTTGGACATCTTGGCGGCTGCAGGCCCTGCAAGAGTCGCTCTTCCCCTTCATGAGGCGATTGTGGAGCCCATCAAGACTCTGTGGCAGAACCCAGCCTCCCTCCCTCCTACAGCTAAACGGACAGAGCAGAAGTATTTTATACCTGTCAAACGTTGTGAATCTTTATTTTCGCACCCTCCCCATGGTTCACTCGTGGTGGTGGCTGCCAACGAAAGGGACCATTAAGGCCAGGCGGGGCCCACACCAAAGGCGAAGGATCCCAAGAAGCTAGGCTTGCTCGGGAGGAAAGCCTACTCCACTGAAGGGTGGTTGGGGGTGTTACAGCTCCACATAGCAAGCCAGCAGGCCTTGCTGGGTTGATATGATTTTAATAATGTGGGAAGTGATGAAGGACAAACTTCCCCAGGACAACCAGCAGGAGTTCTCTGCCCTTGTGGAGGAGGGCAAGACAGTGGCCAAGGCCTCTCTGCAGGCAGCCCTGGACGCTGCCAATTCTGCGGCCAGGTCAATGGCCACGGCTGTCACCATACGCAGGAGCTCATGGTTGCAGGCATCAGGGGTCCAGCAGGAAGTTCAACAAACTTTCCAGGACCTTCCATTTGAGGGATCCTCACTCTTTTCAGAGCAAACAGATATCAGGCTGGACAGCCTTAAAGATATAGGGTGACACTAAAGTCCCTGGGACTGTACACTCCTACACAGTGTAGGAAACATTGTAGGCTGCAGCAATACGGGTGGTACGACCCCCAACCAGCTAGACACGATCAACAGAGGAGAAGAAACAAGAGGTTTGGGCGTAGGCCACCTCCACCCTCCTCCTCAGCATTCCAGCACCTCAAAGCACTCGTTCTATCGAGATGCTCAAGGACAACCTACAATCCCTTCACTTCAGGATACAGTCACCCCCATTTTTCCAACCACCTTTCACATTACCTCAGACCGCTGGGTCCTAAACACAGTGGAATATGGGTATACCCTCCAGTTTGTATCTATCCCACCTTCCCACCCACGTTCCCCACCCCTCTTCATGGACCCTTCTTATGAGCTTCTGTTGGAGCAAGAAGTGCAATCCCTTCTTTGGCTGGGAGCCGTGGAAGAGGTTCCACAAGTGCTAAGGAGAAAGGGGTTCTATTCCCATTACTTCCTGATCCCCAAGGCCAAGGGAGGTCTCAGACCAATCCTAGACCTACGGTAACTCCTCGCTTAACGTTGTAGTTATGTTGCAGAAAAATGCTACTTTACGTGAAACGATGTTAAGCAAATCCAATTTCCCCATAAGAATTAATGTAAAGGGGAGGAGGGGGTTAGGTTCTAGGGAAATATTTTTCACCAGACAAAAGACATATATATATATATATATAGAGACACACACACACACACACACACACACACACACAGTATACGTTTTAAACAAACAATTTAATACTGTTCACAGCAATGATGATTGTGAAGCTTGGTTGAGTGGTAAGTCAGAGGGTGGTATATTTCCCAGGAAATGCCTTAGTGCTGAATGATGAACTAGAACCAGGACGACTTTAAGTAAGGAGTTACTGTACATAATTTCAACCGCTATCTCAAGAAGTTGATGTTTCGTATGGTCTCCTTGGCCTCCATCATCCCGTCACTGGGTCCAACGGCTTGGTATGCTGCCCTCGACTTGAAAGATGCATACTTCACATACTAATTTTCCAAGGCCACAGAAGGTTTCTGAGATTTGTGGTAAACTAGGCCCCATTATTAATTCACAGCCCTACCATTTGGGCTATTGGCAGCCCGAGGGTCTTCACCAAGTGTATGGCTCTGGTAGCGGCCTTTCTGAGGAGATATGGGAACATGTGAACTCCTCTTTTCAACAACTGGCTCATCAAAGGTCAGTCTTGGGCACAAGTGGAGTCCGATCTTGTCCTCATACAATCGACCTTCCAGGCTTTGGGTCTCCGAATAAATGTACAAAAGTCGACCCTTACGTCCGTACAAAGACTAGAGTTCATTGGGGCAGTTCTTGATTCAACACAGGGGAAGGCCCTTCTCTCAGAGGACTGCCTCTGGGCAATCTTGGCACTAATAAGCTCCTTGCAATCGCAACCGGTCACAACAGGCCGGGTTTGCTTGAGCCTGCTTGGCCACATGGCATTCTACACCTACGTGGCTCAACATGTGAGGTTGAGACTCAGACATCTCCAAGCCTGGCTTGCCACGGTATACTATCCCTCCAGACATCACTTGGACAGGGTTCTCATGGTTCCATCTCAAATCCTTGACTTGTTGACAGAGTGGTTAGACTGATGCACATTCTGTGTGGGGGTATCCTTCACAAGGCCTCGTCCGTCCACATATCTGTTCTCTGACGCCTTGGCACTGGGCTGGGGAGCCCACCTGGGGCATCTTAGGACTCCCAAGAGGAGCTTTTGCTCCATATCAATCTCAGGGAACTCAGGGCAGTCCGCCTATCTTGTCAGACATTCTTGCCCCAGATCACAAACAAGACAGTCTCGGTTCTCACGGACAATACATTGGCCCTGTACTACATCAACAGGCAGAGCGGAGCTCATTCTTCCCCCCATGCCAGGATGTAGTTCATTTGTGGGAATTTTGCATCATACATTCGATTGGGTTTGAAGCATCTTACCTGCCAGGGGTGCAGAACCAGCTCGCAGATCACCTCAGCAGGTCATTCTCTCCTTACCACAAGTGGTCTCTGTGACAGCTTGGACCCCCCTGTCTGGGATGCCACCTGATGTGCTGGGGTCCCATTGCATCTGCCCGTTCCACCAGTCTGGGCTTCCTCACCCTGTCCTTTCTGTGCCAGGCCCTCAAACCTTCTCTAGCACACACACGCACGCGCGCACACACACACACACACACGGCCACACCCAACTGCAGACACAGACTGAAATCAACTTTGTGTGGGAAGATTCAGCTCAAGGATTTATCCAGCAGTCATGTACACACCTCCTTTAGGGTGTAAACTGAAAATAATATTGTCTTACACTGTATAGCGAGATCTGCATAACGCAAGCTCATAAAAATTGCCCCCTCCCTCAAAGTGGAAAAAGATATGCACTGCTTCCCCCCCCCCCCCCCCCGATATGAATTGCACAAACTGGGTTTTGAAATGAACAAGAAATAAGTTTATTAACTACAAAAGGTAATTTTTTAGTGATTATAAGGGATAGCAAACAGAACAAAGCAGATTACCGAGCAAATAAAATAAAACACGCAAACTAAGTTTAATACACTCAAGAAACAAGTTACAAAATGTAATGTCTCACCCTCAATGTTGTTTTAGGCAAGTTGCAGAGTTTCTGTGGCTTAGAGTTCCAGTTATTTCTCTTTACAGACCATAACCCTGTCTCAGCCTGGACTCAACCCTGCCTTCCCCTCCAGGTGTTTTTAGCAGTCTTCCTTCCTGGGCAGGCAATGGAGGAGAGTCCAGATTGCCTTGCTTCCCAGCCTTAAATAGAATTTACATAAAGCAGGAAGCCTTTGTTTCCAGTGGAAAAGTACCAACAATGTCCAAGGTGGTATTTTGTACCAGGTGATCTTATCACCTGACCTTGCAATGTCAAAGCAACCATGAAACCAGGTTTATTTGCAATGTCCACAGGAAGGAACTCCAGGGAAGATGGGAGATTCACATCTTCGAAGACTCATGTTTTTTTCCTAATGGCCCATTAAGGCTGATTGCTAACAGTCTGGTGGGCGTTTCCCAAGTACACACCCAGTGGTAATTGTTACATAGACAATATTCCTAACTTCAGTTACAGAAAGGATACATGCATACAAATTGGATAAACACATTCAGTAAATCATAACCTTTCCAATGATACCTCACATTACCTGTCTTGCATAAAACATATTTTAGTTGTGCCATATTGATATCCTAACAATATTTCTATGAAGGATATGGGGTGTAACATCATAATCCCTTCACCCAGATGTCACCAGGGACATCTTCCACAGGTGGGGGTTTCCCCACATAGACCTGTTCACCACCCATGCAACAGGAAGTGTCAACAATTCTGCTCCCTGAGTCATGGTCAATTCATCTGTTCTACCTACACCTTTCCCCCCCATTCTGTTGATTCACAATGTGCTGATGAAGATCAAGTAGGACTGTGCTCCGGTCATTCTAATAGCTCCAGCATGGCCAAGACAGCACTGGTACACCATGCTCGTTTGACTTTCAATGGAGGCCCCAATCACGCTCCCTCTGCACCTGGACCTGATCTCCCAGAACCACGGGTGGTTGCTCCACCCAAACCTCAGCTCACTGCACCTGAAGGCCTCGAATCTTCATGGCTAAATCCTGAAGAGCAGACTTGTTCAGAACAGGTTCGTAGGTTTCTTCTGAGCAGTAGGAAACCCTCCACGAGGGCAACTTACCGGGCAAAGTGGAAGTGGTTCTTTATCTGGTCTTCTCAACGTGGAGTCCCACTCATGCCATTCACATTGCAGCTCATTCTGGATTACCTTCTATCCCTGAGGCAGCAGGGCCTGGCCCTCCCATCAGTCAAGGTACACCTGATGGCCATCTCAGCATTCCATCCGAAGATCGACAATAGGTCATTCTTCTCTCATGAAATGGTTATTCATTTCCTCAAAGGCCAGGAGAGGGTACTCCTTCAAATGAAGGAACCAGCTCTCCCCCTTTCTCCCCCCCACCCGTCACCCACGGACCTGAACTGTGTCCTTTCAAAGTTAACAGGCCCGCCCTTTGAGCTGCTAGCAACATACTCATTGCTGCACCTCTCTTGGAAGGTAGCATTTCTGGTGACCATTACGTCGGCCAAGAGAGTGTCAGAGATCCAAGCCCTCACCGCAGAGCCCCCATATACAATCTTCTTTAAAGACAAGGTGCAGCTACACCCACCTCCACAATTCCTCCCAAAAGTGGTGTCTCAGGTCCACTGCAACCAACCCATTTTTCTCCCAGTCTTGTACCATAAACCACATGTGGACAGGGAAGAGCGATGCCTGCGCTCCTTGGATGTTAGACAGGCCCTGGCGTTTTATATTGAGAGGACCAAATTGCTTTGTAAGTCACCACAGCTCTTCATACTGATAGCTGAAAGGATGAAGGGTCTCCCCATCTTTGCTCAGAGAATTTCATCCTGGATCACATCATGTATCTGGGTGTGTTATGACCTCATGGGGGTTCCCCCTCTGCTTAACCTGGCTGCTCATTCCACGAGGTCCCAGGCCTCAAGTCCCAATTCAAGATATCTGTAGAGCCATGACTTGGTTCTCGGTACACACGTTCTCAATGAACTATGCTATTACTTAACAGGCCAGAGACAATGCACACTTTAGCCATGTTGTGCTACAGATGGCTTGCCATTGAACTCCATGTGGTACAAAGTCAAATGCCTTACAGAAATGTAAGTATATTATATCAACACTAATACCTTTATCAACCACACTTGTAATCTAATCGAAACAAGATATCAAGTTGGTTGGACAGGATCTATTTTCCATAAACCCATATCGGTTTGCATTAATTACATTACACTCCTTTAATTCTTTATTAATTGAATCCCATATCAGCACTCCATTTTCTTGCTTGGGATCAATGTCAGGCTCACAGGATTAGCTTTCTTCCAGTCTTCTGAAACTTCCCCAGTGCTCCAAGACTTATTGAAACCTTAATGGTCCAGTTCTAAAACTCTTGGATGCAAGTTATCTGGAACTCCTGATTTAAAAATATCCAACTTTAGTAGCTTCTGTTTAACATCCTCTAGAGATACTAGTGGAATGGAAAGAGTATTATCATCCCCATATGATGAGACTGCATCATCTGTTTTTTCCCTAAATACTGAACAGAAATATTTATTGACTACTCATGCCTTTTTTTTGTATTATTATTGATAATTCGATCATTTCCATCTAACAATGGACCAATACAATTATTAGGATACTTTTTGTTCCTAATATATTTAAAAAAACTCCTTTATTGTCCTTACCTCTGCTGGCCATAGAGTTCTCCTTGGGGCTGTTTGCTTCCCTTATCAATTTGCTACAATTCCTAACTTCTGATTTGTATTCATTACTATGAACTTCCCCTTTCTTCATTTGTTTTACATTTCTATCTATATATTTACAGCTGCCTTAACTTTCCCTCTAAATCAGGTTGGTGTTTTAACCAGTCTGGCCTTCTTCCTCAGTTGTGGCTTTTGGGGCATCTCACCGAGTGTTGTTAAATGATTCCCAATTATCAATCACATTTTTCTGATTAAATTCTTCCTCCCAGCTGATTTGGCTCATAATTATTTTCAGCTTTGTGAAACTGGCACTGTTAAAGCACCAAATTTGTGTCACTGGTCTGGACTTTATTCTGCTCATGGATTATAAATTTGATCAAGTCATGATCAACTTGTACCTAGGCCACCATTAATTTTTACTTCTGTGGTTGGTGCCTCTTTATCTATTAGGACGAGGTCTAATACAGAATCCCCCCATGTTGGCTTGTGACAGAGCATTATCAGCAGCACCCTGATCACTGACATTGCTGCAGCCTAGAGAAGGCTACAGGCCCAGCTGGAGGCAATTATATACTTTCTGTTGGGGGACTGTGACCTCCTGGGTGGTGATCACTGGGCTAACATGGCAATTGGGAGAATATAAAAGGAAGAAAGAGGAAGCAAGGGGCCGCTTGGAAGGGGGCTTAATTAGAGGGTGAGCCTGGGCTGAGACGCAAGGGCTGGAGGGAAGTGTACCCTTGCCGTAAGCCTGCATTGCATGGTGTTACTATATAAGAAAAAAATGAATACATACATGGTACCCCTTGGTGAAAGGTTACAACCCAGCGTGTGTTTGTGATTGTGAAACCACCTGGACTGGCCAGGCAATGTGGTTCACCGGGGAGCGACGGAGGTGCCCTGTGACATGGCTGCAATGCTTTTGGAGTTAGGAAATTGTCATTGATAATGTGTAGAAATTCCAAGCATGGAACCTCCAGCCTACATCACCCAAGTTGAAGTCCCCCAGGATCACCCAGCTTTTCTCCTATACGTTATAGATCGGTGTGTAAGGAGCTGGTCATCCTGTTCCCTCGGGTGATCTGGTGGCCTGTAGCAGATACCAGCTAGTACCCCATCTTGTGCTTTGTCTGTTAGGACATTGATTCATAAGCATTCAAGATAACTCAGAAGAAAATTATCAGTGACTCAGAAACAGGTAATGCCATTTTTGACATAGAGTGACTCCCTCTCCCTTTTTGCCCACTGGAGTCTTCCTAAATAGGTTCTAGCCATTGATTTTAACCTTCCAGTCATGCGAATCATCCCACCAGGTTTCCGTAATGCCACCTAACCTAAGTTAGTTGCACGGCCTCAGAGCAGGCTATCTAAGGCCGTGCAGGGGGGAGAGGCGCCTCTCCCCTGACCCCGGAGCTGCTGCGGTGAGAGAGGGCTGGGGAGAGTCCTCTCTCCCTGCTGCAGCCCCAGGACAGCCTGCACCCCCGAACCCCTCATCCCCAGCCCCACCCCAGAGCCTGCACCTGAGCCAGAGCCCTCATGCCCCCATGCCCCAACCCTCTGCCTCAGTCCTGAGCCCCCTCCTGAACCCCAAACCCCACATCCCCAGCCCCACCCCAGAGCCCACACCCACAGCCAGAGCCTTCACCCCCTACAACCCAACCCTCTGCCCTAGCCCTGAGCCCCCTCCCGCACCCCAAACCCCTTGGTCCCACCCCTGCCACACATCACCTCCATATTGGTGCACATAACAAAATTCATTCAGCACCTGGATGTAAAAAATGAGAGGGAACATTGCACCTAACTCAAATTAATTTTCATAAATGAGTGATTCCAAGTCGTCTTGTTTGTTACCCAGGCTCCTAGCTCCGGTGTATAGGAAAGTGAAGAATTTCTTCTCTTCGTGTCCTTTGGTTCCTCGATTTCATTTTGTTCTCAACATCTCGGTTTTGTGCTGAGCAGTCATATCTTCCCTCTTTTTAACCTCCCCTTTTGCTATTAGTTTAACCCCCTCCTCACTACTCTACCCAGCCTGGTCCCCAGGAGGTTGGTCTCCCTTCTACTGAGGTGGACGCTATCCAAACTATACAGCCCCCTCTCCCCACTGAAGGTGGATCAATGTTCCACAAATCCACCACTCCACCCCCCACCACTTACCTAGCCAGTGTGACAAAGTTCTTCCTCTATCTTGGTGGGTCCTGCGCTTACTGGCGGATTTTCTTGTCTCAGAGATTCACCATGTGGGTTGGGGAACAGCCCAGAGACCTTCCCTTCTGGAAGAACCCACAGTCCAGGTCAATTGGGAAGTTTGGGGGGAAACCCGGGCCCGCCCTCTACTCCAGGTTCCAGCCCAGGGCCCTGTGGACTATAAATACATATATAAATATAACTATAAACTGTCTATAGTGCCTCCTGTAACAGCTGCATGACAGCTACAACTCCCTGGGCTACTTCCCCATGGCCTCCTCCAACACCTTCCTTATTCTCACCACAAACTGAAATGAGCTCCTTTTTAAAACCCAGGTGCCCTGATTAGCCTGCCTTAATTGATTCTAGCAGCTTCTTCTTAATTGGCTCCAGGTGTCCTAATTAGCCTGCCTGCCTTAACTGGTTCTAGCAGGTTCCTGATTACTCTAGTGCAGCCCCTGCTCTGGTCACTCAGGGAACAGAAAACTACTCATCCAGTGACCAGTATATTTGCCCTCTACCAGACTCCTGTACCCCACTGGTCTGGGTCTGTCACACCAGCCATTCACTTCCAGAATCTTCTGCCTTCTGTTTGCCTTTGCTCATGAGACAGGATGGATCTCCAAGAAGATAGCTTGGATATTCTTCTTTTTCAGCACTCTTGGTAGATGTGAGCATGGGTGTGTGAGCGGATGTTTGTGGGCCTGGATGTGTATGGATGTGTGGGTGAGCATGGGTGTCTGTATGTGTGTGAGAGAGCGGCAGTGCTTAATTTGTGGCTCAAGCAATTTTTTTACATTCATAACTGATGCAGCAAGCCCAGAAATCCCAGGGCTATGAACTGCCAAGCCTAAAGGTGCCGGGGCTCAGCCCTGGCAAGCCCTGGCACAAATCAAGCACTGGAGAGCGTATGTGTGTAAGGTAATATCACATGAATGTGTTCCTAGGTAGAAGGTTCACAACCTGGAACTAGCTTGGGGCATTGAAATGAGGTACTTGGCAGAAAGAGATCAAAGTGTGAAAAGCTTGCAGAAGTGTAAGATCCCTACAAGATCAGAGACTGGGGCCAGAAAGGGCTCCAGCATCTGGCACTAATGCAGGAAGACTACTGTAATATTCCCAAGAATTATCTGACAGATTCACAAAAACATCACCTCGTTGCGGGGCGTGACTGGCCCTAGGCAGCTGATAACATTTAGGCTGGTCCAATAGCATTGGGATCTAATTGTTCTTGCCTGTCCCACCAGAATGACCGTGTCTCCTGAAATAAACCAGAAAACCCCAAAGGAAAAGGGAAAAGATAAGTAGGGAGATCAAAGCCCCTCTTCTAGAGCATCCCCCCCACACCAGAGCATGGTCTTTTTAGCCTGTCCTCCCTTGGATCCTGCTAACTGGGAATGCTGGGGATTGTTATCAGTTACTTACTCATCTCCGGGTAGTAGCCGAATAAGGGAATCACCCAGGAATGCAGAACGCAGTGTGAAGAACTAGCTAAGGCTCTGCCAGGGAGCTAAACACCTCCCAGGCCATGATCTGTGATGGAGTTAGCTGCCAGGCAGGGTAACCATGTGGGGAGAGGTTATATCTAATGTTGAAAGCGCAAGCTGAGATTGAGAACTCCCCACCCCACAGCCAGGCTCAAGAACACGCAGTGCAGCAGTATCGATTCACCCTTCCCCGCACCTGAAGGAGCCAGGCAGGACAAAGCGGGAGTGAGAACAACAGTGACTTCTTTTAAAACAGCAGCAGCAAAAGCATAAAACAACGTGAGCTCTGTCACGGGGCTTCATCTGCCCAGCACGGACGAGTTGGATACTGACTGCACCAGCTGAGACAGAGCAAGAAAGATGTATCGCCACACAAACAGATCTGCACATACGTGCACTTGACCACCTAGACAGACACTCTCTCTCTTTCTTTGTCTCTCTCTCTCTTTCTCTCTCTGTCTCACACACACCCTCCCAGAAAACACAGAATCATAACAATGTAGGACTGGAAGGGGCCTTGAGAAGTCATCTAGTCCAGTCCTCCCGCTGAGACAGGGCCAAGTAAAGCTAGACCATCCCTGACAGGTGTTTGTCCAACCTGTCCTTAACAACCTCCAGTGATGGGATTTCACATGTCTATCCTTGGGAGAAGCCTACATAGCCTGGCCCCATCTCCATCCTTTCAGAGAGCCCAGAACGGGGACATCCAAGAGGACACTCAGTGCTCCCCTCCAGCACACACAAACCTGCCCCCACTGCGCCTCCCCTGTCCCATTAACCTGTGTAACTAGCACCTGGGACTGAGCACCCAGGTTGGCCTAGTCTGTCCGTGAGCGCCCCCACTGCACAACTATCCCTGAACCATACCCGGCCTACTGTGTTCACACTGGCACTGCATTCATCCATGTGAGGTGCTAGAACTTCCGGGGGCACATCCCCTGGGTCTTAGTGCCACACTAAGCTGCACCGCTTTATTAATTCTTTCACAAGTATTGTGGGAGAGCTTGTCTGTCCTTCCTGGGCCCCTGTGAGAAAGTGCTTTTAGCCCAACAATAAGTTAAATAAACCACTTCCTGCTTAGCATGCTTTAGCCTTCTGTCTACAGCCTCCATTCCAACCAGTGCCACAGTTGATCCAGCTCAGGACAGTGACCTATCCCAGCGGCTGGCATTAACACAACTCTCATTTCGGCAACAGGAAGCAGATGTAGGGCATGAGACATGGCAAAGGGCATTTCAGCAACAGCTTGTCCCCCTGGATAGGCAGTTTGCATTCAGATATGGAGCAGTGCAGACAGCTGATGCAGGGTAATAGGTGTGGAGCCCACATATGCTGACCAGCAATTCTGGAGCAGGGCCACAAGCATAGAGTGATGGGATCACATTGTCATGCAGACATGGGATAAGCAGCAGTGGCTCCAGAACTTCCGCATGAGGAAGCAGACCTTCATGGAGCTGTGAGAGGAGCGTCAGCACCAAGACACACAGGAGGGAGGTCATTTCCAGTCCAGAAGTGAGTTGCTGTTGCCATCTAGAAGCTGGCTACCCTGGGTGCTACAGGTCTGTGTCTACAAGTTTGATGTTGGAAAGTCAACTGTCGGGGTTGTGGGGATGGAGGTTTGTGAGGCAATTACTGTTATGCTTCACCCACTGATGGTGGAGATTGCTAATGTCCCCAAAATAAAAGTAAATGGGGATCCTGAAATGTGCTGGGGCCACTGAGGGTGCACATGTGCCCATTGTCTGACCCCTCCAAGGTGCACATGAATATGTCAACAGGAAAGGATAGTACTCACTCATTATGCAGGCCTTGGTCAATCGTAGAGAGAGGTTCAGGGACACCAACATGGGATGTACTGGCAAGCACACGGGATGCCAGGGTATTACAGAGATGTGGTGTTTTCCAATTAGGACAATCTGGGACTTTATTTCCCACCCAATAATATGGATATCAACATGTTGTGTGTGCCCACTGCTATTTTGGGAGAGCCAACCTGCTGCCCTGGCTCATGAAGCGCTACCCTGCTGAGAGAGCACCTGGCAGGGGAAGGTTCATACGCTGAGCAGGATGGTGAGGGAATGTGCCTTTGGCCCATTGAAGGCAAGATGGTGCCTCCTGCAAACCCATTAGGATGCCAGTGAGTCTAATGCCATCCAGGTTATTGGGGTGTCCTGTGCACAGCACAACAGATGTGAGGAGAAGGGGGAGAACTTTTGCCAGCAGGGGACTGATGCCTGCACTGGTTAAATGATTAAAGGATTAGAAAACCTGCCTTATAGTGATAGACTCAAGAAGCTTGGTGTGTTTAGATAGGTCAAAGGGTGACTTGACTATAATCCATAAGTACCTACACGGTGAACAAACATTCAGTAAAAGGCTCTTCAGTCTAGCAAAGAAAGGTATAACATGATCCAATGGCCGGAAGTTGGAGCTAGACAAACTCAGGCTGGAAAGAAGGTGTAAATTTTTAACAGTGAGAGTAATTAACCATTGGAACAATTGACTAAGGGCCATGGTGGATTCTCCATCACTGACAATTTTAAAATCAAGATTGGATGTTTTTCTACAAGAGCTTCTCTAGGAATTATTGTGGGGAAGTTCTCTAGCCTTTGTTATGCAGGAGGTCAGACTAGATCATCACAATGGTCTCTTCTGGTCTTGGAATCTATGCATCTATGATGCTGCCCCAGTTGGGGGGAAAATAAGGAGGGGATCACTTGACATGCTAAACCTCGCCACCAGGGACAGCCCACTCCTTCACAGGATGCATATTTCCTTTACCTAATAGAATTGTGGCATGCAAATTAACTGGAGAGAAATGGTGATTGGTTGAGCTATCTCTGATGTCTCACAATGACACTGTCTGAGAAGGACTGGACCTTGTGATCTTCCCCTGAAGTATAGTCATAACAATTAGATAAATAGGCTAGATCCTCAACTCGTGCAAATCAGTGTAGTTCCATTGACTCCAGTTTATACCATCTGAGATCTTACCCCAGAATAGTTAACATC
The DNA here is from genome assembly GCF_002925995.2 of Terrapene triunguis. Taxonomy (NCBI): domain Eukaryota; kingdom Metazoa; phylum Chordata; order Testudines; family Emydidae; genus Terrapene; species Terrapene triunguis. The sequence goes on from NW_020664498.1 coordinate 7,646,097, forward strand.
TCAGCTTCATTACAAACTATATTCTCCAAAGATAGCCTCTCACGCTGTCTGGAATGGCTCACACATGAGTACCAACCTCAGGGCAGACTATCTATATGTAGATTTCATCAACCAAGTAACAAGTGTAAACTCCTCTGGCACTATACAGCGTTAACATGGAGTAACAGACAGTCCCCTGGGGCATGCCAATCTATCTTGCTATCCAGACAAGCCTGCTCCTGTGATAGATGGTCACTTTCCACCAAAGATCACAAAATATTCAGGTTATTCCCAGTCCCAAAGGACCAGTCACTTACCCCAGGCCAATTTGCACCTTGGATCTCACACCAAAGACTGCTTGTAGCCAATCCTATAGTAAACAAACTAAGGATTTATTAACTAAGAGAGAGAGTTATTTACAAGGTTAAAACAGGTAAACACACACACTCAAGTGAGTTACAGATGGTAATAGAGCTGCTGAAATATGCCAGTTCTATAAATCCTTTCAGGCTAACCCACGTTAATCCTGGGGATCTCTTGCTTATGTTTAGGAATCTTTATCCCTTAGGGTCTAGCTGCATTGTAGATAGATACCTGCAGCTGGCCCATGCCAGCTGAGTTGGGCTCACGGGGCTCAGACTCAGGGGCCATTTAATAGTGAAGTAGACGTTAGGGCTCAGGCTGGAGCCTGAGTTCTGGGACCCTTCCACCTCACAGGGTCCTAGAGCCTGGGCTGCAGCCAGAGCACAAACATCTACACTGCAATTAAACATCTTCTTAGCCTGAGCTCCACTAGCCCAAGTCAGCTGGCATGGGCCAGCTGTGGGTTTTTAATTGCAATGTAGACATACCCTTAGAGTCCAAACAGCGTAAAAAGACCCTAATTCCTTCTGGTCAGGGATTTTTATTCCCATCTCCCTCAAGTCCAAACTGATGGGCTGAGTGCTTCTGCATATCCCCCCTCCATGTGTGTGCCGGGAGCAATCAATAAAATCCTTGTTCTTTGATAGTTCTTTGGATCCAATAGGCCTTCCTGCTGGACCAGAGATAACCCCTTCTCATGGGACCAAATCAGTGTTTCAAATCTGGTGATATTTCTTTCCTGACTGGATTTATAGTTTCAGAGCAAACAGTTTTTCACTTACAGAACAAACACCTAAGTATTACCTTATAGCCTGGATTACAGATGTTCTAAGTGAGATTAGTGCATGCAGCAATTTACAAGCATTTCATAAAGTGTAAACACATCGTTACAAGTCTAATTCCTATTTTAGCAATACTAACACACAGGTGAGTCAGGCTGGTTTCCAGCTCTGCAGTTGATAAGTGTTCACTTGAGGCCTAGAGACCTTGGCATGAGCTGGCACCTGCTCTGCCAGCATCACATACCTATGCTTGAGTTTTCAATAACTTAACTGTATGGAAAGTTTGAAAGGTTTTTAACAAATCAGTTTTTAACTAGAAAAAAGATGAGAGAGGAAAAAATAGGTAGGGCCCTTTTATCATTAATTAAACTCAAACTAGTGAACAGATTTACTTGTACTTTCACAAAAAAGTAATTCTGTCCTCTGAAAGCCGGGGTGTGGGGGGGGGGAACGTATCTACAAAGACAATAACTGGGTCTCAGGATCATTAGTAACTGATTAACTTTATTCTTGGGTATATAGTTGCCCCCAATTTGATGATGTTATTGCCTCCAGCTGCTTATTATTATTACTACCAACATACTGTGTGTAATCAATGAAGATAATCCATTGGTTTATTGGTGTATTCTCCAAAACAATGAATAACTGGAATTGTACAGCAAGTTTGTGCTTTACACTGTATCCGACTGAAAACATCCTGTGCTGTTAGAGTAAGAACTGGGTGTATTTTTTTAGCTGTTCTTGAGACTTGGTTTTCTGGATATTATTTTAATTTAGAAAGATGACATCCGTCTGTCACATCTGGTCACACCCCATTTTATTCCTAAAGCCCAATCCTGCCAGAACTCCTGCAAGTGCTGGTCTTTGCTACCATGAGCTGCTCAGCTCATATAAAACCTTTCCCCAGAACAGCAATAGATAATGCCTTGCACATTGTGACATGCCTGGTGTGATGCTGGCAGACCAGATGCCAGCTCTTGCTCAGGCTCACAAACAGCTTCCAGGGATGCAAGTCACTCCCAGTTATGTCTCTGTGCGCTGCAGCCAGCCAGCCACACCTCGACTCTTACAAGCCTTGGTTATACTGCAGGGTGACCCCAACACATTCCCAGTCTTAGATTTCCCCCCAGAAATGTATGTCCTATCCAGTGGCGTAGCCAGCTTCTAAGAGGAGGGGGAGCAAACATAAAAAAGGTGCCCCCCCTTGGCTCCTCCTCTGGCCACGCCCCCTTGGCTCCTCCTCCGGCCCTCCCCCCCCATGGCTCCTCCGTTCCTGCCGTGCCACCCCCGTGGACCCCCTCCTCGCTCCTCCGGCCGCGGCTGCCGGCCGCGCTGCGGGCCGCCAGCCTGCACCCCCCCTTGCGCCTCCAGCTGCGGCTGCCGGCCGCACTGTGGGCCGCATGCTGCGTCCCCCGCTCCTGTGGCTGTGCCCGCCACCCCCCCATGGCTGCCGGCCATGCTGCGGGCTGCCAGCCTGCGCCCCCCCTCGCTCCTCCGGCTGCTTTTGGAAAGGCGCCGCTTATGGAACATGTGCTGAGGGGAAGCAGCTGCTTCCCCTGCACCCCGCTAGCTACGCTACTGGTCCTATCCTGTCCAGCCCTCTCCTGGGCAATACAAAGTTTATATAAAGTCTGTTATTGCTTTAATCGAAATAATATGCACATAACTTGCCACCCCAACTGGAATTTCCCAGACACTTCAATTAAACACACTGGACTAGATAAAAAAATAAAATAAGTTTATTAACTACAAAGAGAGAGATTTTAAGTGAGGACAAGGGATGAGGCATAAAAGTCAGAAATGGTTACAAGAAAATAGTTACAACGCTACTGATGCCTAACTTAACAAACTGTATCAGATTCATACAAAGTTTTCTACCATGTGCTTTCAGTAGTCTTACTGACCAAACTTCTTAGGTCAGGACCCCTTCTCCAGTATAACAAATGCTTCCTTTGTCCTTCAGATACTGTGAATGCTGTGGGCAGAGAGAGAGGGTGTATGTGCCTTGAGGTGTTTGTCCTTCCTTTTTGTAGTGTCAGTCTCCCTCTTGAAAAACATTTCCAGCTGAGATTCAGGAGACAAAGAATCTATATGGAAGGATGTTCCTTGCTGCTTTTTCCTTACCTGTTAGAGTCATAAAGCAGGAAGGGAAACGAAGGATGCTCAGTTTATGGCAAATTAAGCAGAGCCGCATTCCTTTGTTTGAGAGAGACCTGTTTGAAACAGTTGTTAACAACACCATACAGTGGAATCTTGTAACTTCACATACAATGTTGCCACACATATTTTTTCAGAACAATAATGACCAGAAAATTATGGGGTTTCAAATGTTACCTCGGAAGGCATACTTTGTACAAAGATTATTACAATAGTGTGTAGGGTGTGGACACAGGAGAATATTCTGTCACACTCATTCTGTCCAAAATCTTCCCCTGCTGGAATCTGAAAGAAACCCTGCAAGGTCTTCTCATGGACATAGCCTGCCAGCTCTCAGAGCCCCAGGGGCGTGAGGGGTGGGGTATATTTTGAAACATTGACTATACTGGGAAAAATTACAGGACCTGATTTTCATTCTGGTATATAAAAGGCCATTTAGAGCAGGCAATTGCTTTTATTTCTCCCTCCAGTTTGTTTTAAGTCACTTAGGGTGAGATCCATGAAGGTACTTAGGTCCCTAAGTCCTGTTTTTAAGCACCGTTACAATCCACAAAACTCCCACTTGGCTGCCACTGAACCCTGTAGGTGCCTAAGTTACAGCCTCTGGGCACATGCCCTGCAGCCTCCCTTGTGCCTACCTCCTGCCTGAGGGATTCACAATGTGGGGAAGATAGGTGTTTGGCTGCTGAAGTTGTGTGCAGACACCTGATCCATAGCCATGCTCAGAGGCCACCTATCAGATCAGGCTGACTTCACACAAAGTAGCCAGGTGGGGAGAAGGAGCTCCCTTAGGAGTGAGAAAGGAAAATATTCATCGAGCGTCCCTTTCTCTCTCTGCATTTTGAGTTATTCCATTGGAGAGGACCTAAAATTGTCCAGGCAAATGTGCTATTGTGAATGTCTCAGGCAGAAGTGATTAGAGACAATCAGGCTAAACAATAGATGCTTGGAGGCTCTTGGATGACAGTTAATACGTTTTCCGTGAATGATGTTTAATTAGAGCCGTAAGGGTTTGGGAAGCCAGATCCCTTTGCAAGTCTCTCCAAATTCCCTGAAATCAGCTGAATTATATTTACTCATCCCTTAGCAGCTCCCGGGGTTTAGTGTGAAGGTGAGTAACTTTCAGCATGGATTTGTGGCTGCTGGCTGGGGCTCTTTGGTTTCCTTCCTCCGCAAAGACTTATGGCAGTGTGGGCCAGCATTCACTGAGAGAGACTAGGCACCAGGTTTCAGAGTGGAAGTCTGGCTTCCCATTGAATGAGACCCCCTTCAGTTGCAGGTTAATTAATTGACTGTCTGTCTGCCCCACCCCTTGTACCGAGCACTCTCATTAAAGCACAGCTCTGCTCTGAAAAGTGACTCTGGAAAAATGGCATTGTGGGGTCCTATGGATACTGTGAGCCAACTCAGATGGGCTCCATTTACAAGTCAAAAGATATTTTCCTAACTTTGAGTGCTGCACACTCGCCCTGGGCTCTGAGAAACAAGAACTGGTGTTCTCGTCTACTGTGTCTTGCAGCATAAGCTAAGGCTCCTCAGACTGCACATTCATTCAGGAAGGGCAGAGGCCTCCTGTCTGGTTATCGGAAAGCACCTAGAATAACGCCCCCTGTGACTTGTTCCCCAAGACTGCCAGCTCCGTGGCTTTCCTGCAGCACTGTCTATGCTCTCAGAGCAGGCTCCTGACAGAATGCTGCCATGACTCACCTGTGAGAATCTAGAGGTGAGACAGGTGAGATCAGACCCAGGATGGGTTTATATCCAAGGAAGAAATGGGGCAAAGATTTGGATTTGGATAGGGTAGTGTGAAAACTTCACAACATTTTGTGAGACTTTAGCCCCAAATGGCAGAATTCATGAGGTTTCTGACATCCTGGAAAGGCGTCCAAAACAACTGTCCTTGTGGGATTTCCCACATCAAGAGGACAATTATGTGAGCTTGTTTTTCGCGAGGTTTTGGCCCCATATAAAGTGGAACTGGAAAATGCTGGGTTCCTTTTGGATTTCCTGAACACGGACCAAAACTACAGAGGTGATGCTGGCCAGGGGGTCTTGGTAGCCCCGCTCAGCCATGAGCTGTGGAGTTCCGCTATGGTTCCATCCCTGTTAGGTCCCTCTCCCATCCCAACAGGCTTGGGGAGCATCAGCACTGTTTTGATTCAACTCTGGTGTCTAATGAGACATTTCTTTGAACTGTCGTGGATGAGGCATTGGGGAAGCAGAGCCACAGGGGCTGCTCAGAAGCGAAACGCAAAAGAACCCCCCTGGGTTTGTTGATCCAGCTGGAATTCTGCAGCTGGCTGAGGAATGGTAAAAAATACAGAGACCTTTCCTGAGAGCTGGCACAGTAACGTATGCCAGCTCTAGCCTCAAGGCCACACTGGAAGAGATGAGAGTCTCTTGAAGCCAAAAGAAAGGCATGCGGTAAAGTAATACAGCAACGAGTCAGTATAATTCAGCTGATTTCAGGGAATTTTAGAGAGACTTTCAAAGGGATCTGGCTTCCCAAACCCTTACAGCTCTAATTAAACATCATTCACTGAAAATGTATAAACTGTCATCTGAGAGCCTCAAGTATCTACTGCTTGGCCTGATTGTCTCTAATCACTTCTGCCCGAGACATACACAATAGCACATTTGCCTGGGCAATTTTAGGGCCTCTCCAACCGAATAACTCAAAATGCAGAGAGAGAAAAGGGACACTCGATGAATACTTTCCTGTCTGTTTCACGGAGAGACCAATTAAAATAAACCTGACACTTTTGCTCTTCTCAGTCTAGAGTTCCCATTTCCTCTGCCATATACTTAGCTCTATTGTATGCACTTAAATGCTCCTCTGGACTCCTGCAGGGGAGCTCATTTTCCCCTTAGCCTCTTGTGCAAACATTACTGCACTGAAAGATTTCCACTCTACTGTACAAAGGGGTTTGGGTAGCACTCAGGGATGATTCTTTCAGATCTCAGCTCTATAATTAGTCTGGTCTGGTCTATTAGATACAACAAAGTCAGATTATTGTTTCAATTGGTGACAACAAGGTCCCTGTAAAACCAGTCCCTTCCTCTTGGGCAAGATCAATAACAATTAGGGCTTTCACGGTTGGCAATGGAACATTATTGCCTTGTTAAGAAATGGAATCATTTAGCAGAGGCTCTTTGATAATAGATGAATTTGGATTAGTGAGTGTTTTAAACAAAATCACATTCTCTTTCAAAAGGACCAGAATGCTGATTTTGTGTATTCCACTGCATTTCAGCATTGCCTTCAAAGGAGTGGCAGACATTGCCCAGTACCTGTAGAAAGTCGAAATTAGTGGTAGTTAAATGTTGTGACACAGTTTTCATTGTGGCCTTCTGATTTTACCCACTCACCCCGCAGGATGGAATTTTCCAGATTTGGTCACTGCCCAACATTCTTCTTTTTCTTTTTTGGAAAGTTTAACAAAAAAAACATTTTTTGTGGGAAATGTTTAGCCAAAGTCTGTATTGTGTGAAGATTGTGATTAGCACCTATAAACATTCTAGGTTCATCGAAAACCCCCGGCCAGCTGTCTTTGATGTAAAGAAAGCTGAAAAAATGCTTCTCATTGTAAATATAATAATAATAAATAATATAATATAATAATAATAAATTCCAACCACACTCTTTTTGAATAGAACTAGAGCCAATTTGGTTGATTTTATAACTTGAAATTTGTCCTGGGCTTAATTCTGTTTGAAGGAGAATATGCCTGGGGGTGGAGGTGGGAAGTAAAAACCAGAAATTTGGAAGAAACTGACCAAGAGAAAGCATGATCTGCAGACATTGGCTTGCTCTACAAGGAGCCAACTGCCCTGAGCCAACAGAAGAACCCCAGCAAAGCTCCACACGTTAAAGCTCAGTTTCCACTCACCCCACTTGTTTGCTGAATGGGGGCAGGCTCAGACCCATAATTACTAATTCCACAATGCAGCAAAGCATCTCCATTGCCATTAGAAGCAAATGAAATTATGGAGCTCAAACCCCTAGGGAATTGGTTATGTTACAGTCTCTGAACGGGATTTTCATTTTCCTTAAAGCTCAGCAAACACTCTTGTAGCCAGGAGATGGACCAAGAGTTGCTACAAAGTCATAATCTACCCTATAGATAGGCATCATAATACAGTCCCCTTGTCTGCAACCTGACTGACAAATGAGACCAGCTTGCTCTTGCATGGTAAAACCATTCTGAAAAAAACATGATGTTCCCTATTTATAATCCTGGTCCTTCAGCCCACTCTGACAGGCCTTCCTGTCTGATGGTCTCCAAACTTTTTCCTGGGACACTAAGGAGTTTCTGTGACTTCAGCAAAAGGAGGAAAGAAATCCACAGCTCTTCCTGATAGGCTGGCAGAACTCTGTAGCTATTCTGCGCCAACTGCTGTGACAGGTTAAGGTTGACTTTACTGGCCTTCAATTATCCAATTTTGGGAGCAGCCCAAGCATCACTGCAGGCTGAAAAACAATAACAGCTTAGATCTATGGGCTGGCATCTGACAATGGAAATGGCAATGGAATAGCACGTTGGGTTCTTTCTTGTGCTGGGCTAGTCCAAGGGGAGCACTGTACTGCGGAACGCATTGCCATTAGGGTTTTGAGCAGGGGCCCAGGGCACACAAGCTATCTCCTCGTGCCAGAACTTGAGATTTCTAAAGATGCAGGAGTTTTCATAGACTGGTAGTTCAGAGCCCATGTGTCCCAGAGGAAGCTATTGAAGGCACCTCTGATATAACACTGCATTTGTACTCCCTATGCTAAGCAGGAGAAGAAGGAGGTACCCTTCCGGTGACATGCATCCTAATATTGGCTCATCTTACTCTGCCTCACCAGGGGGATGGAGTCCAGATATGAAACACATCCTCTGCCAAAGCAAGCTGTTCCAGGAGATGCCAGACCATTGATCTGGGCATCCTGGCATCAGAGTCAGCAGAGAGGGGACAACCCAACAAGCTCCTGACTATTTTAGAGAGGCAACAGATATGTTAACTTGCCAGCAGGGCTTCCCAGGACCTGTCCACCTGCCTCTGTCATTGGAGGCAGAAGAGGCCAGCACAACCCAGTGTGACAGTCCTCTCGCCTCTCCTAGCCCTCTAGTTGTTATGGCAGCCACCGAGGTAGTCAGCTCAGGGCTGTTATGTCAGCAATATCTTTACCCCAAGAGAAGGATCCTCCCCTCCCCTTATTTTCTGGGCTATAAGGATGAGGACCACACATTACCAGCCCTTAATGGCCTTGTACTATGGAGGGGCGATTCAATGAGGCAACCTGCTTTTCATTAAAAGTTTGATTTTGCCCAACCCCAAACCTTCAAATAACATTTCCACCTCAAATTTTGCATGTGTGGTACCCTTTTACCCAAAATTGACGTGACTTGGATACAGGATATAGGTGATGTAGGATTCTAAATAGGTAGTTTAGGGTTAAAATTCAGTGTGACCTAATCATAGAAGAAGTTAAAGTGTACAAAGATGCATAAACTTCCTTTCTCTAAAGAGTCACAAACTTCCCCTTGCAGTGACAACTGCCGGACTTGCAGGAAAAGTTTCTGAGCATTGCTACATATAAGCAAATACAATGCTAGCATTGACTCTGCCTCTAAACTTTGCGCCACATGTGCCAAGAGTTACTGTGCTTACAGCCAGGAATCCACATGTTACAATGCTGTAGTGAGGAAAATAACATTTGTCACCACTGCATCACTCTTTCAGAATTTTAAAATGTCTTTTTATATATGTATTTATCTCTTCCAGACTTTTCAAATTTAAATGCATTTAGAGCTTTTTGATGAATGGGCTTTCATTATGTATCCTTATTACTTGTCTTATTTATAGCCTTGTATTTCCTTTATTGCTTCCACATGTTTAACTCAACATAATGTGCAGCTCCAACAAAGATGGAAACTCCACATAAATGTGTGATTATGTAAATTGTAGATGCTGGGGAAATATATAATATAAACGCTAGAACAAATTGAAGTGAAATTGTCTTGAAATGAAATGGTAACCTAATTTTTCCTCCCTCTTTGTAAGTACAGTGAAAAATTAGCTCAGTGGTGTTTTAACAAAGTTTCTGACCCATCAGTCCTCCATCCACAATGCAGCACAGAACAAAGCTGAGGGAATACACAAGCAAACAAGCAGCGGTGCTTTAGAAGGATTTACATCTCTAGTGGTAAAGCTGCATTTACAAAGATATTCAGGCTCCTAAAGCTGGAGATAGATGCTTAATGGGATTTTCAAAAGTGCCTAGGTGAGTTGGGTGCCTCAGTCCCATTGATTTCAGCAGGAGTTAGGTGCCTCCGTTTCAGCACAGGCGGCACTCTAAATAGGCTCTGCCAGGAATGGAGCCCAGGTCATGCCATGCCAACAGAGGGGCGCTGGCAGGGCCTGGGTCTGGAGTTTGCATCATGACTGCCAGTGCTGCAGAGAGGGGAAGCAGTTTGGAGGAATGGAGGCATTACCCCAAATTCAAACAAAGCCGTTCTGGGGTTTGTGCCAGCCTGGTTACGGTCTCCCATACGGTCTCTGTTTGTGCTCATCGCTGGCCAGTACAGGATGCCCAGCGTCTAGCTGGGACCAGCAGCAGGAAGGCTGAAAATACAGTGCAAATGATCCATGGTGTTTCTGGCCTGGCCTGAGACAGGGAGCACCAGGAATCTTGGAAGACAACCTGTGATTTTTTTCCAACTCAGCTGAGTGGCCCCAGAGGGGGAGGATAAACTTCATTTCAGCCTCCAGCCTGTCAGGCATGGCTCCAAACCGAGCCATAGCTCTGAACTGCTACCATGCTGGAGCTGGAGGCCTCTCGCTTCAGCTCAGGTGATCCTGCACCTCCACCCAGCACTACATTCATGTAAAAGAGGGGAAATGGGGTTAGTCCCTTGTCTGCTTCCTTCTGACAGATAAAGAAGGCCTAAACGCTCTTTGCTTAAGCCAGGGTATTTCTTGGACTGTTCCCCAAGGCAGGTTGCGGACACTGGGCACAGAGCTAATACCAGCAGGAAGTAGTTATTACTCTGCATAACTCCACCCACAGCAAGCAGCTGGCTGTAAGCCCACTAACGAGCACTCACCCTGACGGCCATTCTTCTTGGAGGAAATTTCAGCAGTGCTTATTCAGTCACTTAATAAAGACAGAGATTCTCCTAGGCCTTTGACAAACCTGCAGACAGACTAATAGATATATTTTTCTTTCAAATGTCTACTTAAAATGCTTTCCCAACGTGACAGAGATTTCAATGAGTCATAATAAACAGATGTTCCTTGGAGTAAAAAAGCCAGTCGTCCCTTAATATTGGCCATGTTTCCTCGGAGCAGATGCTGGCTTTGCTTTGGGACGTACAACACAGGGAGACCTCTTCGTTTTGTTTATTGTTTGAACTTGTAGGAACAAAGTCAGGAGATAGAACAATCACAAAGGAGTGACAGCAGCTGCCCAATTTCAGCTTGTGCCAATGCTTGCATATAAATGGGCAACAGAATGCACGAGTGCTGCTCTACTAGTGAAGGCTGGTGAATGAACCCATTGTTGTCAAGGAGAGAAGTGGGACATTTTTGAAAGCACCTAGTTGACACAGGAGCCAAGATCCCATTTTCAAAAGTAACATAGGCACTTAGGACTCCAAATCCCAATGACTTTCATTGAGTCAGGCTCCTAAGTCATGAAAGTGTTTTTGAAAATTTTACCCAACACATGTATCTTCGAGGGGGAGCTATTGAGCTCACAGTGAGATGGGAATAAAGAAAATGTAGTGCCAGGGAGACATCTGAGGTCCAAAGTCAGGTAAGTTTTTGTGAAAAAGGCACTGAATGAACTTGGCTGTTATGGGCCAGAAAGGAGCTTGTATGGTGCCCCCTGCCATTTCTGCAGAATTTAAACTTTCATTTTAAAAAAAATGGGTTTCTAGCCCCTTTCTTTCTTTCTTTTCTTTCAAAGCACTGGTCCTTGTCTCTAGGCGCTGGCAGAGCCATGAAAAGGAACAAAAAAGAAAAATCGCCAAGGAATATCTATGCAGTGTTATTGTAGCCATGTTGGTCTCAGGATATTAGAGCGACAAGGTGGGTGAGCTAGTATCTGTTATTGGACCAACTTCTGTCCAATAAAATATATTACCTCTCCCACCTGTCTCTCAAGTAATATCTAGGTATGTATACAGAGACACAGTCAGAAATTCCAACCTTACCTCTAATTAGAGATGGGCTTTACAACACTCAGCTGTTATCTGAAATATATTGGGTTTTTTAAGAACTAGATGATGTATGTGTTGTACATATGTGCTATGCTGTAAGTATTAATGTCTGTACGCACACATGGGTGTGTTTGTGTGATGTGATGTGGGTGTCAATGTATGTACATACATGTTGGGGAATCCGTGTGATGTGCTGTGATATGGGTCTGTGTTGCAGTGTGCACTCTCCTTTCCTATGGTGGGGGAGGGGGTCCTCTCCTTTGTTTTCTTCCTGTACATTGGCTGGTATTTTCCTTCACTTCACTTGTCTGCACTGGTGTGATGGCGGTTGATGTGTTTTTTAACCACTGTAGAGAGAATACTCAGACCTACCATTAATGGATTCATATTTGTGATGGTGCTGTGTAGCTCACCTGACATGCAAGTTAGCATAAAAGGAATACTCATGAATGGTGGTCAGAGTTGCGGTTGAAAATTCTGCCTGCAGCTGGACAGCAGTGTTATGTGTGAGGTTTTGGGAATGTGTTCTTTTGAGATACACATTCTGTTTGAGACTTCTGGTCGGAAGGAATGATATCTGGGCTGAGCCGGTCCCTGAGGTTTGTAATTGAGGTATTATGTATAAGTTAGAGCCTGAACTGTCTCACAAGGTCATATTTAATTTCCACAGAGTAGTGATAGCAAAACTGCCATGCAGAGATACTGGTTGAATTACCTGGGCATCACCAAGGTACAGTGAAAATGAAGACTTCGATGAAGACAGAGAAAGAGAAACTGATCAACATGACACATACAAATCACTGAAACTTGCAATAAATGGCACCAGGCCAGACAAGGATGTCGGCTCCCTCACCTTGGTCATGCCTACACACAGATTTTGCAGAGAAGAATAAGCAAATGCATATAGTTGTAGTTAATGCTTTTTCCAGGTGGCCAGAAGTGGAGCAAATGATGTCCGCCAAGACACGGCATTGGATAGTTTGCTTGAAGGGATTATTTGGATAATGGTGTCCAGTTTGTTTCTGGGGAATTTCATATCTTATGAGAAATGATCTGAAATGCACTAGATCAGCTACTTATGACCTGTCATCAAATGCAGACACTTGAAAGAATATTGGAGGTGAATGAGTGTGATGGGGTGTCTACCCTGCACTGGCCCTGATAGGATTCTCAGGTTTCTCTCTCATGCAGAAAATGGCAACCCAGCCCCAGCGCCGCACTGAGGTGTGCACTACTTGAGGACTCAGTGACACCCACTGAACGACCACTGCCACTTTCTGAGAGAGCCTGGGCTTTCCTTGGGGGTCTCCCATCCCCTTGCTGATTTGGCTCAACCTTGTTTAGCTTGAAAGAAGATCCCAGCTAAAGGCAGTGGGATGCAGTCTGTGAGTTAATGCTCTAAGTATAAAGGCAGGAGAGGACTGTTCCAATGTTCTATCTGTAGTGGTTGTCTATGGACCAACCAGTTAGTTTATATGGCCAGACTTTGGAATGATTTGAAAGATCCATTAGTGGTGCCCAGACTTGTAGGCTTGGGGTCGTTTGCTTGTTTCTCAATCCCAAGCCCTGTGTTGTCTTGTTTCTGTGGTTGTTTCACTATGGCCCAGGTGTTCAGTGAGCAGCGCATTTGGAGACAAACAACATGGATTAGGACTTGTCCTCGCAACTGGTCTTTCCCTGGAAATGTCACGTTTAAAACCAATTTAATCAAAGAGTCCACATTTTACTTTTGGTTATTGGAAACATCTCTGCATAAATCTGCATTCATACCAACATGGGCTGACCTGTTTCTTTCAGACACTTCCCACCAGACAGAAAATTTCAGTCACTTTTTGGAACAAACAGAAAACCAAACATTGTTGCATGGCTCCGCTTTCCTGAGCAGAGTGAACAGGATGCTGCTTCTCCAGATGCTCTTCTCCTGCTCCACACTAGCTTCCTTCCCTGTCTAGCACCAGGCCAGCTTTAATTCCCAGGTGACAATCAGTCAGGACCAATTCTGCAGAGTGCTGGCTGCAGCATGTGCCAGCATCTCCATTTCAGTGACTCTAACATACATACCTTCCCTTCTCCCTCTGGCTAATGTGGTGAGACTGGAAATTGTTACCGATACCACCGTGGCTGTCTTGATTAACTTGAACGCAGAGGATCACAAAGACTTTTTCCATTTGCAGTACGCAGGGCCGGCTCCAGGCACCAGCTTAACAAGCAGGTGCTTGGGGTGGCCAAGGGAGAGGGGCGGCACCTGCGGCAATTCGGGGGCGGCAGGTCCCTCACTCCCTCTAGGAGCGAAGGACCTGCCGCTGAACTGTCGCCGCCGATCGCGGCTTTTTTTGTTTGTTTGTTTGTTTGGGGCGGCAGAAATGCTGGAGCCGGCCCTGGCAGTACACCTGCCTTCTTTCCTAACACTGGTTCCATTCAAAGGCAGGATCACATTTGACAGCCATCACTTCAAATGAGATTTAGAAACCAATCCGTTCAGCTTTGGAAACCCAGTCAGGCTCCAAAACTCATCCATTTCAGAAAGAGAGAGTAACAACAGTTCTCTGCTCAGAAATTGTTCAGTATCTAACAACCAAAAAGTAACAGGAAGTTTGTGGATAATACATCATGGTAACTCTGCTAAGCAGCCTGTTGGGAAGCAATTCACCGTCTCTCTCTATGTAGACAGCACCTGGCACAGTGGTCCATGCCTGGGGCTCCTCGGCATTATTGCAATCATTAAAATATCACTAACTGTCTGGAGATAATTTCTCCCCTTTCCCCCGTAACTAAACCCTAGAAAACAGAGACTCCAGGTCCTATTGGCTCCTCTTTCACCTCCCCACTACAGGGGCAGGGTTCCTCCTAGCCAAGATGACTACAAGGGCCACCACTCTGTCCTTGTAGCTCTTAATCTCTAGTAGTATAACTTCCTTCTGCTTTTCCAGTCGCACTCCTCAATATGTCTCAATATTTCTCCATTTATCTCAGCCAAGTATGTCACTGCTCCCCATCCCTCTATATTCCAGTATTCCAGATGAGGTCTTACTGGTGTCTTGTATAATGGTATTAACATTTCCCTGTCTCTACTGGAAATACCTCACTTAGGAAATCCTAAGGTTGCATTAGCCTTTTTCACAGCCACATCACATTGGTGGCTCATAGTCATCCTGTGATCAGCCAATGCACCCAGGTCTTTCTCCTCCCCTGTCGCTTCCAATTGGTATGTCCCAGCTTATAGCAAAAATTCTTGTTGTTAGTCTCTAAGTGCATGACCTTGCACTTTGCACTATTACATTTCATTGCATTTTTATTACTCCAGCTTTCAAGGCCATCCAGACCTTCTTGTATGATATTCTGGTCCTTCATATTGGCAATACCTCCCAACTTTGTGTCATCCACAAATTTTATTAGCACACTCCCACTGTTTGTGCCATGTCAGGAGCATCTGAGACATTTCTGGTTGTCCGAGGATGGGGACTGAGCATTCCCCGTTACAATTGTGGGGGCATGTCTGGGAGCTTGACTTCCCCAGTCGTGGTGATTGAGAGACCCATGGAGGAAGCCACTGCAAGGATTCAGTGTCCAGGCGATGGAGCAGACTCTGCAGTGGTTGGTGAAGCAGCGTAAAGAGCTGCAACAGCCATACTAATGGGAGAGACAATCCCTGCTGGCCTGGCAAGCTGAGCAGCAGAAGAGCCTGCAAGAATTTATCAGGGAGCAAGCACAAGAGTGGCAGCAGTTGCTTCACAGACTGGTGAGTCCCAGTGCAGGGAACGGTAATCGCCACGTTGGTCTGTGTTAAATGGAGCCTACAGGTGACCCCAGTGCATGTCTAGTGACGCTTGAGAAGGTAACATTGGGAGCTGGCTGGGACACAGGAATGTGGGCCCTCCTGTTCGTACCCTATTTGGTGTGGGAGACTCAAGTGGCCTACGTGGCTTTGAGTAATGAACAGGCCTGGAAGTACAATGATGTTAATGCAGACATATTAGACTGAATGGTCTTGTTTACGGAGAAATATTGACAGAAATTTTTGGGCTGTTATATGGACTGGAGATGTATGGCCCAGTGCATATGCCCAAATGTAAATGGATTGGGCTACCTATTGGTTAAAGCCAGATAGGCAGAGTGTGGGCAAAATGATGGACTCCGTAATCATGGAGCAATTTCTACAAGGCTTCCTGGAGAACACCTATGTTGGGTTAGGAGGCAGCAATCCACAACTCTGGAGGGAGTGATCAAACTCGTAGAAGAGAAGCAGATTTCCCCTAAAAGGTGGGGGGGTGTCCATCCAACAGGCCTGAGCCAGGAAAGAAGGTAGGAGAATTGGCAGGGGTGAAGCCTTCAGAGAAGAAAAGGGAGGAGAGCAGAGGAATTCCTTAGGGAAGGTGGGAAATTACTGGCTACCAATGTGGGAAATGGACATATGAAAAGAGAGTGCCATATACAAACAGTGGACTGCCAGAATTTTGTGGTTGGACCAGGAGTGGCGGAGAAAAATGTCAACCATCTTGGTGAAGGTGGGGAGGAGATGGGAGAGTAGCCTAGTGGACACTGCATCAGGGTGTTTGCTGAGTAGGAAAGATGTGGTAAAGCCACACTGGATCCTGCCTGGGGAAAGGGTGAGTTTAGAGCACATCCGTGGTGAGGGAGAACTCTGCCCAATGGCCAAGATATCCCTGGAGTTTCAGGGAAAGTTCAGATGGAAATGGATTGGGGTTGTGGATAGGTTGTCACTTCCAGTGGTGTTAGGGAGGGACTGGAGCCCCTTCCCCTGCAGGAGGAAAGTAGGTGTCTAGGGTTCATGGCAGAAGGGAACAGAGTTGCCACCAAAGATAAAGAAAGGGCTCGAAGTAGAGGAGCAGGAGAACCCTAGACAATGTGATACCCGCCAGGGAAAGGAAAAGAGAAATGAATGTTCCCAAGGAGAAAATGGTGGTGGTTGGGGAGTGTTGGGTGGGGAGGAGGAAGAACTGGCCATACAGGCATGAGGGGAAAACAGAAGCTGGAAAGTATTGGAGGGGGGATAGGCTGTCCACAGATGGTTTGCTAGCAGGGCCTCAAGAGGAGGACCTCGAGATCAGTGGGTGGGACCAGGAGAATGAGAGGCCATAGAAGGAAAACACAGGGAAGGGATAGGCCCTGGCTCAAAGTAAAGAGGGTGAGAGGGAGGAGACTAACTCCTTGAGTTGCCCCGGCTGTGCGGACCAGTGGGCTGAAACAGAACTATGGGGATATCCCCCACCCATGAAATGTGATTTCTGTGGGTGGAGGGGAGACAATCACCCTGGGGGCAAGCAGTGGAAAAAGGTCCCTGGTGCCTCATCTAAAGAAGGGAGAGCACACGGGAAATGGAACCTCAGCGGTAGACAAGGGGGGGAGGCGTGTGACAGAGTGCTGGAGGCTACCAAGTGAGCCGGCCCTCTGGTCACTTAGGCACCAATTAGCTCCCCTGGAGAAGGTTGACTGGGGAATATGTGGCTAATTAGCTGATCAGTCTGGAGGCTGCTGAACCAATTTGCCATCACCTGAGGGCTACAAAAAAAGGCACAGGAAGGAAGTGAGGGGAGAGCATTGGGTTAGCTGAACCCAGTATGTGCTGAGATTCCCAAGGGAAGGAGATATCTGTTCCTCTCTGTGCCCTTGGGGAAGGGCAAGAAACCACTGTAAGTACTTGGCTGCATAAGACTGTACTGGGGCTGGTGGCAGGAATATAAATAAGTAATATGGAGGTGTCATTCACGGGAGAGCCAGAGATGTTTCTGGGCAGCAGAGAATGGGGACAGAGCATGCCCTGTTACAAGCCATTCAGACAGAGTCTGTGCTTCTAGCATGCTCACAGGGGACTCCTTGCTGGCACCACCCTCTTTCCGTTGGCATTTCTTGCCTGGCTAACATCAGCTGGACTCAGCCCCTGTCCGGCAGATCTGCCCAGCTCCTCTGCTTCCCTCCGCCCCTGAGGCAGCTCAGCTCTCTTTGCCCAATCTCTGCCCAGCAGCTCTGTGCTGCTGTGCCCCATGCAAAGTGGTCTGCATGCTATGGCTGTTCATTTACGGGGACCGGCTCCAGCTGCCTTTCCTTCAGGAGCAATAGCATTCCTGCCCAGGTGGAAGCAGAGGTGGACGCTGGCTGGTGCTGGCTCTTCTCCTCATTCCCAGCTGTTATTGGAAGCAGGATCTTTTCTGAAATGACTTCCACACTTCTTATTACTGGCCTGCAATGTTACTTCTGAATTACCAGATGCTGAATGTCTGAGCATCTTGGATAGGGAGATGGGTTATGGGGATATGTACATTGCCCACTTTCTAGGTTAATTGCTCGACTGGTTAAATGCTAGACAGCCCACACTAGTTTTTATAGCAAAGTGAGTTGAATGTGGCTGGGAGGTCCCAGTGACTGTTGGTGTGGAGGGGCACGTTGTGATAGAGCATGAGAGGAAACAAAGCCAATTGCCCACTGAAAGGACCCAGGTGTAGTTGAACATGAGGGAAACTTTTAACTAATCCATTTACAACCAACTCAGACTGGCAGCATTTGCCAAGTTTCCACTCCAAGGTCTGGAAACATTGACCATGGAATAGATTTACAGCTCATTACATCACTTTACCATCACTTATTTATGTGATATCTGAAGACGTCTATAAAAAATACTCATCTTAAAACAGTTAAAAATGTACTTTGACCCTGATGAAGTTCAGATTTTGTGAAATTTGGGGTTTCTGGTTGCAAATCCAAGGTAAACGTGAATGCTTCCTCAGGCCATCGGTACTTTATACTGACCTGCAGGAGCTCGCTGAAGTTTGCTCTGCAGTGAGGTACAGGACTGGTTTTGCTGACGCTTTTTCAGAAGTTTTGGTCCTGTGGGAAATTCCAGGATGTACATAAACTGAGGTTAAACCACAAAAAGCAAATGCTGCAAAGGCAAATGCATGTCATTGCTGTTGCTAGTTTTGCTTTTTTCCCCAAGATGTGTGGTTATGTTGAAGTTTCATGAAATGAAGCCAAACAAAGCACAA
Source organism: Terrapene triunguis (assembly GCF_002925995.2). Lineage (NCBI taxonomy): Eukaryota > Metazoa > Chordata > Testudines > Emydidae > Terrapene > Terrapene triunguis. The sequence goes on from NW_020664498.1 coordinate 7,664,583, forward strand.
AAGGGCCTGCAAATGTGTGCAAATTTTCAGTGAGCACTCATACCTGATCTGGGACTACAAACAGTAAAATACCTTAGTCGTAACTGTATAGCTATTGCATAGTGTCATGACTGGCAGAATTAAGGTTGTACAGAAGTCCCAAGATTGGATTTCTTGTAAATTCAACCTTAAATCTGAATACCCTGGGTTTATAATGTTTGTTTGGGGGATAATACACCATCTCTGCCGTGTATTTCACCCATGGCAGCTATGCCCTCCACCTTAACTCTAGCTTAATGCAGTTGTTGTCTGGGAATGATGCAATCTTTAATTACACTGGTCTACAATTTTTGAAAAGTCGTCTGCTTCAGAGATAA